>NC_092505.1:94710226-95022101 GCF_047511675.1 Marmota flaviventris
ATAAGCAACAGAAATTTATTTCTTGCAATTATGGAGGCTGGAAAGTCCAAGATGCCCACAGACTTAGTGTCTATAAGGGGTTATTTCCTCATTCATATACAGCTATCTTGTTGCCTCATCCTCACATGGCAGAAGGGGTAAGGGACCTTTCTGGGTCCTCTTTTCTAAGGACACTTATCCCATGAAGCCCCTGTCCTCAGGACCTGGTCACCTTTCAAAGTCTCCACCTCTAATACCGTCCCGTTGGGGACTAGGTTTTAATTTTTGAATCCATGGAGACACGAAATTCAGTCCATACCTTTGAATTTCCTGACTCTCTCCTTCATCTTTTCCTTATTTTTTCCTCATAATTTTATTTTATCATTGCTATGCCAGTGTACATTTCTTATTTATATCCTTATTTTTAAATTTTATTTTCTATGGTACTCAATCTGCTGTCTGTGGCTTTTGGCAATGTTTGCAATTTTTGCAGTTGTGTTTTCCATATAATCTCTTTTTGACTTCCGGATGTTTCTCTTTTGTGACTGCTTGCTCTAATGTTATCTAATGTTATAAATCCAGACTTCCTTTGAATTCTGGTAAGAATATAAATGAAAAATTCCCTAAAATTTATTTCTGTTATTATCAGAATGAGTGCCCACTAATTCTTCAGTGGGCTTCTACATTTAACTGCAGGTTCATTTATGTTCAACCAAAAATCTCTCCTTGACCAAACTTGGTCAGACTCCTCTAACCTCTTCTCAACTAAGCTCTGACCTTTGGGCTTCCATGTTCATTTCTGAGTTGTCCAATTTTAGCAAGGGTTCTGCTAAGGCAGTTTAGCAAGAATCCCCTACCCTCATTATCTAATCACTCTTGATATCTGATTGGGTGCCTCATCCTCCACTATCCCCAGGTGATTTGTGATCACCTGGTCTGACATTAGCAAGAATATTAGATTAGTTTAACCAGAGTCCCCCTTTACCACGGATGTTTCCTTAGTATTTTTCAGTTCACTGATTCCACCCTTCTCCTTGGCTATAAATTCCCATTTTTCCTTATTGCTTTTAGAGTTGAGCCTGATATCTCTTCCCTAGAACAAACCCCCATTATAGTAGCTCCTTTGACTAGAGTCTTCCTTATCATTGTTTATCAAGTATCACAAACAATTTTTTCTTTAACACTTTCTCAATTGGGGTGTTTACAAAGCAGATAGTACAGGTTCTGGGTCTTTTCTGGGTCATAGACCCATTTGAGAATTGATTAAAGTTAGTTCCTATTCCCAGAAAAATGGCCAAATCTTAAATTTTGCACACAACTTTGTACACAAAGCCCTCAGGTCTTTGTAATCTCTACATGAAGGCCCATGAATCCCATAGACTCTGGGTTTGTATGAACTTCTGTCCTTGCTCAATATTAACTTTTAATCAAATAGCAGGTGAGAAGTATTGGTTCAGAAATTGGGAACATGTTCCTGTTCACATCTTTTAAGTCCCCATGAAGAGGTGACATCTCCTTTGCTCTGGGTTTGGTTTGATAAAACTCCTTTAAGTAAAAGTGAGTCTGTATTTTTTTTTAAATTAAAAGCACAGTATAGGTGCATCTAAAACTTTTTCTTCCTAAAGTAAGTATGTTTCTATAGAGTGAATTTCCACTACCTTTTTCATGCTATATTTTCTTTTCTTTATACTACATATTCTCCTGTGAGATTATAGTCCTTCAATAAGGACTATAATCTAGCTGTCCTTCAATACATATCTTTCCATTATCTATTCACTCTTTTTTTTTTTTGGGGGGGGTGATATTTTAAAAATCCTTTCAAACTGAAAAGAAGATACATGATTACTTTCTTAACCTAACAACTTCAGGGCCAAGTGCGATCCTGGAAAGGCAACTTTATCTTCTTCCTAGCCCCACATCCCTTTTTAATAGAAATATAATTTGCTTGTCATAAATGACATAACTTTTAAGTGCATTGAATTTTTAAATAAGTATGTACTTATGTAACCACCATCCAGATCTAGAAATAGAATAATTCCTGCAACCCACCAAGCTCCCTTCTGCCCCCTCTCAGTCAAATCCCCTCCCTCTTCTGACCTCTATTGCTGTGAATTAGAAGTGGTGGCTTTGAACTTCACATTAAGTGCAATCATATATATAGCCCTGTGGCAGTCAGGAAAATGTATTGTTCAGATCTCCTTTAAGAGAGAACCTGCCCCCAGGAGTACAATTGGTTGACAGTCTCCAGTGCTTGTGCTTCAGGATCTGCCTTGTCTTTTGAGCCATGATCATGAACTTGCTGGGCAGTGCCAGTCAACGATTGAGTGTGGTGGTAATACAAGGGCTTGCTATTTCTGGATAGTGAGAATCTTCTTTATAGGTAAACTTTATATTAGATCTTCACTTTGAGCTGGCCAAAGCTTCACTAAAGGCTAAGGTTCTTTTTGCCTAATTTCCCATCCTTCCCCCTCAAATTATCAGGCTTGAAGGCTTTTCATGCCCATTCCTGTTCCCAGCAAATCCTTTGTTTTTAACTTAGTCTTGGCCTCTGCTTTTCTTTCTTTCTTTCTCTCTCTCTCTCTCTCTCTCTCTCTCTCCCCTTCCTTCCTTCCTTCCTTTCTTTCTTTCTACTGGCAATTCAACCCGGGGTGCTTAACAACAGAGCCACATCCCCAGCTCCCTTATTTATTTATTTATTTATATTTTGAGGCAGGGTCTCACTAAGTTGCTTAGGGCCTCACTAAGTTGCTAAGGCTGACTTTGAACTCACAATCCTCCTGTCTCAGCCTCCCAAGCTGCTGGGATTGCAGGCATGCACAACTATACCCAGCTTGGTCTCTGCTCTTGAACCACCATACTCTTGTGTGTGATCTCTTTTAATCCACATTATGTTGATGAGATTCATCCCTGTTTTTGCACATAGCAGTAGTTTTTTTCTTATTTAACATATGGATATGGATATTCTAAAATTTGTTTAATGGTTCTACTATACATTTTAAAAGTCATCAATAAAGCTGCTGTGACCAGACTTGCACATATATTTTGGTAGATTTAAACACTCATTTCCATAAGATATATACCTAAAAGCAGAATTCTGGGTCTTAGGGTATATATAGGTTTAACTTTAGTAGACACTTGAAAAAGTTTCTTCTTATTAACCAGTCTACTGCACTACTACCAACAATTTTTGAGTTTCAATTCCACTCTAACTTTGCCAACACTTGGTATTGTCATCTGTTTGTCTCTCCCTAGGCCTGATAATTTAGTTAATATACTTATTGGTCATTCAGCTATACATTTTGGTAAAGAATCTGTTTAAGTCATTTATCCATTTTGAATTGGTTTCCAACTATGTTCTTAATGATTTGTGGGAGATCTTTATATAGTCTGGATGTGAGTTCTTTTGCAGTTACATCTATTTCAAGTAACATTTTTTTTTCCAGTTGGGGCTTGCCTTGTTGCTTTCTTAGTATTGCTTTTTCTTTTAAACAGATTCTTTTTTTAGTTGTAGATGAACAGAATTCATTTCTTTTATTTATATATTTCTATGTGGTGCCGAGGATCGAACCCAGCACCTCATGTGTGCTAGGCAAGCGCTCTACCACTGAGCTACCACTCCAGCCCTGTATTGTTTTTGATAAACACCAATTATTCATTTTAATAAAGTTCACTTTTTTTTAACCTTTTCTTTTCAGACTAGTGCCTTTGGTGTCTTACTGAAGACATTTTGCCCAAAGGCCAATAAAACATTATGTTTTCCTTAAAAAACAGTATGTTTTCCTTAAGAAGCCTTTTTGTTTTTCTTTCTGGTACCAGGGTTTTTGTTTTGTTTTATTTTCTGGTACCAGGGTTCTCTACCACTGAACCACACCCTCAGTCCTTGGTATTATTTATTTTGAGACAGGGTCTCACTAAGCTGCCCAGACTAGCCTCAAACTTGCCAACGTCCTGCCTCAGCCTCGTGAGTCAAGTGGCAGGGATTATAAGCGTGCACCACCATGCCCAGCTTCCTCAAGAGAACTTCTTGATTTAATTTCACGTTGACATCCGTGATGCATCTCAAATAAATTATTATGTATTATGGGAGGAGAGGTCAATTTTTTTTAAAAAAATGTAGTTACCCAACATTCATCTTTATAGGAGGGTTTTTTTTTTCTTTGTAGTTGGTGAAAGGATTGTGCTGTTGGGCAGATTCTGTGGTGGGCTTCCTACTGAAGCCTCTGAGCTGGTATACAGTATGGCTGTCTGACCAGAGCTCCCAAAGCCTCCAGCCAGGTACCTACGACATCATCAAAGACTGCTGTTTTCACTGGCAGCCTGCAACTGAGGCATGCAGGCCTTGCTGACATGCCCAGCTCCACAGACACCACAAAAATCTCCAAACCTTTGGGAAATGATCCAGTAACAGGAGGATTGCCATGCACAGTTTTCTGCTTGAAATATTGGCCGCTGCTTGCAAGGCTTGCTACCCTCAGATTCTCACCATTTTCAAGAGCTAAAAGAAGGACTGACTGGGGCCTTTCCCTGCTATCATCAGCCCTCCTCCCTCCAGGTCAAGCTGATCCTTTGGCAGTTGGCAATGGACCCTGGATGTCCTTCCTTAATCTGGTCCCAACTGCAAAGGATTTAAAAGAAATTCTTTGAAGTTTCTGGCAATTCATATGGTTTCCTTCCCTAGCTTCCAGGACTGATTTAGGGTTTTACATATTTCAGAATTTTCTAGGTCATTTTGGATGAAACTTGAAAACAGGTGGTTCAAATATGAGTCCTTGGTTTCCAATATTTGCCCTGAGATGTGGTGAGATGGTTTTTGCTTTCAGTTTTTTGAAGATCTTTTAGTTCTAGGAGAAAAATATTACTTATTATTAATAGTAAACATTGTTTGTTAATATTGGCAATTAGTGCTTGATATTCACTTATTTACATATTTTTATTGCACTGCAGTCTTTTAAAGGAATGTTTGAAATGTAATTGAGATCTTGCTGTGTATCAAAGTTCGTGTTACTTGTAAAATTTGTTATTGTAATATGAACATTTATCCATGTTACTGATCAAGATTTATTTTGAATATGTACTAGAACTCAGTTGTTACAGACCCTTGTGTATGTGCATTCACATGTATGTGTGTTTGTGTATAGACAACAGGAAAATTATGTAAAGATACACACTGGACTGGAAGCAGGTAGGGGTATAGATTAGCATAGGAGAGGAAGAGTATGACTTTAATTCCATAGACTTCTACACTGTGGTCTGGGAATGTAGCTCACTGATAGAACATTTGCCTAGCATGTGTGGGCCCTGTGTTCTAGCACTACACTCCTATTAAAAAACTTTTTAAAGTAAAAAACATTCTTAGTTTCTTTAACCTTTTAAAATTAAAATGGTTATATCATATTTATCACCTCTTCCGCTACATTGCACACTGAGGTAGTTTCTATTTTTCTCATGTTAGATGTCTTTGTTCTTAAGCTACACACACACGCATGCACACACACACACACATATTTAGCATCCATAGAATTTTCCTCAAAGTAGAATTACTCTATAAGAACATCACAATCAAATGCTTAATCATTTTTCAATGTATTTTATTTTACTAGCAGAGCATAAAATTATATGTCTGTTTAAATTATAATTAGATTTGAAAACTTATAATAAGACATGTTATGGACATTATTATCCAAAGTACATGTATAAAGACACGAATTGCTGTGAATATGCTTTGTATACAACCAGAGAGATGAAAAATTGTGTTCTATATATGTAATAAGAACTGTAATGAATTCCACTGTCATATATAAATAAAAAATTAATTAAAAAACTAACAATGGCTAATACCTTTGATTAGTTGACAAAGTTTTGTATACAAGATACAAAAAATTCATAATTTGTGAAGTCCAGTGGTAGGAACATAGAATGATACGATGTCCCATGAAATCATTAGATGATTAGCTGCCCTGTATGTTCCTCTGAGGCCTCTGTCTTTCACAATATGATACCTGGATCTCAATGAGCCATTGCATCTCTGTTGTTGACAACAGGAAGGAGGAACAGGGACACCAGAAGAGGTACACCTTCTACCTGAGTCTGCTTTCTTACAGGATCCTATTTGAAGGTCCAGCCCACTCTGACATTTCAGTGTCTATATCTTAGCCAAGTGGCCACATCTAGCTATAAAGGAGTCTAAAAAATATAGCCCTCTGGTAGAACAATTGCTGCCCCAATAAAATTAGGATTCTGTTAGTAAGTAACTAGGAGAGATAGACTTTATGTAGAAAACTAGCGTGTTCTGCCACGCCACAACGTCTACCATCCTACTCTCAAAATTATGTTTTCTGTTTTAATTTGAGCCATTTTGTTGTTAGTGAGCCTTTAAATTATACACATACATGTTGTTGCACATAGCATTCTCTGGGAAGAAGATACTAAGATGGAGCTATAGAAACAGGCAAGTTCTTGTGGTTAGTACCTTTGGTGAAAGAGAAAATAACAGAAATGGCAGAGAAAAAAAATCTGGGCTGATCAGCAATTTTAGTAGATGTCTTAACTATACTAAATGAACTCTGGCCCGAGGAAGCTTTCTTGAGTCAAAGCAGTTCCCAAAGCTGGAGGAGTAAAGTAGCTAATCTAGGTGGAGCAATTTCATTTTCTCTTGAAAATGAAATCTTGAGATTTGTCCATGTACTTCACTTATTCTTACAACTTAACATTAAATTTAGAAAGCACCTTCAACATTTCTTTTATTTAAATATTCCTTTAGAAGATCTGATTGTCAAAATTAGACACTCAGATTTTACATGTATTAACAAAAATGGCACAATTTCTTCAAATTTCTGTCTTCTTCATCTTAAAAAAAACAAATATTATCACTGCAGTTGAAAATTTATTTCCAATATCTTCCTCCTCTCTAGATAGAAATGACCTTTTCTCTGTTGTTTCTTTTCATGAATGTTTTTATACTATTAGCATAGATCTGTAACCAGTGATTATTTTTTATAATTTAACCAATTATTAATATTTTAAGAAATAGCTAATACATACTAGTGTGAATTAAAAATAAATAAGACATGAAGTTTGTATATACTGTACCTAGGTTTTCTTGCAAATAACCTAGATGAAATTGACAAATTCAAAGTAAAATGCAATTTACCAAAACTGACCCAAGAAGAAATAGAAAGTCTAAACAGACTTAACATAAGCAAGAGATTCAATCAGTAATAAAATTTCCTACAAAGAAAAATCTCTGGTCCAAATATATTCATTGGTGAATTCTAGCAAATATTTAAAGGAGAATTAATATAAATCCTTTACAAGCTTTTTCAAAAAATTGAGAAGGAATACTTCCCAACCTATTTTATAAGGTTGATTTTATCCTTACACCAGAACTAAAAAAAGTTCTCACAAGGAAAGAAAACTAAAAATCAATTTCCTTTTTGTGTACAGATGGAAAAATCTTCAACAAAATACTAAGGAATCCAGCAACACTTAAAAGGACGATATACCATGACCAAAGAGATTTTATTCCAGGAATAAAGTTTGATTCAACATGTGAAAATCAAATAATGTAATGTACTATATTAATAGAATAAAGAACAAAGCCCACACAATTATTATAATAGATTCACAAAAAGAATTTGATAAAAATCTAGCATATTTCATGTTAAAAACATTCAACAAACTAGGAATGGGTGGGAACATCCTCAAACTGATAAAAGATATATCCAAAATGCTCACAGCTAACATTGTATTTAATGGTGAAAGATTGAAATTTTACTTCCTAAAATAAAAAAGATAAAGATTATCTGCTTTTATTACTTCTTATTCAGCATTGTTCAGAAGTTTCTTTCCAGGGCAATTAAGCAAGGAAAAGAGAGAAAGATAGTGGGAAAAACCCAACTGGAAAGAAAGAAATAAAGGTATCTGTATTTGCAAATGAACTTGCCTATGGAAAATCTTACAAAATCTACAAAACAAAACATGCATTGACTAATAAACAAGACCATAACTGTTGCAGGATAGACTATCAATATACAAAAATTGATTATATTTCTGTACACTGACAGTGAATAATCTGAAAATGAAATTAAGAAAATAATTTCACTTATGATGGCATCAAATATAATAAAATATTTAGGAATAAAGTGAAAAGGAAAAAATGTGCAAAAGTTATTTATTGGAAAGTATAAAATAACACTGAAAAAATTAAAGATTTAATTAAATAGAAAACCTAATATTGTTATGACATAATCCTCAAATTGATCTAGAGGTTTAATGCAATCACTATCAAATTTTCTATTCTCCTTCTCCCCACCTCCACCCAGGAAAACTGTGAGTACTACCATAAGGGTGGATGGATGGAATAGAACTGAAGATAGAGAAATAAACCCTTATATTTATGGTCACTTAACTATTGACTAGGTTGTCAAGAAAATTTAATGGAGAATAAAAGGGCTTTTCAATACATGGTGCTGAGACATCTAGAAATCTACGTGCACAAAAATGAAGTTAGATTCCTTTTTTATGTCATAAATAAAAATTAACTAAAAATGAATTAAAGACCCAAATGTAAGAACTAAATTTATAAAAATCCTAGTAGGCATAAATAAAACTCATATGCATAAATTTGTGACTGCGGATTAAATAATGGTTTCTTAAGTATGATATCAAAGAACCAAAAAGTAGGCAAATTGAACTTTATCTAAATAATTTTGGAGCTTCAAAGGACATTATCAAAAAAGTGGAAAGACAGATTATAGAGTCAGAAAAAAAAATTGAAAATAATCTATCTGCTAAGAGTCTAGTGTCCACAATATGTAAAGATTTCCTACAACTCAAAAAAGAAAGCATAAATAACTCACTTAAAAAACAAGTACAACATCTAAATAGATACTTCTCCAAAGTAGACATATATAGTCAATATGTGAAGGTAGGTGCTCATCATTAGTGTATCAGGGAAAGTGCAACTCAAATCCACACAGGAGCCTATGTCATACCCACTGCTTGACTACAATAAAAAAGAAAGATGATAAGAAAGGTTAAGTAAGTCCTTAAGGAACAAAACAGATGGCCTTGTGCCCCCAAAAGCAGACACAATGCCATGTGTCTCCATGATGAACTCCCTATAGATATGGGAATGTAGACAGAAGAGAATTTATTATGCTGTCAGAGGAGGAGAGCAACAATTCCTGCTTTCAGATTCTTCCTGCTGACTGGCCAGTGGTAGTAAGAGAGTTGCAACGTGTCTCAATGTATCCTGGAGGGACCTAGATGGGTTCAGCAGCCAAGGTGCCAGTCAGGGAGAGCCTACCTGTCAATCTGTCTGGAACCTAGAGAGATAAGCTCCTGGGAGACAGGATAGATTATGATGTTTTGCTGGCTTTCCAGTCCTTTGTCATGGTTAATAAAGGTCTAACAGGAACAGAAACTATGATGGCTCAGAAGACTTTTGGTGCCAGAGACAAGAGGAGGGAAAGTACAAAGAAATTATCAGCACTGAACTTCAAGTCACTCATCCACAAAATCAAATAAAAGAGATTGGTCTCACAAACTGGCCTTGAATTTGCCATCCTCCTGCCTCAGGCTCCCAAGTTGCTGAGATATCAGGTGTGCACCACTGTGGATGGCTGAAATTTTTAATTTTTAGAAATTTCAATTTACTAAATTTTCATCTTAAGGTTAGTCCTTTTTGTAGCCTAAGAAATATTTGCTGTTCTTAAGTTGTTCTCATTAATCACAGTATTAATCACTCTGGGTTTGTAATACATTTGAAATAAGGTAAGATAATTCCTCCTCATTTGTTTGCCAATATTATTTGACTACTCTGTACTCTTTGTTTATTTATATAAATATTAGAACATGTTTGTCAATTTCTGCAAAAAGCCTGCATTCGAGAGATTTTGATGTGTTGTGTTTTCATTACCATTTATTCAGTATTTGGGTCAGGAATTTTGTGAATTTATACATTAATTTTGGGAGAATAAACATTTTAACCATATTGAGTTATTTGATCAATGAACATATTATTTAGTTATATATTTAATTTCTCTTAGCAATGTTTAGAGTTTCATAATAGAGGTCTGGCCTGTCTTTCCTTAGATATTGGATAGTTTTGATGCTATTGTAAATACAATTTACAACTTTTTCCCACTATTCTCTGAGAACATAGAAACATAGCTGATTTTTGTGGATGGATCTTGTATCCTGAAACGTTAATATATTTATTATTTATTTTTTGTAATACTCTTTGTTGGCTTCTAAATGTCTACTATGTATAAATCATGTAGTCTGTAAATAAAAAGAGCTTTACTTCCTCCTTTCAAAAGAGAGAGAGAGAGAGAGAGAGAGAGAGAGAGAGAGAGAGAGAGAGAGAAAGGAAACCTATATCAACAGAGACTTGTATGCAAATGTTCATACCAGCATTATCCATAAATAGCCCCAAATTGGGGGCAACCCAAGTGTTTATCAACTGATGAATAAACTAATTTATCTATACACTGGAATAGTATTTAATCATAAAAAGGAATGAAATACTGATAAATGATAAATATAATCAAACCTTGAAAATAAGGTAGACAAAAGAAGTCAGTCATGAAAGGTCACATATTGTATGATTTGATTTATATAATATGTTCAGAACAGGCAACACCATAGAGACAAGGTGGCTGAGTTTTGGGGGCGTGGAGGAGATAGAGCGTGATGGTTAATGAGTATGGAGCTTCATTTTGGATAGCAAAAATGCTCTGGAATTAGGTGGAAGTGTTGTTTGCCAACTTGGTGAACACAGTAGAAACCACTGAATTTTACACCTCAAAAGTGTGAATTTCATGGAATGTGTATTTTGTTAAAGTTAAGAAAAACAAGCATCTAGGCATTGTGAAAGGTATTGAGGAAAATTCTCTCCAAAAGGAACAGTTCTGTAATAATCTGTGCAATAGAATTGCAATTTTATTTAAATGCGGCATGGAAAAAAACTTGGAAGGATTGTATTAAGCAGTACTAATTTCTGTTTGTCGCTTCAATTATCTTCTTATTTTCTGTAATAAACCAAGCTTATACTACACATCATGTAAAAAATGGAAATATAAAAATAAGAACAAAAACAAATCCAAAAATGTCATTTCTAGAAGCTTCCATTGGGTGATGGGAAGGGAAATGGTGAGGAAATATTGTATGAACTCCATTCCACATACAGAGACCACAGGGGTACAGTAGAAATTCCTGCCTAAAAATTCAAGCTGAAAAAAAGAAATCAAGTTGACTTAAGTATAAACATGAATTCTAAGTGTTCACCAGTTTTTGGTGCAATTAAGGGTAAAGGCCAGGGCTAAGGGGGTGTTCTGTTTGACCAAATTTATGAGGGCAGTGTCTTTGTCACCAGTAAACCTTGGGCCATGGGCACGAGGCTAGAGACTGAAGAAAAATAATAATAATAGATTAATAATGTTAAGGTCTACTTTAAGTGTTTATTTCAGAATAAGTATTTGTAGAGTGTCAGAGTTATGAGGAAGATTTTTCCATTTAATCTGATTTCAATAAGACAGTATGATCAGCCTCTCACTCCAGTCAGAATGGCAATTATCAAGAATACAAGCAACAATAAATGTTGGTGAGGATGCTGGAGAAAAGGTACCCTCATACATTGCTGGTGGGACTGCAGATTGGTGCAACCACTCTGGAAAGCAGTACAGAGATTCCTCAGAAAACTCAGAATGGAACCACCATTTGACCCAGTTATCCCACTCCTTAGTATATAATTAAAGGACTTAAAATTAGTATATAATTAAAGGACTTAGCATACTATAGTGATGCAGCCACATCAATGTTTATAACAGCTAAATTTACAATAGCTAAACTATGGAACCAATGTAGGTGCCCTTCAACAGAGGAATGGATAAAGAAAATGTGATATGTATACATAATGTAATATTACTCAGCCATAAAGAAGAATGAAATTATGACATTTGCTGGCAAATGGATGGAACTGGAGACTCTCATGCTAAGTGAAACAAGCCAATACCAAAAACCAAAGGCTGAATATTCTCTCTGATATGTGAATACTAAAACACAATAAGGGAGGAGAGGAGAAGAATAGAAGTTCATTGGATTAGACAAAGGGAATAATGGGAAGGAAGGGGGATGGGAATAGGAAAGTCAGTAGAATGAATTAGACATAACTTTCCTAAGTTCACATATGAATACATGACCAGTGAAACTCCACATCATGTACAACCACAAGAATGGGATCCCAATTAGTATAAGTTACACTCCATATATGTATAATATGTCAAAATACACACTTCTATCATGCATATCTAAAAAGAACAATTTTTTAAAAAAGAGTTATTTGTCTTCTAGCAGGTCTTTCTTGAGTGTTTTCCCCACAGGATGCCAATAGTATGTTCACACAGACAATGAAGAGTCCTGGCAGAGGGACCTCATAAATATTGGGAACTGAATCCCCAAAGGCCACCCTGGATTACTGTTGTTCTGAATCACACTATAATTATTTCTCTAGATGAGATTACTCAGATTTGGAGAGCTGGACTCCTGTCAGTTACTATGTCCCCTGAACTATTCTAGTTGTTTAGACAGATCCCAGGACTGGGCGGGTCAACCTTGTGAGGACACTGGGGTTTCTTTACATGAATGGTGAGTCTCATCCTGAAAGGTGACTCTGACCAGGGGAGTGAGGGCATAGAGAGGTGGTCCCAAGATTTAAAAAGCCAGAGCTGGATCTGAGGTGTACTCCTGAGTGCAACTCTACATGAGATTTCCTTTATTTGGACTCTAGAAACAATTATATAGAGCATTTGACTTTATCTTGGTTTTAATTTCTGAGTAGGCAGTAAACATATTACATGCAGAATTTAAAGGCCACACAAGGGGTCTACAGTGAGGGGAGGCTCCTCCCTCCTGCCTCCTTCAGCTCAGGTCTCCCCAGGAGCACCTGCCTGCCGGCTGGCTCCACAAGCGTCTTTCCGGAGACTTTTCCTCTAATGAACCTCAGACTTGAACAGCTACACTGACAGCCTTGTGCTAATGGTGCCATGGGGAAGTGAAGGGCGTGACAGCAAAGGAGACAGTAGCTTTCCCAGCCGGCTCCTGCTCCGAGGCCTGCGTGGCATTGGCAGTAGGAGTGGGGGAAGGCAGGAGTTGCCCAGCAGTCTGAGGTTAATACCCAGCATCCGGGGAAGCAGAAGACCCACGCAGTGCTGCAGGGGGCCACTAGGAGCTACAGTAGACCTGCAGGTGGCAGGGGGCACTGACACGGATTGGATGTGAGGCTCAAACTGTCTCCAATTGTGCTGCTTAAAGGTGACCTTTGAAGGGTGGGAGTAAGAGGAAAGTCTCCATCCTGCTCTGTGTGTGTGTGTGTGTGTGTGTGTGTGTGTGTGTGTGTGAGAGAGAGAGAGAGAGAGAGAGAGAGAGAAAGAATACGAATGAATACTGGGGATTTAACTTGGGGTCCTCTACCATTGAGATACATCCCCAACCCTTTAGTTTAATTTTGAGACAGGGTCTTCCTAAGCTGCCCAGGCTGGCCTTGAACTTGTGATCCTTCTGCCTTGATGCTGGGATTACAGATGTGTTTCAAAAACGGAGGTGAGCCCCTGCCAAACATAGATCAGATCAGCAACCACCACATCCTAAACACACGCAAGCACGCACACACTCACACATGCACACGCATGCACGCACTCACACACATACACGCACACGCAACATTTCTAGCCTATTAGAGCTGCAGAATTATGTTTTCCTGCAATCTTTGCGTTTGTTGGCTCTCTGTGCCCTTCCACTTTCCTTTTCCTCCTTCTACCTGCTGTCTTGCCCCCACTCCTTTATTAGGTCAACACTTGTACTTCCTTCATGACTGTATCATTTATCTTTATCCTACGAAGAGAGTGATTTTAATAGAAAAGAGACTTCTCTGCTGACTCTCTATTGGTACAATTTTGTGACTATTTAAGGCAAGTCATTTAACCTTCCTGAACCTTAATTCCCACATCTGTAAAACTGATGACTACTCACATCTTTCCCAGGCTTGCTGAGTAAAGCAATTATAAAACACTCAGCAATGTAAAAAAAATAATAATAATATAAGAAAGTTTGCTCATCAATCTTTCCTCCACACTTTTGTTGTTAAAAAAGCTGTCACTTCCTGATTTGGGCTTGTGGGTGCTGCAGACTGAGAGCTCCACAGTATGTTGTCAATGCGGAACAGCTGGTGCTGAAGAAGACACACTCCTGCAGACATTCTGCCAGTCTCACAAGAGGGTTGTAGGTCTAGAAGAATTTCTTTCTTCCAAAGAAAAGTGGGGAAATCATCTGGGTCTTGGAGGAACAGGGCTACCTTGGAGTGGCTGCTGGTGAAAGCACCATTGTCAACTGAGACTTGGATTTACTTCAAGGTGGGGATGAAGAGCCTGGAATGCTGTGCTAAGCAATTAGCCCAGTGAGGTCAAATGACCTACAACAGCCTCAGGTAGTAACTGTATTAGTCTAGCTTCTGTTGCTATAACAAAAGACTCTAGGTTAGATACTTTATCAAGAGTAGAGATTTGTTTATCTAGAGTTCACACTTTAATTTTTATTTATTTATTTATTTAACTTTTTGCTACTGGGGATTTAACCCAGGGCTGTTTTATCACTAAACTATTTCCCCAGCAACCCCCATTTTTTTAAAATATTTTTTTTAGTTGTCAATGGACTTATATTTATTATTTATTTATTTGGTGCTGAGAATTGAACCCACACATACTCACACATACTAGGCAAGCACTCTCCTACTCAGCTACAACCCCAGCCCCCCAAGCCCTTTTTTAACTTTTTTATTTTGAAACAGAATCTTGATAAGTTGTCGAGGCTGGCTTTGAACTTTCAATCCTCCTCCTGCCTCAGCCTCCCCAGCCACTGGAATTGCAGGTGTGCACGGCCACGCCTGGCTTAGTTCACAGTTTTAGAAGTTGAAACTCCATGATTGGGCCACCTTATCTTTTCTTCCTCTGGTTAAGAGGGTCCCCTCAGCTGTGTCACAGGGTGACAGAGAAGCAGTAAGGGAAATGAACGCTTGAAGAAGAGGGCAAGTGTGTGGGTTGCCTCCCTTTATAATAAACTGGTTCTAGCAACTAACTCTTTCTGTGAGACCAGCATTAATCCCCTGAGAGGGCAGGACCCCAGTGACTGAATCACCTTCCAGTGGGCCCACTTCTGAAAGGCCCTACCATCTCTTGATACCTTCACACTGGGGACCAAGTCTCCAACATATGAACCCTTCCAGAACAGACCATATTCAAACCATCGTACTGCGTAAAACAAATGGAAAAAAAAATCAGATCTGCACATTTGCATATACCAATTCTATGTATGTATGAATTTTATTTTTCTTTTTATTGCAAATGTCTGCTACTAGTATTTTATATAATCAGGAAAAATGAGTT
The DNA here is from genome assembly GCF_047511675.1 of Marmota flaviventris. Classification (NCBI taxonomy): domain Eukaryota; kingdom Metazoa; phylum Chordata; class Mammalia; order Rodentia; family Sciuridae; genus Marmota; species Marmota flaviventris. The sequence goes on from NC_092505.1 coordinate 94,725,646, forward strand.
TACAAAATGATCTTAAAATGGAATCAATCTAATAGCACCCAACAGAAGTGTTAGCATAATTATGACACTTTAGGAATCATCAAAAAAAGATAAAATGAAGCCTATGAAAATCGACTTGAAAAATGATTAGGATATAGTGATAAGTATAACAAAGGCAGGTGTATGCATATGCTGCGTGATTAAAACTGTAAAAACGTAGATAGAAATTGAAAGGAAATATACAAAAATATTGTGTTCTGATGGTTTAAAAATGTATGAGCAACCTTTAAAGTCTTCTCTGATTTGTAACCTTCTTTAAATTAGTTTATTACTTTAAAATATAATAAAAATAGTAAGAACATAGTAAAAAAAAGGAATCCTAGATACATAAGATGGCTAGTTATAAACAGATCCATAATACAACTCTTCCCATGGATGGGTGGGACTCTGGGTGGTGGGCCTTGGGGATGCCTTCTACCAAGTGAAAGAAATCTGGGACCATGACAGAAGATGTGGAGAGCTCCTTCCACTTTCTTGGGGTCCATGAGCGAGAGGTGGCCCTTGATCCTCTGAGAGTGAGCCATCATTTACAGATGACTGGGATTCGGGCTGCTCTCTAAATGTATTTACTTTCTGTAATGCTTAAGTAAATTTCTGGTTTAAATATGATGGCCTCATATCTGCTTTTTGTGGAGCCAAAAGAGAAGATCTCTGAGGCCATTCTTGGGTGGGGGGCGGGCGAGACCCTCTCCATGAGGCTAGAACATGGGCAAGAAGATGAACCTCAGAGAAGTGGCGGCAGAGGCTCTGGACACAGCAGTTCCCTGCCTCGTCGTAGGCAGGACATCATGACACAGGGTGAGGCAGCGGAGAGCTGCTCAGTTCCTGGCAGCCAAGAAGGAGGGAGGAGGCGGACAAAGAAGAAAAAGAGCCAGGAGCAAAATATATAATCCCTAAGGGTATGCTCCCTGTGACTTACTTCCTCCAACCCTGCCATACCCTGCCACCCCCACTATCTAGTAATCCACTCAAATTATTAATCTATCAAAGGGGTTAATCCACAAATGATGCCACAGCATAATTGTTACATAATATCTAATCATTTCACCTCCTGCATTAACACAGGAGTGTTGGCGGGGGCGGGGGGAGTTACCTCATGTTCAAATTGTAGCCATTGGAAAATATTTTATTATTTCTTTATGTACATGTGAATTTTGAGTTTTACACATTTTTATTATTTCCCTTTTGAAAATAAAGAAGCAGGGGTTTAGAGATATCAAGACACATTTTCCTCATTTTTTCCATGTTGTTTCACAGATCTCACTATTGGTTTTTTTTTCTATTTTTAATTTTTTTAAGTTATACATGACAGTAGAATATATTTTGACATATCATACATACATGGAGCATTTTTGTGGTTGTACATGATGTGGAGTTATACTAGTTGTGTGTTCATATATGAACATAGGATAGTTATGTCTGATATATTCTACTGGCTTTCCCATTCCCATCCTCCCTCCCTTTCCTTCATTCCCCTTTGTCTAATCAGTGAACTTCTATTACACACACCCCCACTTACTGTGAGTCAGCATTCATATATTAAAGGGAACATTTGGCCTTTGGTTTCACCTATTGTTTTAATCCAAGGTTAGAAGGTATGAAATTTAGTCCTTAAATGTGGAAAAACTTCTGGGTGTGGTGGTGCACATCTGTAATCTCATCTACTCAGGAAGCTGTGGCAGGAGGAGTCAAGTCCAAGGCCAGCCTGGGAAATTTAGCAAGACTCTGTCTCAAAATGAAAAAATAAAAAAGATGTAGCTCAGTGGTAGAGCAACCCTGGGTTCCATCCCTAGCACTAGGAGCAGGGATGTAGAAGAGCAAGACAACATACCTCCCTTCTTTAGTTTTCTCTGACTTAGTGTAATGACTTTTCCTTCAAACCCCGTTTTTCTGGGCACAGTTGAAGCATACCTGCAGTGAATGCTATACCTCTTCCCTATTTCCTGGGTTTGTCCAATGCTCAGTGTTATCTAGCCTCATTGGCATCTGCCGAGAGTCTTTCTCTCCTGTCCCTGGAGTGCTGGTACATGCCAGCCACTGAAAAGATGCTCCTCATCTCCACCCACGTGCTCCCATCTGATTTTAAGGCTCCCCTGCGCTATGTTTGGAGGTGGGAGTATTAATGCTTGACTTACACACCATGCTAGGACTGACACCTTCTCAGAGGTCTTCTTCAGAGGTCTTGCTGTCTCCCAGAGCTGGTTCTGTGGAGTAAAGCACTTACCATGCCATTGTCCCCTTCGCTTCTCCAACTCTTCTTATCAGATCTTGTCCTAGTCTGGGTCTTTTCTGTTTGTTAAAAAACAACAACTCAAAAACAAACAAACAAACAAACAAACAGACAAAACGAAGAGGTTCCTTTTCTCTGCTTGATGCTATCCTGACTTCTTCCTTAGATGAAGAAAATCTAATCTAGTGTCTCCATAGAAGGAAGAGTTAGGTAGGGCAGAAGAAGAGATACTAGGGAAGTTGTTAAGGTTTAAAAACACTCTTCTGACATAAGAGTATAGATAAGATTCACTTTCTGATTTTTTGAAACTGACCATAAGCATTACCAACATTATTACTTATCTTTAAAATTATAATTTTTTAATTATAATGTCTAATGATATATTGCTTCAATTCCAGGAGGGTGTGGGACGAGGTGATCTTTTGGTGGTGAGGAACTGTTGTGGCAGCTGTGAGGGGACTGATCTTTTGGAGAGGGCAATGGGAAACAGGTTCCGCATCAGAAGTGACTTTTGGATCCTCAGAAGCTTCTTCTTATTGCTGCTAGCAATAAAACTTTAAAAACATCAACACGAATTAGACACATTTATTGGAGTTTCTATCCCTACTTATATTGAACAAAAATTCTATAGTTGTGGGCTTCCCAACAGCCTGGTGCTTCTGGAAGATCAATTATGTAACCCATGTTTTCATGCAGTTCCCAATTGGGCAGATAAAAACAAATAAGAGCATCATAGGTACACAGAGAGCTAGGTAAAACTCAGCAAAAAGACTTAGTTTGCTGTCAAAAATTTAGTTTGCTGGTCCTGATGTAAAATCTTCTACACTGGACTCTGAATCCAATGGCTCAAGTTCAAATTTATAGAGCACTTTATTTTATTTACATGTAATTTCTCGACACTGTCAAATTCTAGGATTTCTACATAGAATGAACTTGGAGGTGGCAAACTTGTCAGGAGAGGAGCAAGGAATAAAGTGAATTATTCTAAAGTAGGGTTTGCATAGCAAACACATTTTTCCTTAGGAAGTGTATTTCGGCCCATGAACATGGGGTGTGTGGGAAAGGACTCATGATCTACCCTGGGTCACCCCTAACACAACACTGGGGCACAAACTTAGAAGGTCTGGCAAACTTTACTTGCTATGTGAATCCTGAGCAATTTACTTAACTTCTCTAAATTCTAAATTTCCCATTTGAAATATTGATGATCACACCCGTGATCCCAGGAGACTGGGAGATTAAGGCAGGAGGATCACAAGTTTTGAAGCCAATATGGGCAATTTAGCAAGATCCTGTCTCAAAATAAAAAAAAAATAAATGAACTGGTGGTGTAGTTCAGTGGCAAATCACCCTCCATTCAATCCCCAGCGCAAAAAGAAAAACAAAGTCAATGCTGATAACCATGCCTACCTATTCCGGCTGTTGTAAGGATCAGAGATAATGTAAAGAGCCTGGTATGTAGTAGGTATTCAATAAAGGGCAGCTCTTATAGTGCTGTTATTGCCTGAAAAAGAGATTATGAGCATAAACAGGATGATTATGGAGGAAAGATGAGGTTACAAAAACAAAACTAAACAAAACACCATCATCAAATCACTTAGCCTGTGATGACCATCCTTTTGGGAGTTTTAAAAGCTGTTCATTGCTTGATTTCATGATATTACCCTTCTCCAAACCACAGAGTATTGTGTGACATGTTTATTAGTTTGAGTGATTTTGCTTCTTGAGACTTGAGAATTTTGTAACACCCTTTGTGGTACTGAAGACTCTCTGGGGAGTTACAAAACCAGGGTTAAAATTTCCTTTAAAATATTAACAAAAAAGTAGATAAATAAAATCTCTTTCTTCCTAACACAGGCAGAGAGCCAAGATAGCATCTAATAAATGTCTGACTTCATACCTGGGCCGGCCACAGTGCTATTTAACCACATCACCCCTTCCCTCCATCTTGGTTCTCCGTCCCTGCACCTCCCACAAATAAGCACTGGCAATGAAAAGCTGTAATTCCATCCCAAAGCAATCATCTTAATGCATGGATAGGACTTTTCAAAGGACAGAGCAGAACCTAAACTGAACTTAAGCTAGCAATAAGCAAAGAAGAAAAAACAGTGAGGACCAGGGACCACAGGATTTGAGGAGTCGTTCCAGATAAAAAGAGACGGGACAATCCTGAAGTGGTTTGTGGAGGTGGTGAGACATGTTCAAGGACAAAGGATAACCATACATATGATCCAGTGTACTCTCCTGACACTCATAAGGAAGGTGGCTTCCTTAGTCTCAGTCTCAAAGATGCTTCTCTCCAATGATGTCTCCATAGGCATAAGTGTCAACTGAAAACCCAACTCCTGTGTAGATCTCAGGGACTCCCACCTGAGAAACTATCTTTACAAATCAGGATTCTTCAGGAAACTCGAGTGCGTGGACTGGTTCTGATATGAATGATGTGGGAGAGTTCCAGGAGATTATTTTAACTGTTTTAACCTCAGTGCCTTCCTTTGTATTCCTTTGCACAGCACCTACCAGAGGCCAGATGTTGTGATGAATCCTGATGGTAAAGTGGAGAACAGGAGAGACGTGGTCTTGGACTTCATGACAGTTACATTACATAGGGGAAGTGGACCAAGAACAAACCACTAAATTAAATCATTATAAATGGTGTGGGTTGGGTAACAGGGGAAGAGGGAACTTTAAGGCAGAAGCAGCAAGATGGACAGAAGCCCTGAGGGTGGAGGGAGAGGTCCTCATGAGGAGTGACAGAAGACAAGTAAGAACATGCAGGAGGGGAGGTTGTGGGGGCTGCCCAGTGCAACCACACTGCAGGGCCTTAGAGGCATGGAAAAGACCGGGCATGAGTTCTGTTTGAAAAAAAAGCGCAGTCCCTGGAGAAATTTAAGTGGAGGTGAGATGACTCATGTATGGTTTATGAAAATCTCCATGTTCCCATTAGTTTGAAAATGCGACTCTTCTAACGATGCCAGGTACTTTAGGGCCAAGCCGAACCTTTAGTGCAAGAGAAACTTCTCCAATCTGAAAAACAGTCCTTAGATTAGAAAACCCCTTTCTTGGACCTCTCCTCCCACTTTGCCCATTCACCCGGACCGTTTGCCTCTCTACCGTTGCTACAAATCCCTGTGTCTGAAATTCCTGGCATCTCCTTCAAAGTCCCACATCAAGGTGCATCTGTTTTACCTTCTTGACACTTGGTGAACTACATTCCAGCTTGCCTTCCAATTCCCCGTGAACCTGGAGTGTCCCCTTCCTTAAGCCTGTCGCCTTACCACCCTAAGCCACAACAATTCTTCTCCATGAAGTAATTTACTTTCCCATAAAATTTGCTTGAGAACTGTCTGTTAAGCTCCTCATCCAGGAAGAGAGAAGGAACCCAACAAACATACGTATTGTATCCTGCATTTCCCACAAAGATAAAGTTGTTCTCTTCAAATTACGGCCTCCGTAGACACCCTAATGCTTTAGGCTTAAGTGTTTTAGGATATCCAGTGAGAACTGTGCAAACACCGCGTGGTGGGGAACCATAACCACAATGTGTGCTTTTAAGCAATTGAACTCATGGGATCTGAGCAAAGAACTGGTCTTTCAAGACCCGACTTCTCACAGAAGTCTATGTAATTTCTTCCTCATGCTGTCATTTAGTTTGGCAATATATTGCAGTTATTGTGCAGTTTGAGGGCTTTATAGTTTAATACAAAGAAAGGAGAAGGGATGGCTCTGATACCTTCAGATTTCGCGCGGATTGTGGGTGCCCACAGCCGACCGGTCCCCGCAGCTAGTAAACAGCTTCAGGATGCAGAATCACTTCGTTTTTGCTCTCATTTTCCGGAAAGCCAAAAGTTTAATAAGTTTCAGACTCTTATAAGTTCCACACAAACAAAGCCCATTGGTAAGCCAGTAAAAGCAGGCTGGAGGGATGTTCCTATGAGCACTAGAGGACATGTCACTGCTGGCGTTTGCTGGTGTCAGTTCAGGAGGGCTCATGGAAGAGGCACCTGCACTATAGATGAACTTGGTGGAAAGCTGTCCTTAGCATTCAACTGAACCGTGCCCATCAGAGGACAGGTTTTCATCCGGTTTTCCTAAAGTTTGAATCATTTGGGATGATAGGATCGCACTGTTAGGTCAGAAATGAGGACAGTTAGATGATGCATAGACCACCTTCTAAGAATGGTTGTGCTTATTGAATAGGAATGTAAAAAAACAACACTTTTTTCCTTACTTTTTACTCCCATTCTACCTTTTCCTGTAGGATTATGTGTAAGTGGTGGTTATTTTTAAAATTCCAGTCTCTTCAGAATTATCTGCTTGTGTCCTCTCCCCCTCTGCAGAATGTTAAGTCCTCCTGGTAAAGTCTTACAATCTATTTTCCTTGAACCAATGAGAACCTTGTCAACTACGTGATACGGAGTAAACCAAACATTTGTGTAGTGTCTGCCTAGGAGATAAAGCTGTTTTTGCAATTAAAGTCCTGGAAGACATCAGTAGCCTCCTTCTGCTTTAGGCATTTCAGGGAGGTTGTCAGAGCTGGGGAGGTAGAGAGTGGGAAACAGAGGAAGGAAGGAAGGAGGGAGGGAAGGAAGAAACGAAAGAAGGAAAGGGAAGGGGGGAAATTCTAGATATGTGGAGAATCTCAATCTCTTCTGGTAAGAAAATTAGTACACTGGGCACGTATGTGTCTTGAGGAAAAGACTGATACAGAAATGAACTTGTTGACTATTTTTATCCTTCAGACATGACATCACAACAAAAGTTCTTCAAAATAAGTTATTTTTTGACCAGGCCTTTAAAATAAAAGTACTGTTTGATACAATGTAGCAATCTATTGATTTTTCTGTTTTAGTCTCATGTGTAGTTTTGTGTTGGATTTTTCTAAACTGCTAAGTAATTCCGGTAAATTAATACAAAGAGACATTAATTTATAATAATGTCCTGTTTTTGCCAAACATTATTGAAATCACCAGGCCTAAGTCCAGATTTTAATAGACTGTTTTTCCCAATGCCACAAATTCAAATAGCTAAAATTTACTTTTAAAGTCTTTGTTCAAAAGGCTTTTGCAATTTGTTCAAAACGTTTTTGCAGAGCCCCACCAGTTTGTACACTATCAACAAAGCCACGGTGACCTGTTTTGGTGATTGCCCGAAGAGCAAGGAATATATTTTGTGAAAAAGGTTTGCTTTAAAGAACATAATTATTATAACAAAACTTTTTTTAAAGTGTCTTATCTATTGTTTGGTGAATTCTAGACTTCTGTTGTTCTAGGAATTAGTCTCAGTTCTTTCATTTTCTAAATTGAAATCTCCAGTACATACAATCTAGGGGGTGTGTGTGTGTGTGTGTGTAGGAGAGGTGGGAGAGAATAGTGAGACAGAATATGATATGGTCAGTGAAGCCTATGTAATTTGTTTTATTTGAAATAAAAAGAACGAACACATTATAACTCATGAGAGTCAAAACCTAGAAGAGCCAAACTACTGTTCCCCTCATTTAAATGACCAGTAAATAGAGTTTGCTCTGTTTCTCAGCATAACGTAACATGAAATCCCAAACAGCCAAGACGGACTGTTTGGTGACCTCAGCTTACCTCTTGGATGCTTTCCTGGGGAAGCCCTTGTTTATAGCCATACCCAGTCTTCCTTTTTCCCTCCCTCCTATTCTTCTCTGATGTCCACTATACAGAATCAGTGAAAATAGGATCACAAATTTGAGGCCAGCCTCAGCATCTTAGCAAGACCCTCCGCAACTTCGTGAGAAGCTGTCTCAAAATAAAAAGAACTGGGGACGTAACTCCATGGTAAAGTGTCCCTGAGTTCCATCCACAATACCAGAAAAAGGAAAAGGAAAAAAGAAACAGTCAGAGAAGACACTGTGACGTCTGTAGGTAGGTTCTGCTGACCTGTGGCGGGCTTCTGAACGAGAAATTAGGTCTCCAACCTGGTGCCATTGGTGTTTTACCAAAATACTTCATTGATATATAGTAACTCACTTAATACAATACAAAAAAAATCAATCACAATCAGGGAGTATCAGATCTCATTTCTGAACATAGTAAATGAAGGCTCCCAAAGGTGTTTTCTTCTAACAGCGTGAAAACCCTATTGGAACAAGACCAGAAAGGTTAAGAAAGGCTGTTGGTTGTTGCAGGGGTTTCTTATCAAGCTGCTGCCGGGGGCATGAACTAAACAGCTTTTTGAGCTCCTTTGTTAGTAGAATCCTGTGGTTCTGAGAACTAAAAGTCCTGGAATTTCTCAGAAGCACCCACAAGGATTTCTAGATATATATTTATTTTCATAGTGTATCAGGACAGTTGAAAGTGACCAGTACTCTGATTCCTAAGCAGATTAGGGCCAAGAGAAGGAAGAAGAAGGAAGAGAAGAAGAGGGCGAAAGAAGGAAGGAGGGAGGGGCAAAAGAAAGGAGGGAGGGGCGGTGAACAAAGAAAAAACACAACAACAGAATTCCGTCGAATATTTGAAGGCCAGAAGTATAGCATGCTTATCTCTGAACACTTTCTTCCTTTATATTTGCACGTGTGTGTTTATGTGTGTAAGAGGGAAAGAGAATGCAGGCACGTGCACAAGAGACGATGGTAGTCTGCTTGGGCTCTAATCTTCATTTTATTTGTATCACCCAGCCATCTTCACATGAGCCCTCTTCTCTGGAGCACTTCTGCTGCTGCTGACCACCTACTTACCACCCACTGCCCACCTGTCCCTTTCTCCTACCCCCGCCCCACCTGCTCCTCCACCAAGACTCAGTGCTTATTCTTTGGTTGTTTTTAGAGGCTTTTCCTGGCCCCCTAGTCCAGAGTGGTCTGCACCTTTGGTCCCCCACTTACTATTGGAACTAGCCATTTGGCCCTCATCAGTGACAGCCTGGTGGTGCCTCTTATCTCATCCCATGTAAAATGTCTTATCTGTCCAATTAGATTCAGAGTTCTTAAGAGTAAGAGCAATTATCCTTTGTTATTTACGTTGCTATATTTTTAAAATCCTATATACGACAGCAATTCAGCAGAGGACTTCACACACAGTAGTAGGTAATCCATTTGTTGATTTATGGTTAATTAAATGATAGAGAATATAACATTTTTTTTTCAAGACCACCTTGTGGGCTAAAGAACTACAGTTGGTTTAAAGATCTTCATGAGCAGGCAATCTTCATAGAGAACCTGACTCCTCCAATGTTCAAATATGCGTGACTTCAGGTGAAGTACACTGAATAGAAAAAATAGCCACCTTCACTGTAGTATCCATTTCAAGTCTAGATTTTTTTTTTTTTAAACAAAAGAGAATTTTTGAGATCTGTATTGAGCTGATAGAGAAATAGAAAGAAATCAGTTGCTGGAGTAGTATTATTTGCACTTTCACAAACTGCTGCAATATATCAAAATTTCCTCTTCAAATTTCTCTCCAGTAGCACCATTTTTCATAGCAGCCAAAGACCTACTTAAAACTAATTTCCTTTCCTGCTGTACTTTTGTCCAGATCATACTGTTCGGTTTAGATTAGAAGTTGAATTTTTTTTTGTATCCTGGATGGGTCTGAAAATAGTTTGTCACAACAAGCAGTAATTACAGAGCACTTAATATTTGTCAAGTGCTTTCCAATCTTTTAACCAGTTCGCCTTTGAAACACGATTGTTGATTCGAGCTACTTATCTCCTGAATTTCCAGATGGAAGAAGGGGCAGAGAGGTTAAGTGGCTTGCCTGAAATTTAATCGTATGTTACTAATAGTGCTCCGGTACTAATGCCCCACAAGTCCCGAGTGAAAAATGTTATCCATATTTCCTTTCTAATTTGGAAGGAAAACATAATCCTAGAACTACCCATTAGTCACTGTTTTGTAGGATGGTAGACGTATTTCGTTTGTGGCTTTTATTTGTTAAGAGATTAGAAGGTACTTTAACAAAATAAAACTGATTAAAGAAGTTTTAAGTAACTTAGCACATGAAGGGAATCATTTTATGGGACAGAGGTGCATATAAAGCTACAGTACCTCTTTTTCATCGATGTGGCCAAATAGTTTAAAAGCTGAGAATAAAGCTTTCTCTTTATAAAGCAGTTTTTAGTCAATAATATTTCCATTTTATTTGAGATAACTTTTTGCTTTGAAAGGAGGGGGAATGGCCTGCCCACTAGTGTGGGGCTGAGATTTTGGTAAAAGAGGCCTCAGCTTTAGAGGTCACCTTCCAAAGAGGTGTTTGTCATTCCTGAACTCAATGAGTGACTTAGAGCCTCAGATTTTTTTCCCCCTTCTATATAGATCCATCTAGGTGAATAATGACCTCTTCACTCACAGCCAAAGCAAGCCATCTTGGGATGCTATTTTGCTCTGAGTTAGGCCTCTCATATTGTGATTGGTTTCCTTCTTAGGCTACAACTGGATGAGTCAGCTGTTAAAAAACTTGATTCATATATACCCAGTTTTATTTGTTGTTCCCCTCCATGTGGAGCAAGAAGCCACACCTCTGACTTAAACAACATTGAGGAAGCATTCTATTGAGCATATGGTTGATATTTAAGTTTTTGTTTCACAAGTCAAACAGGCAAGTCACTCCCCTGTCAAGCCTACTTGCCAAGGTTTAACAGGAAAACCTTGACCAGGTTTTACAGGAATCTCCTTTTTCATGGGACTCTGGAAGGCTGGATGGATAGTCACTCTTATCCTACCTCTACTTTATTTATCAAGACATGTTTTAGGGCTCAGGGTGTAGCTCAGTGGTAGGGCACTTATCTTGTATGCCTAAGTTTAAGGTTCAACCTCCAACATGGGAAAAAAATTTTAAAAATGTTTAGAAGGAAGAGATGTTTGCATATATATCAAGAACTCTACAGCTCATGTATTATTGGCCCCATCTTTGAATGTGCTCATCGAATAGGCATTGGTAATCCTGATTTATGGGAGGGGGAGGGAGAATCAGTTCAAGCAAGCTAAAAATTTATTAAAATTTGACTTCTAATGCAAATCAAATAAAAATTGTGGTTTCATCTTTTCCCAGCCAGAACTGCTATTATCAAAAAAAAAAAAAAAAAAATTAAGATAACAAAGGCTGGAGAGGATATAAAGGAAAAGGAACTCTGACATACTATTGGTAGGAATGTAAACTAGTATCTCTACTATGGAAATCAGTATGGAGCTTTCTCAAAAAAAAAAAAAGCAAGAAACAAAAAACTAGACATAGAACTATCATATGATCCAGTCATACCACTCCTGGGTATATACCTGAAGAAATTAAAGTCAACATACTATAGAAATACCTACATGCACATGTTTATGGTAGCACAACTCAAAATAACCAAGTTATAGAATCAGACTAGATAGATGAATGGAGAAAGAAAATTTGGTATATGTACACAATGGAGTATTCTTCAGCCATAAAGAAGAATGAAAACATTATTCACAGGAAAAATGCATGGAACTGGAGATGATTACCTTAAGTGAAATAAGCCAAACTTGAACAATTATCACACATTTCCTCTCACTTGTAGAATCTAGGAGGAAAAAAAAAATGACAAGAAAGCAGAAGCATATGGGGGAGGGGAAGAGAGTAATGGGGGATGGCTATGAACAAAGTATGCTATGTGCAAATAGGGAGATGTCACAAAGAAACACATTTGTTTATACCATTAATATGTGCTAATAATTATAATTTTTAAAAGCGACTTCTAAGGAAAAGATAAAATCTCTTATTTGAAGTAGCCAGTCTTGTTCATTCTCTGAAAAAGGACTCTTTGGCTGCTTGAAGTAAATAAATTCAAAGTGATCCTGAGAAATTATGAAGAAGTGAGAGGATTTGTCTTCAGCTCTTCTGATAGCCACATTCATCTTACGTCTGCATACAGCCATAGCTTCAGGAATACGGCCTTTGGTCACTGCTAATATGTCAATTAAAGTTGAAAAGATTTTAGAATCTTAATATTGACTTATTTTTAATGAACTGCAATTCTTCTTTTTTCCCCTATTGTATTATTAAAGGCCTATTAAATCAGAAAGGCATTTCTGGCCCCAGGAGAAATAGAGTAAAATGAAAAAGTCATTCTGGAAGTGACACCCCAAAGCCATGTCACTGTAATCATCCAAGGAGGATGGAGCCGCAGAACACATTTCTCAGCTGGCAGGTTTATTACCTATTTCTTTTGCTCTGTCCATCTCTGGAAAAATCTTGACATTAAAGATGTTTTCCCTTTTTCAAAGGGTGCCTTTGGACTGTGAAGGGGGGACATGAGGCCAGATGGTGGGTCATTTGAGAATGTGGACAAAAATAAAAACCAGCATTTTCACCTCTTTGTACTAGTTCTTTCTGATTTCATTTACTGAAGTTCTCCTAGCATAAGGTAGTTGGGCTACTGCATTAAAAATAGAAATCGTAATAGATGATGATGATTAAGTCCTCTCCATGTGAGAGGCTATGAGACAGACACTTTATATGTAATAACTTGCTCAAAAATCCTGATAATATTAAAACAAAACCTTTATGATGATACTGGGATATTATTCTTCTGAGGGAGCTGATAAATGCAACTAAGGCTTATGAAGGTTTAGGGAACTGCCTGTGGTGACATCACTCAAAGGAGAAAGAATTGGAATGAACTTGGGCAAATTTATCCAGATCCAGGTCCTTGGCTCTGCTACCAGCTGCATTTAGCTACTTTGGTGGATTAGCACCTAGGGAAGTAGAAGAATTTTCCCTTAGCTAATAGACGGTGGTCCATTATTTGAGGGCCACTTGTTCCATGTAGAATAATTGGAACTCAAAAACTTGAGAAAAAACAAAAACTATGTTATAAACTAAAATAGAAGGGAATGAAACTATATTTATGATAAGAGTACATGTGTGCTGATGGGCTGAGAGAACCCAGGACAGAAGTTCCTTATTTTAAAAAATTTTTAAATAATTATACATGAAAGTATATTGCATTTTTGCACTTTGATATATCATACATAGATGGGATATAATATCTCTTTTTTCTGAGTGTACATTTTGTAGAATCACATTGGTCCTGAAGTCACATATATACATAAAGTCTGTTTTATTCTATTATCCTTCCTATCCCCATGTCTCTTCCCCTCCCCTCCCTTTACTTCCTTCTACTTAATCTAAGGTAATTCTATTCTTCTCTAGTGCCCCCCACCTTATTGTGAATTAGCATCCGCATATTAGAGAAAAAATTTGGCCTTTGGTTTTTTTGAGATTGGCTTATTTCACTTAGCATGATATTCTCCAACTCCATCCATTTATTGGAAAATGCCATAATCTCTTCCTTCTTTAAAGCTGAGTAATAGTTCATTGAATATATATATGTGTGTGTGTGTGTGTGTGTATATATATACACACACACACACATGTATATATACACCACATTTTTTTATCCATTCATCTATTGAAGGACACCTATGTTGGTTCCATAGTTTAGCTATTGTGAATTGAGCTTCTATAAACATTGATGTGGCTACATTACTGTAGTATGCTAATTTTTTAGTCCGTTGGGTATAAACTAAGGAGTGGAATACATGGATCAAATGGTGGATACATTCCAAGTTTTCTGAGGAATCTCCATACTACTTTCCAGAGTGGTTGTACCAATTTGCAGTCCCACCAGCAATGTATGGGTGTGCCTTTTTCCAACATCCTCCTCAACATTTATTGTTGCCTGTATTCTTGATGATTGCCATTCTGACTGGAGTGAGATGAAATCTTAGTGTAGTTTTGATTTGCATTTCTCTAATTGCTAGAGATGTTGAACACTTTTTCATATATTTGTTGATTGATTGTATTCTTCTTCTGTGAAGTGTCTGTTCAGTTCCTTATCCCAATTTATTGATTGGGTTATTTGTTTCTTTGGTGTTAAGTTTTTTGAGTTCTTTATATATCCTAGAGATTAATGTTTTATCGGAGATGCATGTGGTAAAGATTTTCTCCCAATCTGTAGGTTCTCTCCTCATATTATTGATTGTTTCCTTTGCTGAGAAGAAGCTTCTTAATTTGAATCCATCCAATTTATTGATTCTTGACTTTACTTCTTGTGCTTTAGGAGTCTTGTTAAAGAAGTCAGATCCTAGACTGACATGGTGAAGATTTGGGGCCACTTTTTCTTCTGTTAGGCACAGGGTCTCTGTTCTAGTCCTAAGTCTTTATCCACTTTGCATTGACTTTTGTGCAGGGTGAGATATAGAGGTTTAATTTCATTTTGCTACATTTGGATTTCCAGGTTTGCCAGAGACATCAATTATTATTTCCTCAAAATCTTGAAAATCCTGGTTAGGGGGAGATGCAGGTCTGCCAGTCTCTAGGACTAGTGACAAAGAGGCACATCAATCTTTCCCCAACCCTTACCAACAAAATTATTTCAGAAACCATGAAGCATTTTAGCAGAGGTTACCACCTTACAGTCAATAATTCAGGGACCTCAAGAATAACAAAATAATGTCAGAGAAGTTGATATGTAAGAAGTAATTAATGTGTTATATGGGATATATTACACTGAGATTCAATGTACATATACATCAGCAATACATGTATTAAAAAATAAATCTTTCGAATGACACAGAGATGGCGGCGAGGGGAGTGCATTGCCCCCGTGTGCTGCTTCGCTGTGTGGGAGTATGACAAGTCAGGACGGCTAAAGGCTATCTTGTTAGGAATTTCCAGCAATAGTGGGGTGTTCCGGAACCTGGAGGAAGGATTTCCATCGCACAAGGATCAGCTACGGGGAATCAAACGCGAGAGGTTTGTCGCATGGAGGGTAACACTGCTTATTCAGCAAATCGCCCCGCGGCTAGAGTCTGCAGCGCGCACTGGGAAACGAGGAGATAGCGACGCAGGGATACAGCGCTGCAGTTTCTGCCAGCCGTGCAAGCACCGTACTCAGGGCTGAATTCTGGGTTTGAGACGGGGGAAGGAAGCGGTCCATCTTGGTTCTCCACACCGGTCAGACCACAGAGGAGGCCAGCAGCCACCATGTTGGAAAGCTGACGTCACCATCCCTGTTTTCGACTGACCGCAGCTCATTCAGCCATAGAACAGGTAATTTCAGGCTGCCATTCGCCTGCGGCTTGCAGACAGATTGCTAGGGTTCAGTGCCTGGGGGCTTCTTAGAACCTGATCTTATCAGAGCGAACACTGAGCGCGGGGCGGCCGAGTTCCGGCTCCCGGAACCACCCTGGCCCAGGGCTGGGGAGCCTGCGGAGGCTGCTTCTTGGACCCTGCTCCTACCAGAGCATACACCAAGCACTAAGCGGCCGAATTCCGGCTCCTGGAACTGAGCCCGCGGGGACTGCTTCTTGGAGCCTACTCTTATCGGAGCTTACAACGAGCACGGAGCGGCCGACTTCCGGCTCCCAGAACTGCCCTGGCCCAGGGCTAGGAGCCCACGGAAACTGCTTCTCGGTCCGGGTCCTGCTGAGGGACGGTCAGGACTCACCCGTTGCTTTGGTTGCCCGGCAAGGGGAACGAAATGCTGCCATTCGCATAGGATACCAACATGGCAGAGATCTGATGTCATCAGAAAGCGGTGGAGGAGAGAACTTCATCAATACCAGCGGCGACAGAAACAGTTGGTCTCCTGGTAGCGGGGGTGAGGCACAGACACCCGAGTCTCCTCAATTTGTCGTCGAGCCAGAGGGGAGGAGCCGGGCCGCCGCCAGCGCCCAGAGCAGGCCCAGCGGCTCGCCAGCGTGGTGACCCCGTGACTCCAATTGGAGAGGGGGCGGAGCGGAGCCGCCACCCGCACCCGCAAGGTGGGCAGACCCACGACCCAGTGGTACATGGGCGTGGTAGGAGGGGCAGGGCAGAGCCGCCGCCCGCGCTTGCAAGGTAAACAGACCTGTCACAGACTGGCGGGTCAGGCCCAGTGGCCTGCCAGTGTTGTACACACGTCACCCCAACTGGAATAGGGGCAGAGCAGATCCTTCTCCCACGCCCAGATCAGGCCCTGCCGATGTGGTGGCCACGTGACCCCAATTGGAGTGGGGGCGGAGCGGAACCGCCACCCGTGCCCGCAGGGTGAGCAGACCTGTGACCAACCTGCAGATCAGGCCCAGGGGTCCGCAGGCGTGGTAGGAGGGGCAGGGCAGATCCGCTGCCCGCGCCTCCAAGGTAGGCAGACCTGCGACAGACCGGCGGATCAGGCCCAGGAGCCTGCCGGCGTGGTACACACACCACCCTAATTGGAGTAGGGGCAGAGCAGAGTCGCTGCCCGTGCCAGGAACAGGCCCAGCGACCTGCAGGCGGGGTAGTCACGACACCCCAATTGGAGTAGGGGCAGAGCAGAGCCGCCACCCGTGCCCGAAAGGTGGGCAGATCTGCGACCGACCAACGGGACAGGCCCAGTGGCCTGCCGGTACGACAGACACGTCACCCCATTTGGAGTAGGGGCAGAGTAGAGCCGCCGCCCGCGCCTGCAGGGTAGGCAAACCTGCAACCGACCGGCGGATCAGGCCCGGTGGCCTGCCGGCGTGGTACACTCGTCACCCCAATTGGAGTAGGGGCAGAACAGAGCCGCCGCCAGCTTCCAGAACAGGCCCAGTGACCTGCCGGCGTGGTAGCCACGACACTCCAATTGGAATAAGGAGAGAGCAGAGCCGCCGCCCGCACCTGCAGGAAAGATACACAAGCAGTATGAAAAGACAAGGAAAGAAAGGACCACAAGCAATGCAGGTCAACGCAACTTTAGAAGAGGTAACAGCTGCAGCAGATGGAATGTCAGATAAAGAATTCAGGATATACATGCTTCAGATGATCTGGAGTATCAAGGAAGACATTAGACAGCAAAATCAGACAATGAAAGATCACTTCGACAATGAATTACGCAAACAAATCCAGGAAGCAAAGGATCAACTATACAGGGAGATAGAGGTTATAAAAAACAAACAAACAGAAATCCTAGAAATGCAGGAAGCAATAAACCAACTTAAAAACTCAATGGAGAATACTACCAGCAGAGTAGAACACTTAGAAGATAGAACATCAGACAATGAAGACAAAGTATTTCAACTGGAAAAGAACATAGACAGCTCAGCAAGACTGTTAAGAAACCATGAGCAGAACATCCAAGAAATATGGGATAACATTAAGAGACCAAACTTAAGAGTCATTGGGATACAGGAAGGTACAGAGCTCCAAACCAAAGGAATGAGCAGTCTATTCAATGAAATAATATGAGAAAACTTCCCAGACTTGAAGAATGAGACAGAATCCCAAATCCTAGAAGCCTACAGGACGCCGAATGTGCAAAATCATAAGAGATCCACACCTAGACACATTATAATGAAGATGCCCAACATACAGAATAAGGAGAGAATTTTAAAAGCTACAAGAGAAAGGAAGCAGATTACATTTAGGGGTAAGCCAATCAGGATAACAGCTGATCTTTCAACACAGACTCTGAAAGCTAGAAGATCCTGGAATAACATATTTCAAACACTGAAAGAAAATGGGTTCCAACCAAGAATTGTGTATCCAGCGAAATTAAGCTTCAGGATGGAAGATGAAATTAAAACCTTCCACGATAAACAAAAGTTTAAAGAATTCGCAGCTAGAAAACCATCTCTTCAAAACATCCTCGGCAAAACATTACAGGAAGAGGAAATGGAAAATAACAATGAAAACCAACAGTGGGAGGTAGGACAGTAAAGGGGGGGGGGAAATAATCAAAGAGGAAAACAAACCATGTTTAGTAACAGAAATAAACAAATATGGCTGGAAGAACAACCCATATCTCAATAATAACCCTAAATGTTAATGGCTTAAACTCACCAATTAAGAGACACAGGCTAGTAGAATGGATCACAAAACAAGACCCAACAATATGCTGCCTACAGGAGATGCATTTGATAGGAAAAGACATACATAGGCTGAAGGTGAAAGGTTGGGAAAAATCATATCACTCATATGGACTTCGGAAACAAGCAGGAGTGTCCATACTCATATCAAATAAAATAGATTTCAAGCCAAAGTTAATCAAAAGGGATAAAGAGGGACACTACATACTGCTTAAGGGAACCATACACCAACAAGACATAACAATCATAAATATTTATGCCCCAAACAATGGTGCAGCTTTGTTCGTCAAACAAACTCTTCTCAAGTTCAAGAGTCTAATAGACCACCATACCATAATCATGGGAGACTTCAACACACCTCTCTCGCCACTGGACAGATCTTCCAAGCAAAAGTTGAATAAGGAAACTATAGAACTCAATAACACAATTAATAACCTAGACTTAATTGACATATATAGAGTATACCACCCAACATCAAGCAGTTATACTTTTTTCTCAGCAGCACATGGATCCTTCTCAAAAATAGATCATATATTATGTCACAGGGCAACTCTTAGACAATATAAAGGAGTAGAGATAATACCATGCATCTTATCTGATCATAATGGAATGAAACTGAAAATCAACGATAAAAGAAGGAAGGAAAAAGCATACATCACTTGGAGAATGAACAATAGGTTACTGAATGATCAATGGGTTATAGAAGACATCAAGGAGGAAATTTAAAAATTCTTAGAGATAAATGAAAACACAGACACAACATATCGGAATCTATGGGACACACTGAAAGCAGTTCTAAGAGGAAAATTCATTGCTTGGAGTTCATTCCTTAAAAAAAGAAAAAACCAACAAATAAATGATCTCATACTTCATCTCAAAATCCTTGAAAAAGAAGAGCAAAACAACAGCAAAAGAAGTAGAAGGCAAGAAATAATTAAAATCAGAGCTGAAATTAATGAAATCGAAACAAAAGAAACAATTGAAAAAATTGACAAAACTAAAAGTTGGTTCTTTGAAAAAATAAACAAAATCAACAGACCCTTAGCGATGCTAGCGAAGAGAAGAAGAGAGAGAACTCAAATTACTAGCATACGGGATGAAAAAGGCAATATCACAACAGACACTTCAGAAATACAGAAGATAATCAAAAACTATTTTGAATCCTTATACTCCAATAAATTAGAAGATAGTGAAGGCATAGATAAATTTCTTAAGTCATATGATCGGCCCAGATTGAGTCAGGAGGATATAGACAACCTAAACAGACCAATATCAATTGAGGAAATAGAAGAAACCATCAAAAGACTACCAACTAAGAAAAGCCCAGGACTGGATGGGTATACAGCAGAATTTTACAAAACCTTTAAAGAAGAACTAATACCAATACTTTTCAAGCTACTTCAGGGAATAGAAAAAGAGGGAGAACTTCCAAATTCATTCTACGAGGCCAACATCACCCTGATACCTAAACCAGACAAAGACACTTCAAAGAAAGAAAACTACAGACCAATATCTCTAATGAACCTAGATGCAAAAATCCTCAATAAAATTCTGGCGAATCGGATACAAAAACATATCAAAAAAATTGTGCACCATGATCAAGTAGGATTCATCCCTGGGATGCAAGGCTGGTTCAATATACGGAAATCAATAAATGTTATTCACCACATCAATAGACTTAAAAATAAGAACCATATGATCATCTCGATAGATGCGGAAAAAGCATTCGACAAAGTACAGCATCCCTTTATATTCACAACTCTAGAAAAACTAGGGATAACAGGAACATACCTCAATATTGTAAAAGCAATCTATGCTAAGCCTCAGGCTAGCATCATTCTGAATGGAGAAAAATTGAAGGCATTCCCTCTAAAATCTGGAACAAGACAGGGATGCCCTCTCTCTCCACTTCTGTTCAACATAGTTCTTGAAACACTGGCCGGAGCAATTAGACAGACGAAAGAAATTAAAGGCATAAAAATAGGAAAAGAAGAACTTAAATTGTCACTATTTGCAGATGATATGATTCTATACCTAGCAGACCCAAAAGGGTCTACAAAGAAACTATTAGAGCTAATAAATGAATTCAGCAAAGTGGCAGGATATAAAATCAACACGCATAAATCAAAGGCATTCCTGTATATCAGCGACAAATGCTCTGAAATGGAAATGAGGACAACCACTCCATTCACAATATCTTCAAAAAAAATAAAATACTTGGGAATCAACCTAACAAAAGAGGTGAAAGACTTATACAATGAAAACTACAGAACCCTAAAGAGAGAAATATAAGATCTTAGAAGATGGAAAAATATACCCTGTTCATGGATAGGCAGAACTAACATCATCAAAATGGCGATATTACCAAAAGTTCTCTATAGGTTTAATGCAATGCCAATCAAAATCCCAACGGCATTTCTTGTAGAAATAGAGAAAGCAATCATGAAATTCATATGGAAAAATAAAAGACCCAGAATAGCAAAAACAATGCTAAGCAGGAAGTGTGAATCAGACGGTATAGCGATAAAAGACTTCAAACTATACTACAGAGCAATAGTAACAAAAACAGCATGGTACTGGTACCAAAACAGGTGGGTGGACCAATGGTACAGAATAGAGGACACAGAAACCAATCCACAAAACTACAACTATCTTATATTTGATAAAGGGGCTAAAAGCATGCAATGGAGGAAGGATAGCATCTTCAACAAATGGTGCTGGGAAAACTGGAAATCCATATGCAACAAAATGAAACTGAATCCCTTTCTCTCGCCATGCACAAAAGTGAATTCAAAGTGGATCAAGGAGCTTGATATCAAATCAGAGACACGCCGTCTGATAGAAGAAAAAGTTGGCTACAATCTACATTCAGTGGGGTCAGGCTCCAAATTCCTCAATAGGACACCCATAGCACAAAAGTTAATAACTAGAATCAACAAATGGGACTTACTCAAACTAAAAAGTTTTTTCTCAGCAAAAGAAACAATAAGAGAGGTAAATAGGGAGCCTACACCCTGGGAACAAATCTTTACTCCTCACACTTCAGATAGAGCCCTAATATCCAGAGTATACAAAGAACTCAAAAAATTAGACAATAAGAGAACAAACAACCCAATCAACAAATGGGCCAAGGACCTGAACAGACACTTCTCAGAGGAGGACATACAGTCAATCAACACGTACATGAAAAAATGCTCACCATCTCTAGCTGTCAGAGAAATGCAAATCAAAACCACCCTAAGATACCATCTCACTCCAGTAAGATTGGCAGCCATTATGAAGTCAAACAACAACAAGTGCTGGCGAGGATGTGGGGAAAAGGGTACACTTGTACATTGCTGGTGGGACTGCAAATTGGTGCAGCCAATTTGGAAAGCAGTATGGAGATTTCTTGGAAAGCTGGGAATGGAGCCACCATTTGACCCAGCTATTCCCCTTCTCGGTCTATTCCCTAAAGACCTAAAAAGAGCATGCTACAGGGACACTGCTACATCGATGTTCATAGCAGCACAATTCACAATAGCAAGACTGTGGAACCAACCTAGATGCCCTTCAATAGACGAATGGATAAAAAAAATGTGGCATTTATACACAATGGAGTATTACTCTGCATTAAAAAATGACAAAATCATAGAATTTGCAGGGAAATGGATGGCATTAGAGCAGATTATGCTAAGTGAAGCTAGCCAATCCCTAAAAAACAAATGCCAAATGTCTTCTTTGATATAAGGAGAGTAACTAAGATCAGAGTAGGGACGAAGAGCATGAGAAGAAGATTAACATTTAACAGGGATGAGAGGTGGGAGGGAAAGGGAGAGAGAAGGGAAATTGCATGGAAATGGAAGGAGACCCTCAGGGTTATACAGTGGAGGGGGTAGAGAGAGAGGAGGGGAGGGGAGGGGAGAGGTGGGGAGGGGGGAGGGTGGAGGATGGGAAAGGCAGCGGAGCACAACAGACACTAGTATGGCAATATGTAAATCAATGGATGTGTAACTGATGTGATTCTGCAATCTGTGTATGGGGTGAAGGTGGGAGTTCATAACCCACTTGAATCAAAGTGTGGAATATGATATGTCAAGAAATTTGTAATGTTTTGAACAACCAACAATAAAAAATTTAAAAATAAATAAATAAATAAATAAATAAAAAATAAACCTTGGCCTCTGTCTCTTACTATATTATCAAAGTGATTTCAGATGAATTATAGAACTGAATGTAAAAAGAAAAATCATCATGAAAAATATCTTGAGACTTTAGAGAGAAAAAATATTTCTCTGAAAGGACACAGAAAAACACAATTAATAAAGGAAATGATTGACATATTGGACTTCAATGAAATTAATAGCTTCTGTCATCAAAAGACACCATTAAGAGATTAGAAAAGACAAGCCTCAAAATGAGAGAATTCATTTGCAATGCATAGAACTCACAAATGACTTGTGGCCAGAACACTTAAAGAAGTTCTATAAATAAATAAGAAAACACAATCCTAGAGAAAAGTGTGCAAAATTCTTTGACAGGAAAGTTTCAAAAAGCTGCCCAAATGGCATATAAACATTAATAGTCATCTGGGAAATTCAAAAGCAATTTTACTATACTCTCACCAGAATGGCTAAAATTGAAAAGGCTGAAGATACCAAGGCCTGGCAAATATGGAGTGATATGTACCTTTGGTAGGACTATATGCTGGTACCAGTCCTCAGAGAACATTTTGGCATAGTCTCCTAAAGCAGGACATACACATCTCCTAAGTCAGATGATTTCTCTTCTAGGGAAACATCTAATGTAAAAGTATTCATATGTTAAGAACAGACATGTTCAAAGCAACATTATTCCAAACAGGTCAAAACTGAAGACAACCCAATTGCCCATCAATAAAAATATGGAGAGCTGAAACCTTGATATAGTCAGACAATTATCTACAAGGGAGGCAAAGGGTGCTATAGGTTCATGCAGCAGAGCAGATGAATCTCATAACTGTAATGTTGAGTGAGTGAAGCCGGACTCTAAGGAATATATGCTGTAAAATTTTACTTGTATGAAGTTCAAAGACAGGTACAACTTACTAATGGTAATGGCAATTGAAATCAGGATAGTGGTTATACAGCATAATCTCATCTCATCTAGACACTATCGAAAATTGCCACCTTCTCTATGCATAGTTTTCTGTTATTCTCCTTCTGCAATTATAAGAGGATATTATGTGTGTTTTATTTAGTATTTATATAATTCTGCCTTTCTTTATCATTAGATTTATTAGTTTTGGTATTGGAGAATGAACTTAGGGGTGCTTTACCACTGAGCTGTATGCCTAACCCTTTTTGTTTTCTCTTTTTAAATCAGGATCTTGCTAAGTTTTCCAGGCTGGCCTCCAATTTATGATCCTTCCTTAGCCTCCTGAGTCACCAGGATTATAGGCTTGTGCCACTGAGCCCAGAACTTTATAATCAGCTTTTTAAAATTATTTTCATTATTTTTATTATTTTGCAGTACTAGAGATGGAACCCAGGTCCTCATGCATTGCTATGCAATCATGTACCACTGAGTTAAATTCTTAGCCCCTATAATCATCTTTTTAAAGAGCATCTGTTTCCTTGTTTATCGCTAACCCCATCCTGCCACATACATATGCACTCAATAAGTATGTTCAAGATAGTGATAAAGAAGATAGAGTTGAGATCATAAGGTTATTCTAAATAGACTTTTTGAAATAATATTTTTACTAAACTATGATGCATGAATAATAAAATTCATAAATCATAAGTGTAATAATAATTAATCTTCATAAAGTGAATAACTCCAATGTAATGAACATGCAGACCAAGAAATGAAACTTTTCTGGCACCCCAGTCGTCTCCTCTTCCAAAGTAACAAACACACTAAAACCACAAATTATCATGGCCATTTCTCAGAAGTAGGATAGTTCCCCACCCCAAAGTTTGGTTCAGACAGATGTTAACATTAAAGACGTCACACACATATCAGAAGGGTATGAGAAGGTTTATTACACCGGAAGGCTTTCTGGGGAAAGAAAGACAGATCTCTCAAGCTGGGCTGCAAATGGCTTGAAACAGCAAGAAACGGATGCTGGCCTGAAGGGTTGGGGTGGAACCAGGGTGAGTGGCCATCTGTGTGGGAAGGGCTTGCATAGTTTGAATCTCCCCTTATCAACAAAGAAGGGATCATCAAGATATTCTATCAACTTGTTCAGATGTGGGGCAGAAGGGAAGAGGGAGGAACAAAGCTTAAAAGACAGCCGTCCAACATCAAACAGTGAAGTCAGACTTTTTATTACACAAGCACTAGCCCTCGTTTATGTCTCGCTTATGCTCCATGTCCATCATGATCTGAGTGGTGGCTCTGGTCCATGTCATCTTTAGATGTCAGAGCAACATTATCTGGAGCAGTTCTCATCACTTTAGCAGAGAAAAAGTAAAAATAAATTTAAAAAAATTAAATTAAATTAAATAATAGCCAATCTCACAAATAATCTTAAAGTTTCTGCCTCCACGTGATACCCTTTGTACTTCTATTTCATTGACCAAAGCAAGCCATAGGACAGCTGAATCCAGAAAGTAAGAAGCATGTGTTTGGAAGGAAGAGAACCAGAAATATTTGACAAGCTGCATGGTTGTCTACTCTAGGTGGATCTCCAAGGATAAGTTCCTGAAATGAACACTTGGAGGATGAAGCTAGAAAGAAAGGTGGAGTTTAGTAACAGAAGGTGTAATGTTTTGGATCTAAAAACATCCCCCCAGAAAGCTCATGGGTTAGGCAGTATAACAACATTCAGAGGTGGCAAGATTGGATTATGAGAGCTAAAATCTCATCCGTGGATTAATCCTCTTGATGGATTAACAATTTAAATGGACTATTGGGTGGCAACTGTAGGCAGGTGGGTATGGATGGGGATATAGATCACTTGGGGTCTGTGCCCTTGAGGATTATGTTTTGTCCCTGGATCCTCAGGCACTCCCCCCCAACCTACCCCCACCTTCTCTCTGCTTCCTGGCTTTCATGAGCTGAGCAGCCTTCCTCTGCCACACCCTTCCACCATGATGTTCTACCTCACCTGAGGCCCAGAGCAATGGAGTCAGCCAAGACCGTGGCCTGAACCTTTGAACCCAAATAAACTTCTCCTCCTCTAAGTTGTTCTCGTCAGGTGTTTTGGTCACAGCAATGAAAAGCTGCCTAACATAGAAAGCTTTGAAAATTAAGTATTTTGGACTTATGACACAGAATGAACAATTTTTTTGAGTATGGAACATGTTTGTTTCAGTAAGATGGTATAGATAAAATAAGAAGCCAGAAGCTATTGGAATAAGGAGGAATGGGTGAAGGTCTAAAGGACAGTGACAATAAAGATGGAAAAGCGGAGGCTGGGACTTTGGAGGCCCAGTTGGATACAAGGTAAAAGTGAATAGTGATAATTATCTCATTTTAGTCTATCCGCATGAGCAGAAGAGGGATATCTCACAGAGCACCAAGGACTACGCAGGGAAATGAATAAATTTTCTTTTGAAAGTGCTGAGTATAAGGTGCTGAAAGTACATCTGAGGAATGCAGAGTGTATAGAGGAACCGAGACTCAAAAATGGTTGTCTAGAACTTAAAAAGAAAGATGAAACTGGACTTATTGCTTCTTACATCAATATCCAATAGGTGACAGATGAAGCCATGAAACTGGATGAGGTTGCTCAATGAGAGACCCCAGTTATAAGAAAAGAAGGCTCAAGATGAACTTGGAGAAGACTTACATTTAGGGAGTATGCTGGTCAGACAGAAGCTGGTAACAAAGGTGGAGAAGACTATCAGAGACAAAGAGGAACATAAGCTGTGGCAAGAGACTCCAGGAAAAGGGAGGGGTTCACAGTGTCACGTGCTGCCAAGAGAACTGATAGGAAGAGCACCAAAAAGTTGCCATTGGATTAGCTGTTGAGGTGACAAGTGATCTTCATCGGGAAAGCCATTTTGGTGGAGAAGTAGGATTAGAAAGCAGGAGGATTATGGCAAGAAAACGAATGAGCAAGTGTATAACTAGGGCTTTGGATAAGTTTGGGATGGAAAGAAGGTGATCGGTATATGGAAAAATAGCTGAAGAGCAGGCAGAGTTTCTGGAAGGTTTCACTGTATAACTTGGCACGCCATCTTCTATGCTTCCTTTAGAACAAGGTTTTTAGGCAGAAATGAATTATGCTAAAATCTAACTACAGCTCTTGATAAATGACAAAACAGGTCAGTAACTCTGAGCTGTGGGCAAGAACTTTACAAGGTGTGGATCAAACAGAGTCTACCCCGATATTGTGTCTGGAGAGTTCCAGAATTCTCTGCTGGGTTTGGAAGTTGGCTCAATGCAAGCTCAGGGCTGCCCTCCTTTCCATAACATGGGTTGAGTTTGCCTGCAAAAGAGATCAATACTGAGGAAAACAAGGCTGAGAGAGAATGTGACTAGAAGCATGGTCCCAATGTGCTTCTAGGTATGTCTGAAGCTTGCAAGATCTAAGTCTGTACTTTTCTTTTATACAAGCCAATTAGTCCCTCTTTATTAAAATTAGCTTGAGTTTAACCATTTGTAACTGAAAGAGCCTTAATACATAACATCACTATGGCTGTGTATGCATACTCTCATAGAACCTTCTACACCTCAGATGGGATTCTAAAGAACCGATTTAACATTTGTAAAAAATCTGTGAATCTGTGATGATAAGGAAATTCAGAGTAGAATTGAACGGAACATTTGTCTTTCCTTAATTTTTTTAATGGGGTCTTCTGTACAAATAGTAAAAATGTTGCAATAAGATAAACATTAGCTTTTGAGTCATAGTGTACATAGTTTTCTTTGAGATGCAATTATGGAGAACATGTGCATTGGATTACTTAGTTATTTTCCTCAAACGAATTCATTTTAAAAAAACACAATGACATTGCCACTAACAAAAGGATAGTATCTGATTTTTTAAAAGGAAAAATTTTCTATTTTTGTAATATAATCGGAAGGTTCCAAGATCTAAAGGGATCTTTTCCCACACACACTACTTGCACTGGACTTCCTTATTTGTTTTTGGATTAGTTCCCAATTGACATCAGACACAGCAGCAAGACCCTTTTCTCTTTTGTATGGTATAGGGCAGCATCAATTTGTGAGTTGTAAATACCCAAACTCTCTCCTAAAGATTAGCCTTAACTAAATTGCCCAGGGGCAAGAGATGAGGGATTGCTCTTCCACTTGCAGAATTTAAAAAAAAAAAAAAAAATTGTAGCTTTCAAAAGGAGCAGGAAGAAGCTTGTCCATAATAAATCATCAGCAAGCAAGGTTTCTAAAGAGGAAAAGGTTGATATTGATAGAGACAGCATTTTTCTTTCAACAGAGAAGATCTTTCAGTGAGTTTGGAACTGACAGCTTACAAATCCTAGGAAGCTGTGAATTCGAATAACACAGACTTAAAATGAAATGTTACTTTGTTTCACATATTTGAACATGTTTCTTCCTCTAATTGGGAAGTAGTTGCATTCAAATGTCCAAATCATCTGCAGCATTTGTAAGCTCTGCACATCTTAAGCTACAGTTCACTTTTTGTTTATATGTCAAGGAATTTGGCTAATCCATTTAATTATCAATGGGAGTAAAAGCACCAATGGGATAAAAGTGTGGCATGACAAAGAGTTGGTGTTTGGACCCTGCATATAATTATGCAAAAAGTTTCCTAATGCAATATCATGTTTTAGAAAGAGGCAGCGGCCTGCAGGTTGAAAGACTGGTTTCTAAATCTTGCTTTACAGCTCCTGATGTAGAACCATGGAAGAATTAGCTAATTCCTCTGAATCTATTTCCTCAGCTGAGGAGCCTATCTGGGAATGTTCTATTGAATCCTTGGTTGATGTCCAAGCTGCTATTGCTATCTAATAAATTATGCCTAACTCACCAGCATGAAACAATTCTTTTACTGTACCAACAAATTCTGTGGATCAGGTATTCAGGCAGGTCTTAGCTGTGTAACTCTTTTGCTTCTTGGGGCAATTACTAAGACCATCTAAAGCAACTCAGCCAACAGATGAGATAGTCGGAAGGGTTCAAGGCAACTCTACTCACATTTTGTGGCTCTGTCAAATAGAGAGCATGTTCTTGGCTTCTCCAGCATGGTGGCCTTTCCAGGTGGGAGGTCTTAGAGTGTCAGACTTTTTAGATGGTAACTTGCTTCTAAGAGAGCAAACATTCCCAGAGGTCAAAGTAGTTTGAATCTAGCTTTGGAAATCATATACCATCATTTCTACTGCATTTTATTCATTGCAAGGTGGCTCATATGCAAGAACCAAGAGCAGAGTTTCCAACTTTTGATGAGAGCAATGTCAAGGTACTGTAAGGTTATCACACCTACTTATAAAGTTTCAAGTATTATTTCTCATCATTCTTCTCCAACACTGTGTGTCCACTCCCATATTTCATTCATTCTTCATTCACTCATTCATTTATTCATTCATCAAATATGTGTCCCAATCCTGGTCAGGCATAGAGGGTAGCCTACAGAATATTAATGGACAAAACAGAAACATGATCCCCATTCTCACACAGCTTATAGACCAACGCAGGCCACACATTCATCAAATGCAGTTAGATATACAGTTAAAAAAATCCATTAAGGGCTGTGAAAGAAAAGTGCAGAGATCTCCAAGGGCACACAGTAGAGAGACCTGGGTCAATCAAAGTGGGAAATGTTCATTTTGAGGAACAAAAAGTGGGTTGGAGTTGGCTCGTTGCAGTTTATCAACATATCTGCACACAAGACTTCATCTTGCCCCTAAATCTTGGTGTCCTAATTTTGAGACCCATTCTTTCTATCCTACTTGATTCCTCTTAGCATTTCATTCATGGCTGAAGTTCCATATTCAATTTTGAATATAAGACTCCATTTTTTTTTCTTATCCTCTTGAACCTCTACCGGCATCCCACTGTTAGATGAAAAGAACTAGTATGTTTAGTATGGCCTTGGAGATCCTCCCTCTACTGACTCCATCCCTACTTGCTGGATCCATCTCCCCCTACCCTTTTTGGAATCCTGACTTCAGCCACACCAGCCTGCTTGCTTTTCCCAGAGCATTCATTTCCATGCCTCTGTGCTTTTTATTCTCACTGATCTCTTTCTGAGATGGCCATCCCTTTGTCTCCATCATTAAATGCTATTCATCTTTACAGGTCTTGCTTAAGTGCCACTCCACAGTGAAGCCTTCCTGATGCCGGTGCATAATTACTGTCCCCTGAGTGTTCTCTATAGCCCTTTACTGATACTTCCTTTCCACTACTTTGCCAGTTATTTCCTTACTCCTATTGAATTTTCAGATCCTTGAAGACAGCAAGTATATCTTTTTCATGGCTCTGTCTTCCAAAGAGCCTTTCACGATGTCTTCTACATAGTAAGCACTCAATAACTGCAGAATGAGTGAATGAATGAATGAATGAATGAATATTATTTTGAAGATCATAGGATGTGGAGCATCAGGACTTTGCCACCTTAGGTATACTTGGCATCGCGGGTGGCATATAATATTAATATTTCACTGTAAATAAGCTTGTAGCTTTTCATACGTACATATTTTAAATAGCCCTGAACCTCATTTAAAATGTTTTGTTCACAATGCTGGTAACATTTTTAAGCACTTCCACCAAGTTATGAACTCTTTGGAGCAGGAATTGTGTCTTTTCCTCTCCCAGATATTTGTTTTATATATCAATCACCAGTGGGAAATAAAAATACTCATAAACTATTTCCTGGGTTCAAAAATTATTCAGATAATTTTCACACTTTTTATATATACACATCACTGCATTAGGCAATGTGTGGATCTGGGTCCATCTATGCATGTATATTGGAACGGTATAAACACAGTTTGCCCTGAATTTGGATAAAGCTATAAAGGAAATGATTTATCCTGAAAAGAAAGAACCATAACTGGCAAGTCTTTGATATAACTCAATATCCTTGGTAGGTCTCCATCTCGTCCTTCAGTATTGCCATGGTATAAATGCTCTCACTGTGTGTGCTTGCATCTTGCTTTATGTTGTCCTGGAAGGTACTGATAAGGAATATTTTCTGTATGGAGTGGGGGAGCCAAAAGGCTGCAAGTATAGTCACAGAATCACCATGACAAGAGCCAGAAGGGGTGGAGGGTGTGTGGGTCCAGGTCTTTCATTCTACAGATGAGGAAACTGAGACTAATGTTCATGCTCTTGTCTTTGAACCTCATGGTGCTTAATCTTTGGGAGCATGAATCAAAAAGGAGACCTCCCATATTAAAGGAAGAATAGTATAATGGCTGTTTTTCCCTCCTAGGGTCACTTCTAATGGCAGTGTTCCAGAACACACCTGTTGGAGCCCAGTCAGAGCTTATTAAGTGCATACTTATTTATACCATGAATGACATCATCCATCCATCTTGGGAGCCACCGTGCTTACCCCCACAGGTTCCCAGAGGTTGCTGAGAGGTCCCCTGATTTCCTCGACCTCTGTGTGTCTTCGATCCTTGACCTTTAAGGCTCCCTGGTGCCAGAATGTCTACAGCTGGAGGATCAAAGACCCTCAGAGGAAAAATCCATTCTTAAACAAGATGAAGACAGAGTGAGTTATTAGGAAAACCAGCTATGCCCCAGAGCCCTGTTCATCTGGAAAATGCCTGAACTGTATCCCAAGTATAAACATAAAGCCCTAAGACCTAAACACAGCTCAAGTCAGAGGCAGAGCTGATATTAAGCTTGGGGCTCCTGCCTGCCAGTCCAGAGCCACATTCCTTCTGCCCTCTAAAAGGACTCTATGTGCCTGATGCAAAGTAAGTGCTCAATAAATATCTTTGAAATAGGTGAATACGTGAGATGACCTGTAATAAGAGATACAAATATAACACAATTGTAAAGATAAGAGCAAAAGATAAAGTGGGAATTTACAAGTAAACCACAGGGTTAGACATTTTAGTTTAACCAGTTTCCTGGCAGCCAAGGCAAAAAGGGCAATGTACTGGGCTTCACCTAGTTTTATTGTGTAAGAGAACATAACCTTCTAGATCAGCAAGTGCTTCCCTCACGTTTCATTCTCTGGGAGAAATGACTCATGTGCAAAATCTTCCTCCTGCATCAAAGTGTTATTGCATCTTGAGGACATCTGTAGATTATTCCTTGTTTTATAGCCAAAGTGATTCTTGCAACAGTTTTGTAGTTCCTCCTTAAGTGTGGGTCATACAGTCTACTCAAAGAGAATAACTCCATTTTGATTACCATTCCCTGGCTGCCTGAATGTATTATTTCTTCACAACCCTCAGTCAGGATCCACTGTTTAAGCTGAACCTCAGAGCATTCTTCAAATATTTGCAAAGCCCTCTCTAGTTACCGAGGGCCTTCCTTGACTAAGTCTCATAGAGCTCAATGCTGGGATATTTTTGCAATCTCCTATACTTAGCCTGGCATATAATCCTTGCTCATGTTATCCCAGGCGCCCCCCTTAAAAGTCCCTCAACAAATGAAGTAACCTGAGTAGAATAAAATCCTCGTTGATTGATGGATCCTAGCTTTGCTCTGCACTCGGCCCAATCTTGCTTTACAGGCCCTGCTAGGACTCCCTCCCGCCCACTCCATTTAGGCATTGTCTCCTATTTACAGCCAAACTCCATATTTTTTTTCCCTGTTCTCTTTGTGATAGCCTCCATCTCTCAATCTGAAGTCACAATTTAACTTGGAGCTTCAAATTTGACAAACCAAGTCTATGAGGGCTTGTGCACGTTAAATTCACAATTTAACCATGACCATTCCTTTGGACTCCTTTGTTCATGTGTGAAAAAACTAAGACACTCCCCCCCACCACCAAAGAGAAAGTAAAATGATTTGCTTTTCAGTTCTTTGCCTTGTAAATATACTTAACTTGTTAAAACTTCACTGTGGTATTTGTTTTCTGTATCATCTCTGTCCTGTGGGCTGGGAGAATTGGTTCCTAATTCATTGCACCTTGTCTTGGATATCTTATTGATTATTAATATTAATTAAAAATATTAATATATTCTTAAAGTGAATTGTATCACTATCATTTATTTGCTATTTGATATCAGTTTGAAAGGGGTTCATGAATAAATAAATAAAGCAGGGTCACTTTAAAGTAAAAACAAAAATCTATAAAATATTTTGGTTACTTGATTATTTCAAGGTGAACTTGACAACAAAGGAGTTTTTTTCATTATCCTAAGTCAGTATTCTTGTAGCACATCCAGTAAGAATACCTTCTTTTGCCTATTGATTCTGACAACTCTTTCTACCAAAAATATTGGCCCTATTTGATTCAAATGTATGGTATGTCAAGATCATTGTACTGTCATGTGTAACTAATAAAAAAAATATTGGCTTTAATTCTTTCATTTCAAATTTTAAAAAGTTTTCTTTTAAATTGATACTATCATTTTTAAGAACCACCACAAAGTAAAGGATGTATCCGCTTAGGTAAGTGCCCTCTTATAGGGTGCCAAATGGGCAATGAGGGTCCTGTTCATAAGAAGATTTATAGAATGGAAAGACAAGCAGGTCTTTGTGGGAGCTTCTGCAAACAGGAGATGTGAGAGGTGCTCAGAACAAAGAAGGGGTCATCCTTGAAAAATACAGGAAGCTTTGATCTTTCTCCTTGCCTAGAGCAAGGTGAAAGGGTAGTCTTAAACAAGTCTGATCTGTGTATTTAAGTTAAACAACCCTTCCAACAAGTATGGGCAAGCGGAAGGGCTATTCAAATGGTAAAAAAAATACAGCTCCAGATTTTGTGGACAAATACACCAAGTGTAAAATAAATTCCTTCCCCCTTCCCCAATAGGCTTAACTGTAGCAAATAACGAATATTTTGAAAGGGAGCAATTGGATAGTTTCAGAATGCAAATTTGGCAGAGTAATAAAACTTCAGTAATTTTGGAGATGTTACATTCTCGCCTATAACTTCAAATTCTACACGTCTTCCTAGGCTTGGTATGCTACTAGCCTTAAATATAACCGCTAATGCCTTTGACAGATCTGAGAAACAATGATTCATTTATAAAGCCCCACAGCATTTAAGGAAACACTCAGGATAATGAGGGAAAGGAGGGCTAGGCTTGTGTTTTGACTCATCCTGGGGAAATGATAAGCCTTTCAAATATTTGCTACTTTTTCTGCAGATAACATATTTGTCTCAGCAAGGTCCATGCAGTTACTGTGTAATCATTCACAGAAGCACCCCAGATTGTAAATGCTGGCATTTAGCCATTGGACTGCCATAGAGAACTTAAATATGTTTGGCACAATATCTTGAAACATTGTTTCTAGTGCATAAATCCATCAGAGATGCTAGGAATTTATGTTTTTGCAGTAATAATGTATGAGTTTTTCTTTTCTTTCTTTCTTTCTTTCTTTTTTTTAATAGGAACATCTCACCCCTGTTTATTTCACTCCCTGAAAGTAAAAGTGACAACTTAGTACTAATTTTGTTTTGAAATAGACAAAGAGTATCCAGGAGCTGTTCCTTTCTGTCCTATCTGCAGTCGTTGCTAGGTAGATTCTGTAGATCCCAGGAGGATCAAAGTGAGAAGACAAGTAGAAGAAAACTAACAAAGTTCCAAGGCTGGCCGTTAAGCCCCTTGCTTATGAAGCATTCCTGCAGTCCCATACCCAGTTCTGGGCAGCACCCACCAGTCACCCAGATACAGGGCAGACACCCAACTATCCAAATTCAACTACAAGCCAGAGATGGAGAAGCGAGGGCAGTTTATTGTGCAGTCTCAGTGTGTTGGCCTCTAAATTTGTCATAAGAGCAGATCTGCCTGCATGTGGAGGCCAGGTCAGGAGCTACCACATGGAAGGCCAGTAGTGCCACTGCCATTAGGCAAAGTGCACAAAATCACCCGATTAGGCTGAAACCTAGCCCAGGGGGCTTCTGCTCACCCAAGCCATGTGCCTTGCGCAGGCAGGGTTGACTCATTGGCAGCATCTTTTTGTAATTAAAAAAAAAAATTCCCTGTATGGTTGGGGTTATCCATCTAGGAGGCTCATTCAGCCCAGGATTTACAACCAGGCAGATTCTCAGATTTACACTTCTAGTAGACAGCCCCAAAGATGATATCCCCACAATCAGAGAGCCACCTCACACTGAAAGCAGAGGACTTGTTCATCATTCACCTAAACCCATGACTCATTTACAAAGTCACCTGTCATATGTGACATTGTATGAGTTTGGAAAAGATAGATGGTGCAACCTTTTATAGGATGAAAATATTCCACAATTTTTAATTCTTGTCACTAAGTTTTAGCACACCTTTATTCCCCCCCCCCCCTTTTCCTAAGCCCCATTTTAAATAGTTTCCTTCCCACTGTTTAAAAAAAAAAAATGGAAGTAGACTGGGTCTCTCTCCCAACCTCTCCCAAGACTTCTGAGAAGCTCCAACCAAGGAACAGAAGGGAAGAGGCAGGAACTGGAGGCAGGCAGGGCTGACGCCTTCCACTGCAAACACTGGGGCTAACTGCGGCTGCCTGTCACCTCTAATCATTTTTCCTCTAGGAAATGTCATTGCTTCATTGCATTGCAAGAAAATGAGTCATAGTGTGGGGCCCTGATCCATTTCCTGACTTTTAACCTGAGTCTTGTAACCTTTTTCAGTTGTACTGCACCCAGAGAAAATGAAACACATCGAAAAGTAAAGGCCAGCATGTCTCATAAAGGCCTTTGAGGCCCCGGGGTAGGGTTAACTCTGCATATATATATTAATGATCAAAATACAGTCTTGTTTGGGTGTCACATCCTGGATATGGCACGAACCCAGTACCTAGGAAATGGAAAGGAAATAGTCTTCAGGATGTGTCTGCAATTTCTTGGCAGAAATCCTTCCTTTTCCTGTATCGGGTATAATTACTAGTGACAATGTTAAATTTAATTAAGATGCCTTGCTTGGTTTTTGTTGGGGTGGTGGTTTCTGTTGTTAAACTCTGTGTGAAAATGGATAGTGGTCCCCACACTCATATTTTAAATCTTATGTACTGCATTTGTGTCTCCACGTCTTAGGATTGGTTACAATCCTAGCCCAAATGACATTATGAAGCTATTTCCTGGAATGTCAAGGGCTGAAATTGCCCTGTCAAGAACGACTCTGTTCTTTCAGGGATTTCAGAGAGCAAGGGCTCAAATTACATTCTTGCTCTGTTATTATAAGTTTTTTTTTTTTTTTTTTCCTGCCAGGAAACCACTGGTTTCAGATAATTTGCATATATCCAATGAGAGTGACCTACTGTTCTATGGAGGTTTTCAAGATTGCATGACAGCATCGTGGAAGAATCTCATATGGGGAAAGGGGATTTTCCCCCCCTTTTCCTAAGCCCCATTTTAAATAGTTTCCTTCCCACAAGCTGATGTATCCACATTCAAGGAGTTATAAGTAACCCAGCCCATTTTCCTGCCTCGGCCCCTGTTGCTACTTCAATAACATAAACAGCCACACAAAACTGGAAATAAGCTGTTTAAAGAAAAGGTGCCTTATTCCTTCCGGTCTGTAAAGCAGACTATTTTGGCCCACAACAGGGAGAATTAACCCATTTCTGTCTCCCAGGCAAAGGCGTAGCAAAATGTCTCCTCATTTCTTTGTGACTGGAAGAGTTAGAAATAACCTCATTGACGTCTTGATATTGGAATATAGTTTTTGACTTTATACATGGAATTCCAGTTAACCTAAAGCACACAATATTGTATTATTTCACTTGCTACCACAAACATTAGGTCTCCATCTGGTATTCTCAGAATTGTTCACATTTTTCCAAGAGCTTTTTGCAATTGTTCTGGGAAGCAACTATTGGACTTCACTGGCCTTATAGTGATGCTATAATGATCAGAAATCAGAAGCTTGATGAGATTTCCAAATATCACCTGAAATACCAGCACAGAGTAGGATATTAATAAGAAAATAAAAGATAAGTAAGTATATAACCAGGGTGTCCATTACTAAGTGAAGATGCTCCAATAATATTAAAACTTACAACTTCTCCGACATTATGCTATCAAGTTCGAAGTCCCCACCTATGTAATTTACAGGCCCAGGACTAGACTAGATTTCTTGCTTCTCCATTAAGTGACAGATAAACATGGGTCCACGCTCCCCCTGCAGAGGCATATACAGGACTTCCAGACACCAACGACTGAGCTGTGTGTCTTTGAACAAGTTATGTAGTCTCTCTTGACATCAGATTTTGCATCTGTAAAATGAAGGTATTTAATAGTTTATGTCTAGATTGTTATCTAAAATATTTATTCTAAACTTGTCCATTCCCAAATGAGTGGACTCCATATTAACTCATATTCAAAGACATCCAATAAATGGTGTTGAGTGAATGTATAGTATCTTCTTCTTCTTCTTCTTTTTTTTTTTTTTTTTTTTGAATGTTCAGGTTTTCTTGGACTTTCTGCCATGTGTTTTACCTAGGAAGTACTGCTGAGTTCTCTCAGCAAGTCTATGAATTAACAATTCTCATAGGTTGCATTTGACCAGGAAGAAGCAGGTTTAAAATGATAGAGGGTGAGGATCTGCATCCAGGTATTTTTTACTTCAAAGCCCCACCCATTTTTTCCTACATCACTGTGTCTCAGACCAAATTGTTCATCAGAATCACCTGTAGGAGGGTTTCCTGGGATGGACTGCTGAAGATCTCACCCATCTCTAGTTCTTACAAGTTCCCAGGTGATGCTGAGGCTTCTGGTCTGGGGTTTATAATTTGTGGATCACTGCACTATGCTCCAAAGACCTACAGATGCAAGACCAAGACATAGAGAATGGAAGAAGCAGATCTCTGATGCAACCAAGAAAAAACTTCTACATTTAGAGCCACTCAGTAGCTGAATGGAGTTGCCTCTTCCGACGGGTTGTACTATAAGGAGAACATAGATCTGGGATATTTGATGAGAAGTTGACCTAACAGGTATCTAAGGTCTTTCTTAATTGTTTGTTAATGAAGACAAGAGATAAGGGGATTTCCCTCCCCCTTTTCCTAAGCCCCATTTTAAATAGTTTCCTTCCCACAAGCTGATGTATCCACATTCAGCTTAAAATGAGGCTAAGAGGGAGAGTCACGCTCCCCCTGCAGGAGACCCCTCTCATTGGGGCCACATTTAGTGTTTGAATTGTGCCTTAAAGATTTACAGTCAATGAAGAATGGCAATGAATAAAAGCTGAGAAAAAAAATGTTTCCTTAGTTTAGGTAATATGGAATTACAGTTTAATAAAATACCACACAGGCAACAAGAAAAATATAAATAAAACATTCATTCATTACAAATTTATATTGTAGATCTTAACATTTTTATGATGACAATGATATAATTTGAATTTTATATCATATCTAAATGTTTAAATGTTGATGATTTAAAAGGGTCAAGCTTTACAATTGTTTCAATTTTTATTTCATAAAAACGTAAAGGAAATGTGTTTAAAAAGATCAAAATTATTTTGTAAGTATTTCAAAATAATGAGCACAAATAAGACAAAGTTTAGAGGAATGCAGCTCCAAATTTACAGTCCATTCTTTTGACCCTAGGAAGAAAAAAATAAAGAAAGAAGTGTTTATTTCTATAGTTTATCAAAGAAAGTAGAGTGTCACTTCTGACATTTAATTTAGCCTTTTTTATGTCACAGGAGCCCACTGAGGGATGACTCAAATAACAGCATCATGGTCCCACTTAAGGATTTAAGAGGAATCAACAAAGAGAGCAAAACTGGTGGTAGTGGTGGAAGGGGTGTCAGGAAGGTATAAAAAAGAAATATATGTGTAATAAAATATCTGGCATAAGCATAAAGCAGGAAGAGCCATTGGTTTTGTGAGGAACCTCTGTTGAACATTGCTTTTGGTAATTTGCTTTTTGTTTTGTCTGGTTTGGATTGGCTTGGGGCTTTTCAAAAGGTTAAAGGGCACTTTCTGAAATTTTTAATTGGCAGCCAAGAATTTAAATTTGATTAGAAGTGAGGGGAAGAAAGTCAACATTTCTTGAGCATCTATCAAGGGCTGTGCCTTGTCTCAGACCCTTCCTAGAAATGATCTAATTTCTTTTTTGCAACATGCGAGGTAGGGATGATCTCCATTTTGCAAATGAGGAATCTTCAGCTCAGAGAGGTTCAATACTGATTTGTTACTCAGATGGTAAGTGATGGAGGAGACAATTAAACCTCAAACTGTCTCGCTTCAAAAGTGTGTTGGATTCTCTATGTATCATAAATAATGGCAAAACAGATCTTCTTCAACAAACCACTGCTTCTTGGCATGGAAATTCAAATCTACTTATTCTCTCTATTCCTTCTTGGAGATTCTTTATTCTCTGACCATAGTAAATTCCCCATGACATGCAAATTGGTTTAGACTTGAAATATGCCTGCCATAGGTTTAAGCAAGAGTCTAGCTATGGCTAGGAAGACATAAAAACGACACTTAATATCACAACCTGCTGTTCTTTTGACCCCCACACTCCCAGTCTCACCTTTCTTAGGCACCTTTTTATTTTAAATTTGCTAGTTTTTATATTTGTATTTATAAATAACATACTAGTTTAAAAAAGGTTATTTGTTATTTATTCTCTGTCCCTCCTACTTGAATGTAGACCATAATTTTTGTCTGCTTTTCTTTATGGATGCACATCAAATGATTAGAAGAGAATCGGAAAATTTTTCTGTAAGGGGCCAGATAATAAATATTTTAGGTTTTATGGGCTGTGCGATCTCTGTCACAACTACTCAACACTGCCATTGCAGCATGAGAGCAGTCACAGACGATATGTAAACAAGTGAGCATGGCTAGGGTCCAATAGGACTTTATTTATGGACACTGGAATTTGAGTATGATATAATTTTCAAGTGTCACAAAATTTTTATTTTTTCCCAACCATATAAAAATATGAAAACTATTTTTAGCTTTAGGTTCTTATAAAAAGAGGCAGTTGACCCTTTTGGCTCATGGGCTATATAGTTTGCCAACCCCTGGCCCTGCAAATAGTACCTGGTACATAGTAGGCACTCAGAAAATGAAATTTACTGGAATTGTCTCAACAATAAATATTATATTCCTTTATACCCATGCATCTCCTACTAGTCTGACTCCTATGAAATCAATAGTCAGAGAGGCAGCACTACACTCTGCCCCAGGTCTGTAGGAATCTCTACTGCTAGAGATTCCTACAGACCTGGGGCGGAGTACAGTTCTCTAGAGCATAGAGCATCTGCTCTGCAAGGGACCTCTGAGAGCATCTCATCAGCATTAGTGGTGCCCATACCCCTAGGAGACCAGAAAGACATTTACAAAGAAGCTATTGCATCATTAAAAGCTTTAGGATGTCCAATTCAATTCCACTGAAAACATTAACAATAAAATAATTTGTTTTCCCTTTTAAATAGAATTATCTGGGAATGACTGGTGGCAAGGGGGCGGGGTGTTGTTGGCTTATCTCTCATCCAAACATAGGTTTGTGCTATGACTATATTAAATTAATTTTAATTGTTTGCATCACTTAATTTATAGAACCACTATAGTCTTTGGGAAAACACATGGTATAAAGAACACTACTGTTGAAATCCCAGGAACAAGAGCATGCACCTGATGATAATTTTGCTAACATGCCTCAAGTTTGTCTTTGCCAGGTCCCTAAGTTACATTCATCTGCTCAACATTCCCATGCAGTGCATCAGGTTGTAGCCTATATTACTGGGTTCAAAAGAAAAAAATAAATATATTGAAGAATATGTATAGTTAAGCTTTTCAGTCACTGTCAGTGAAGTCTAGCAATGTCAACTATATGCTATTTGCATAGAAGAGCTCACAAATATTAACTCAATATTTTCTCTCCTACTCCTATTTATTTAGTTATTTGAAAGTCTTGCTATGTTGCCTGTCTGTCCTCAAACTCATAATCCTCCTGCCTCAACCTCCCGAGAAGCTGGGATTACAGGCATTCAACATCATGCCCAGCCCCTATTTATTTATTTATAAAAAATTTCTAATGTAAATGTTTAACCAAATTTTAAATTACATAAGACGTTTCAGTTGATGTTTGGGTATAACACATAGTCAAATGTATTCTAAATTTTAGTCTACTTTGGCCTCTAGACAAAAACAATATATGTCCTTTATAAAATTTGTCCAAAAATTATGCTTTCTTAAGCACTAGTTTTAATGTTAATAAAATAGAATGCCACTTGTCAAATGGGAAAAAGAAAAACTTGCCTGACGATATTATGATGATTATAAAGATTATATTAAATTAAGCTTTGTAATACAATCTTTAAAAACAACTTTAAACCATAATAAAATGACATTAATATTATTATTATTATCTGGTGAATTAGTTTATTATACTATTCATTTTTAATACTGAAGGGTTTTGTGAGATTTATTAGTATGAAAAGGGTTTTAACCACAGAATGATCTAGTCCATGTTGTTTTATAGATGAGGAAATGGAGGTCTCGACAGAGGAAGTGAACAGCTCAGCTTGTTAGTATTAAACCAAGATTTCCTGACCAACCAGAAAGGCGTCATATTGCCTAACTCTAGGGGCCATCATTCATATTTTTGTGGTGTCATTTACAAAGACTTTAAGGAAACTGATGGCCCTGAGAGTTGTGCAATGCAAAGACCTTGGCTTTCAGTTATGTAATGCCGAATCGATGAAAAACTTTATCAATGTTTAAAATCTTGCTTAGACATTTTTCTGAAGTTTTCAATATTGTCCCTTGGCATATGAGGGGTTGGATTCCAGGACTCCCCTTTGACACCAAAATCTGGATGCTCAAGCCCCTGATATAAAATGTCATTGTACATTTGCAATTTTTTCCCAAATATTTTGATCTTAGGTTGGTTGAATCTTAGAATTTGGAACCATGAATAAAGAATGCCAAACTGTATTATTTATAAGACGTCTGAGTTCTCAAATTTTTTTAGAGAAATTGAAGGGCCAGATTAAAAAAGAATCAATAGAGAAGCATTATCTCTCTTAACAAAGTTAGCAGGATATTATAGATTTTAAATACCAGGTCTTCTGCTAGGAGAGAGCAGTCAGAGTTGAATTGCCATGGAAAAGTTTAGAATCTATCAGGAAGCAATACATCAAGAAAATACAAAGATTGCAATTTGAGGGTCCTTCACAGAATGCAGTGTAGAAGTAGAAAAAGTGGTCTCCTTTGTTC
This sequence comes from Marmota flaviventris, assembly GCF_047511675.1. NCBI lineage: Eukaryota > Metazoa > Chordata > Mammalia > Rodentia > Sciuridae > Marmota > Marmota flaviventris. Next base: position 94,766,898 of record NC_092505.1, read on the forward strand.
AGAGATGATTGAGAGGAAAAAGGCCATACAGAGGAAGTAACATAGACAGTCCCTGCCTTCGAGGAACTCACAGTCTAAGGAGAGGAGCTGTACACATCTAGATGTCACTGGAAGAAGCTTGGGTGTCATCCTGAGTATAAGTCCAATAGGGATTAAGTCAGGGAGTAAGAAGGGACAATTTGAACTTGAGAGAGTTCATTCTAGAAACTGCTTGGAGGACATTTCTTCTTCTTCTTCTTTTTTTTTTTTTTTTTTTTTTGCTTTTGCAGAAGTTTTACACTTGGGATTTTCCTTCTTTCTTTTTGGAGGATACTTCTTAAGACAACAAGACGAGGAACAAAAAATCTGAGTAAAAGATGGAGGGAATTCCGAATCAGAATCATTAGTCAGTACAAGGAAGGTGGACAATGTGGAGAGATCCTTCAGAGTGGTAGTTGTCAGATTTGGTGACTGATGAAGTCATGGGGACACTAGGATGACTCCAGGTCTCTGGTTGGTCCTGATGGTCATGAATGTTGGTAACGGAGCTAGAGATGCAGAAAGAGGAGCAGTTGTCGAGGAAGAGATGATCAGCTTTATCATGAACATCTGGAGTACTGTATATGTCTATGAGACGCCCAGAAGTGTTCAGAAAGTAGACAGACGCAAGGCTCATGAGAGCAGGAGAAGGGAACTCAGTCACAGATATATGGATGCATGAAGTTTCAGCCCAAGGTGATAATTGAGGCCACCAGCCTTTAAGAGGTCAATAGAGAAAAAGTAGCTCTCAGAGGAGACTGACAAGGAGAAGCCACGGAGAAAGAAGAGAACCAAAGAGTGGTACATGGAAGTCAAAGTGGAAGGGGATTCTATGAAGAAAATGGTCAACAGCTTCAAAGGCTGTGGAGAGGTCAAATAAGATGCAGATGGAAGAAGGTTCGTTGGGACTGACTATCTAAAGGCCATATGCATGATATGTGGCATACAATATATGCTCAGCAAATGCTGAGAAGTGAGTATAAGCAGTGAGTGTTATTTCGAGAGCTTTGGGTTTGTCCTCCTTGACACACCACAAGAGAAAAGTCATACTCCGGTGAGCAGAGATGCTCTCGTCAAAGAGGCACCACATACAGCCCAGCACTTTGTAATTCGTGGCTTTAACTGGTAGCTTTCCTTTTCAGTTATGATACTAGGTTTATTATAGGATGTAAGAGAGAAAAGAACATTTTAAAACAATATTATTTGCAAATAAATTCCATGCTTTTCAATAATATAATGGAAAGTTGCTGTCGTTGTTTTCAAAGACAGCCAGCAAGATAATTCTGGGTGGTTTGATATGTCAGCTTGAATATGGGGCAAGGAAAAGTATTGCTCTGAAGGGATTCAGGGGGTCTGGGAATCTGCCACTTAATGGTACACTACCTCACATCAGCATCATTTCCAGCACACATGGCATCTAACAGTCACTCAGTTAGACACAGCAGCCTGGTTTTGGCCAGGTAGTCAGTCGTTTTATTCTTTAAACATCTCCCTTTTCACCTGCTTCTGAAGTCTTCCTCCTTTGAATGCTAATCTTCTCGAATGGAATAAATTTTTATTTCAAAATCACAGACCGAGACAGATCTGGAAAGGTCCTTGGAGGCTGGCTGGCCTAAGCTGCGTCTTAGAGGTAAGGTGGCCCAAGCCCCCACACCCCCAGAGATGACCTGCTGCCTGCCCACGCTGTCCCCATGGGCTCTGCAGGCCAATCTGCAGGGGAGCATCCCTGTATCATTCCTCACTCTCACACCCCCCTTGTTTTTAACCCTAATTACTTTCTCTATTTTTCTCCCTCCTCTCACATGGGGAGTGAACCCAGGCATCTAGTAATAGCCATCAAATATTCCCCTCTTTAATTAATAAAGTTTAAAGTATCAAGCCAACATTGTTACCTTCTAAATGGTATTGTACTCCCATAATAGCACTATTATAATCATTCAGAGACATTCACTATACATGCCTTTTTCTTTGCATTTTCAAATGGAGGCTTCTGGTTTTCACCTACAATTCTGCTCTTTTATAAAACAAAAACTTGGCCTGGTGCAGTGGTACACGTCATAATCCCACAATTCAGGAGGCTGAGGCAGGAGCATCACAAGTTCAAGGCCAGCCTCAGCAACTTAGTGAGGCCCTAAGCAAATTAGTGAGACCCTGACTCAAAAGAAAAAAGAAAAAGGGCTGGGGATGTGGCTCAGTGGTAAAGTGATTGATTATCTGGGTTAAATCCCCAGCAACAAAACAAAACAGAACTTTGTTCTTTTTTCAAACATTTCTTATTTTTTAAAATATATTTTTATTTTTTAGTTGTAGTTGGATACAATACCTTTATTATTTTATTTATTTATTTTTATGTGGTGCTGAGGATCAAGCCCAGGGCCTCGAATATGCTAGGCGAGCGCTCTACCGCTGAGCCACAACCCAGCCTTTAAACGTTCCTTATTTTAAAAAATATAATATACCTACTATCTGTTCAAAATCTACTCATTAATAAAAAAATTTTAGATTATGATTAGGAAGCAAGAAAAAATAAGCCTACTAAGATATCTGATATTAAAAATTAAAAATTGAAATTGACTACACATCAGGAGGAAAATAAGTTGAAGCTCATGATAAATTATAAAGTAAAAATTGACAAAAAACAGTGCTCAGGATACCAGTGTCTCCCCACCCACCGCTCTATCTAACTTATTTAAATACATTACAATAAACACTTCAGCCTCATTTCCTCTCACAGTCAGTTGCTATCACCCTTGGTGTGGTCCCACTGATTAAGTGGAATGAAAATATGAAAAATAGCTTCCATTTCTAAAACATGAAGGTTAATTTTTGTCTGTGAGCAGCATGAGAAAGACTGTCCAAGAGAATCAAGAGAAACGTGACTCTATATGTTCTTCCAGAGTGGGTGAGCCAGGTGACACATGCCCTGAGAGGTGATGAGGGTTACCAGCCAAGAGCCTACACCCCAAACTCTGCAAGACCTGGGACTGAATTATTGGTGCGACATGGCTATCTCAATGGCTTCATCTGTGAAATGGGTATAATGAGCTTTGGAGAGTTGTGAGGGACAAAGGGACTGACGAATAGTAGCCACCCAGAAGGCAGCACTTATGATTGCTATGGCCCAGTTTGATATCACTGCTATTGAAGAGAAAATAAAGACGAAACAAGAAGCAGTACCCTGTGTTTGGGATTGTTTTTCTATATTATGATTTCTTTAATGACAAATTTGAGGAGACCACATAATAGAATTTGCAAGAAAAAAAATATGATGGATTCTTACTGCTCTGTTCTGTAATCCCACATGAGTCCTCCTTGGATCCACCCAGGGGAATTAGTTCCAAGAAACAAAAGAAAGATCTAATATGGCCCCACCTGAGGCCTCAGACCTCTAGGACAAGAATCAGAGATGAATTTGTTTCAAAGCCTATTTAACATACTGCTAATGATATGGTGGAGTCCACCGGAAGATTTGGGGCCAGCCTGTTGCTAATTTGTCTTTTGTTTGGAGCTAGAGGGTTATCTGCTGATCAGTGTTTTGCCCACTTATGTTTTTAAACTGCATTTAAAGGCCTTACATCTTTTACGTGAATGGAACATTTGGAACATTTCTCAATTCATTGAAAGAAGTAAAGCCACTGCGTCATATGACAAAAAGGGAAGATGTTTTCCTTCCCTTTTTCATTTAAAAAAAATTACAAAATTATAAAACACAATGAATAATAAAAGGAAAATAAAAGGAGCCATTTCATTCCATGAAGGAGGAGCAGAGCAGCTGCAGGGGACAGCTTCAGTGTGTCTGCTGTCCCCATTCTTTCCTTTCCCATTACTTTATTGGTTACTGAACTAAGAATGTGGACAGTTCTGGCCTTGCTTTGTGTTTTTGTTTCCGTGTTGTGTGTGTCTGGCCCTGTGCTGAGTCCTGGAGCCACAGATCTCTTCAAAATCCTGCGCTGACCTTCTTTGGCAGGTGGCTCTGAGTCTTTTTCCCAGCCCCCCTACTTCCTGGGAGCCCCCTCACAGTCAGAGGGCTGGCACACACCTTTGTGTTTATCAAAGTCATCAAACCCTTCTTATCTCTTTCAGGCACTCTCACTGTGGTTTGGGTTGGGTACCAATTGACTGAACACTGACACACCTTTCGCTGTGTGACCTGTAACAAGATGACCTTGATTCTACTAAAGCACAGGCAGCAAAGAAATAGTAGCTGTACCAGTTCCTTAGGGGGTGCTTGTTTCATTTCTGGAGACATGTTTTTGAACTTACAGAGGAAAAAAAAACTCTTAGAAGTGAATATTTTTCATCATAATATTGATTGTTACATATGGATCTTCAAAAAAATGAACTCTGCTCTGTAATTCATTGCAACACAAAAATACCATTTCCTCAAATCTTCCTTCAACTATTACATTTTCTTTTTTTTTTTTACAAATCCTGTGACTCTTGAATTTCCTAATATATGTGCTATGATTTCATCAAAGGATATTCATTTTCAGAGTGACACTTAAAATAAAATTTTTAAAAATAGTTTTAATTTTATTTATTTATTTTTGTGGTGTTGGGAATTGAACCAAGGACATGCTAGGCAACAGCTGTACCACTGAGCTACCACCCCAGTCCTAAAAATGAAAAATTTAAAGCATTGTCAGTGTGAGAGAGAGAGAGACAGAGAGAGAGAGAGACACACACACACACACATACACACACACAAAGAGAGAGAGAGAAGAGAAGAAGAAGAAGTGTGTGAGGGGGAGAATCATCAGCATGGTTTAGAATCGTTATTGTAATTTAATGAAATTTTTCAGAATATTGCTTATCACGTTTAGTATATGGGGAATCTTACATGTAGTAAGATTACCAGTAGAATCTAAAAAGGTATGTGTTTTCTGCTATTTTGATAAATACTACACTTATTTCACTGCTGGAAATTGTGCCCAAGATAGCTGAGATTTCTACCTGGTAACAAAGGTTTGTTCAGGCTGCGAGTATCCCCCTTGGGCTCAAGGCAGGGGTGTATTTTTTAATACAGAACATCATGTCCTATTATGTCAGCCACTCATCCTCACTAATGAAACATGACCCGCCGCCATTATGGATTAAGCCATGTCAAGTCATCCAAAAATGCTCACCAAGGAATCACTGCTTATTAAATTTATCAAAAACTTTTGCCCAAATTAGTGCTGCATTTTATGTAACCAGGGAAACTGAGACTCTGTCTATAAGTGACACTAAAATAGTCTTCATAAGGAAGATAACTTTTAAAGAAAAGGAAGTATAATCTGATTCTTACATTTCTATAAACATCAGAATTTCTTGGAGTGTGTGTTAAAAATAATTATGTCAAAATGGATTCTATTGTCCTGTATAACTAAAAAGAACATTTTTTTTTTTAAAAAAAAATCTACCTTCTGTACTTTCATCCCTAGAATGTCTGTCATAGCAGAGCTCTAGTGGGACCCAGAAATCTGGTTGAACAAGAACATGGGTGATTCTGATGTCATTAGTCTACTTTGAGAAAGCATTCTAGTTGTGTTGAGCCCTATATCTGGATGAGAAGTCACACACTTGATAGTAGTGTTAAGCAATATTTGCAGAGGCAAAATTTCCAAGTTGGAGAAATTTGCCTCATCTCTCTTCTGTTCCTCTTCTCTCTTCCCAATCACTTCAACTAGCCTCATTTTTCAGTATCTGGATCTATTTACCAGGCTTTCTATATTTTTTTCCTTCTTCTCCCTGCCACCAACCCATGTTAAGCATAGGTGTTGTGAGTGTCATGCATAAGGTGACAGCTAGATATCTAGTAAACTATCTCATGTTTGGGAGTTATGACAGCCAATACTTCAATGTGTGGTTCTCCTAGGCATACATTCCTTTTAGCAAAGTGTTCTAGAAAGTGTGGGGTGTTCACCATAGGGGTCAAATCTCAAATACTAAACTTCCATATTCCCTGGCAGTGCAGTGGGGGAGGCGATTTTGGTTTGCTTGCCTCAATTCTTGGCAGGTAATCAGCTCTGCCTAAGAATGCACAGGATTTCCTTTGCAGACTTAAGTAGAAGTTGAAGAGGACAGGATTGACCACAAAAGGTATCAAGAGTGCCAAGTTCTTATATTCCAGCTTTGCTGGCTGGAGTGGATAGCATCGACCTGGAAAAACACTGGCTAACATTGCCCCAATTCACTTTGTGCTAATATGATACTGATCTGAATCACAAAGCCAGCACAGGAGTTTGCAATGGGAAATATCTCTTTCTAAAGGAAACTGTTCAGCCCACAATGGATCAACATCCATAACAGTCCTAAGAATTCAGAATCTGAAGTCACTTGTGCTCATCCACCAGAGATGTTGCTTCAGTTTTTCTAGGCGCCAGAGCCAGCAAAAGGGAAGAGGCTGCAGGGCTAGTGACAAGGAGGGCCAGTATGAGCCTGGCCTGATCAGGAGAAGTGTCTCTGGGTTATGAATCTGCCCCTATTACTCATTAGCTTTGGGACTTGGGGCAAGTTATATTATCTCTTTAGCCTCAGTGTATTACCTATAAAATGGGAAGTTATACTGACACAGAATAATCACTTTGTTATTACCATACCATTAGTATTGTTATTAGCGCTCCTGGAAAAAGAAAGATAAACTGATGTTGGGGTACATAAACCTCTCTGTTGGGGTACAAGTACAAGTACAGAATTTCTTGAAGAAATTCTGCATTGTCTAGCCACAGAGTATATATACATTTTGGAGTTCATGGAATAGAAGCTAAATTAAGGTGCCTGTATTTGACTATTATTACAAAACATTAAGGATATTACTATAATTGATTTCCACCAAAAGTTCTTAGTATTTGGTCTGTAAGGTGCTGGGAATTGAACACCAGGGCTTCACACATGCCAGGCAAATGCTCTTTTAGGGATCCATATCCCCAGCCCTCTATCAGAAATTTTATAGTGTAAAATTTAATTATATAAAGTAAAGCAAACTATTGACCTGAATTCCATATGATAAACTGCAAAATAACATGGCAAAGCATCATGTAAAAGTTTAAGTTTAAAATTCAAGGTTAGTTTATCTTAACCTATGTTTTTCCCAGGGAAATTTTTTTTCTTATGACCCTCAAACTTAGGAAAGATAAGGGGATGCATATTCATTACTTATAAAAAGTTCAATGTGCTTTACTTCAGTTTTTTTCCCAGTTTCTTGAGATATAAATGACAAGTAATATTTTATTGTAATAATTTAAGGTATACAACGTGACGATTTGAAATATTTACCACAATCAAGTTAGCTATCAACTCACATGATCAGTGTGTGTGTGTGTGTGTGTGTGTGTGTGTGTGTATGTGTTAAGAATTAAGGTTTACTCTCAGCAAATTTCATGTATACAGCACAGGGTTGTTAGCAATAGTCATAACATTGGACATTAGCTCCTCTACTTATTCATCTTATCACTGAAAGTTTTTAGTCTGACCAAAATATCTCCATTTCCCCAACTCCCAGCCCCTAGCAATCATTATACTACTCTGTTTCTGCAAGTTTGATTCTTTCAGATTCCACACATAAGTGAAGTTATATGGTATTCGTCTTTCTCTGCCTGATTTAATTCACTTACCACGGGTCAAGTTTCATCCATGTTGTTGTAAATGGCAGAATTCCCTTCTTCTTTAAGGCTGACTAATATTTCTCTGCAAATATACAACACATTTTCTTTGTCCATTCATATTGGTTGTTTCCATGTCTTGGCTATTACAAACAATGCTGCAATGAACATTGGAATGCAGATATCTCTTCAAGATATGCTTTTATTTCCTTCAAATATATACCCAGAAGTGGGATTGCTGGACTATATGGTCATCTTTTTGTTTGTTTGGTTTCGTTGCTATTAAGTTGTATGAGTTCCTTACATATTTTGGATATTACCTCCTTATCAGATATATGGCTTGCAAATATTTTCTCCCATTCTACAGGCCTGTTCATTTTATTGTTTCTTTCAAGTGCTCAGTGGTAGAACCCCTGCCTAGTATGACCAAGACTTTGCGTTTCAATCTTTAGCACCACCAAAAAAAGAAAGCAAGTATTTTTTTTTCCTTTTTTATAGGTTCATTATAGCATTTCAGTTTGATGTAATCTCATTTGTTTAGCTTTGCTTTTATTGGTGGCTCTTTTAGTGTAGTTATTGGAAGAATCATTACTTAGGCTGATGATGTCAAAGAGCTTTTCCTCTATGTTTTCTTCTAATAATTTTGTAGCTTCTGGTCTTGCATTTATGTCTTTATTCCATTTCAAGTTAAATTTTATGCATATTGTAAGATAAGGGCTCAATTTCATTCTGTTACCTGTGGGTGTCCAGTTTTCTCAACACCATTTATTGAAGAGACTACACTTTCCCATGTGTATTTCTGGCACTCTTATCAAATATTACTTGACCAGTTGTTTATTCCTGGGCTCTGTATTCTGTTTCATTGGTCTGTTGTCTGGGTTTTGCCAGGACCACAGCGTTTCAATTCCTGTAATTTTGTAATATGGTTCACAATCAGAAGTGTGATGCTTCCAACTTTTTTATTTCTCATTACTTTAGCTCTTCATGGTCTTTTGTGGATCCATGTGAATTTTAAGGTTGCTTTTTTCTATTTTTGTGAAAAATGCCATTGCAATTTTGATGGGGATTACACAGAATCTAGAGATTGTTTTGAGCAGAATGAACATTTTAACAATATTAATTCCTCTATTCCAGCAACATGAAATAGCTTTCCACTTGTGTCTTCAATGTCTTCCACCAGTGTTTTATATTTTTTTCAGTATACACATCTTTTCCATCCTTTATTCTTATTGATGCTATTATAAATGGGGTTGTTTTTCTTTTTCTTTTTGGATTGCTTACTGTCAGAGTACAAAAATGTAATTTGGGCTCAGTGGTAGAGTACTTGACTAGCATGACCAAGACTTTGGGTTTCAATCCTTAGCACCACCCAAAAATACAGCAACTGATTTTTTTTTCTTTTTCATTGGTGATTATAGTTATATATAATGGTGGGATTTGTTGTTACATATTAGTATAAGAAACAGTGTAACAATACAAGCTGGCCAATACCCTTCCCAGTACTTCTTCCCTCCTTCCTCCCACCTGCGGGTCCCCTTGTTCTAGTCTACTGATCTCCTTTGCTTCTCAGGCCATCACCCTCCTTTCCCCATCACAAACCTTTTTTCCCCCCCCTTTTTCCTCATATGAGAGAAAACCTTCAAACCTTGGCCTTCTGACTTTGGCTTATTTTGCTTAACTTAATGGTCTCAAGTTCCATTCATTTTCCTGCAAATGATACAATTTTGTTTTTCTTTATGGCTGAATAAAATTACTTTGTGTATTCTGTTGCTTGTGGGTGTCCAGTGTATATATGTGTATATATGCCACATTTTCTTTATCCATTCACATGTTGATGGACACTTGCATGTTGGTTCCATAGTTTGTCTATTGTAAATTGTGCCGCTATAAACATGAGTATGCATGAATCACGAGAGAAAGATGACTTTAATTCTTTAAGATAAATGCTGAGGAGTGGTATAGCTGGGTCATATGGTGGATCCATGCCTAGTCTTTAAAGTAACTGATTTTTGTATGTTGATTTTGTATTCTGTAAGTACACTCCATTTGTTTATCAGCTCTAACAGTTTTTTGCTGGAGTCTTTAGTGTTTTCTACACATAAGATCATGTCATCTTCAAACAGACAATTTAGTTTTTCTTTTCTGATTGGATGACTTTTATTTTTTCTTTTTCTTGCCTGATTGCTCTGGCTAGAATTTTCAGTACTATGTAAAATAAAAGTGGTAAAATGTGCAGCCATATCTTGTTTTTAGAAAAAAAAATTTAATATCGATTGAGACAAAAATTGGGTAGTACTACCTATAGCTGTGCTTTTAGTTTTATATCAACGTATTTCCATTTGTTCACTCAAAAATAATTATTGAGCACCTATCATGTGCCAGACACGGGGTAACATGGTTCTATAGGAAATGCTGGCAAAGGAGAGATTTAGTATTTCTATACCAGACCTTCTGTTTTACCATTCAGGATTGCGTAAGCACCAGGTTCCCCTTTGCTGAAACTTACATTTACGTGTCCATGCTGGATTAGTCTTGCAGAAAGTTTGATGAACACTGTCAGAGACGCACAGAGCAGGGCAAAGCTCAGACACAAGTCAAGGACTTGAAGCGTCAGGTGGAACTCTTCATAGTTAAGGGGGTCCACGCAAACCGATGGGAATTTCGCATATGGAAAAGGAAAGGCAATGGCATAACCGAGATAATTGGTCCCTGCGATCCCTGAAAATGAATAGAAGCAATATGGACCAAGGAGAGCAGATTCCAAGGCTACTGCAAAATGAAGTGGACATCCCATAATGCTCAGAATCACAAAGGTGAAGCTAGCTTCCCACTGAAAATAAAACAGAGACAAAGTGTTAATGTGAGGATGAGCTATTTCAAAAACTTTTTAGCAATGTGAAGAAGGAGTTGCCAGGTATTAATCTCTCCTACTGGAAAAGGAGGAATTGGGTCACAATCTTTTTTTGTTTTATTTATTTGCTTATTTATTTATTTATCATTTATTTTTTTTCCTTTGATAGTGAGGATTGAACCCAGGGGCACTGTACCTAGCCCTTTTTGTAAAATGTATTTTATCTTGAGACCAGGCCTCACTAAGTTGTTGATGCTGGCCTTGAACTTGTGATCCTTCTGCTTCAACCTCCCCAGTAGTTGGGATTACAGGTGTGTGCTACCGCATCTGATTTCAACTTTCTTTGTAGGCTCTCACATTCTTGCCTCCAATTTACACTTTGGAGAGAAACAGGTCAGCCAACTGGGGCAAAAATGAAATCAATTCAATTCAACAAACAGTTGTTTATCTCCCATATGCACAGAGAACCTGGTAGCTTGGTGTGGTAGCACATGCCTATAATCCCAGCTGCTCTGGAGATTGAGGCAAGAGGATGGTGAGTTCAAAGCCAGCCTCAGCAATTTAGCAAGTATCTGTCTCAAAATAAAAATATGAAAAGGCATGGGGATATGGCTTAGTGGTTAAGCACCCCTGGGTTCAATACCCAGTTCAAAAAAAAAAAAAAAAAATAGAACCAGTCTCTGATGGGATAATCCAAGATGAGAGAATAGACTAGAGATAGAAATAAAATTCTAAAATAGAATAGAAAATAGAATGCCTTCTCTAGGAACTTCTCTTGCTACTTGGGATGTGATCCGCTATCCCACAGCATTGACATCCCCGGTGAGTCTGTCAGAAAAGTAAGACTCTCAACCTTAATCCAGATCTGTGGAATCACAGTCTGCACTCTAGCCAGATCTCTTGTTGATTCACACATACATTAAGCACAGGCTTAACCATGGGAATAAAGTCTATCATTGGATACGGTAGACTTTCTACGCACTGGGATTACCTGGCTCTATACTGTTGAAATGCCAGATATGGATTTTTTTCATCCTTTTCCAGAAAAGTAACAGAGAGATGAGAAGGAGACCTCTAATACAGGAGCTGACACTAAAAAGAACATTACTTTAGGGCAAAGGGTATGGCTTGGTGGTAGAGCATTTGCCTAGCATGGGAGAGACTCTAAATTCAATCCCCAGCATCATAAAGAAAATTGAAAGAGAGAAAGAAAGAAATGAAGAAAGGAAGGAAGGAAGGAAGGAAGACAAATTAAAAATTATTAAAAGCAGAAGAGCCTGTAGCTCTGTTCTCTCAAAATTAAATTCAGGAGCTCGAATATCCATTGACTCTGTCCTCCCCAAAGACAGTAATTACTACAAGGCATGGTAGAAATGGTTTGGAGTAGAAATCAGATAAAAAAAATATTAATTTAAAGCATAAAGTTTATTGCTGAAATCCATCATAATACGGTCACAATTAGATCAAATTCCTTGATAAGTGGAAATCATTCTCTGTGTGCCATCCTAAATGAGTGGTGCTTAACCTTCAAACCCACTCTGCTGTCCTACTTAACGTCTCTGTGTTTACCAGGTGTCTGTGGGTCCACTCGTTGTAAGCCGACAGTACAAGCACACCAGCTGTGATGGCCTGTGAAAAGAAAATTGGAAAAGTAACATCCACAATAGAAGGTACCTCTGGAAAGAGTTCAATCTGTCTCACAGTTTGACGACTTTATCACAAACTAGAAGGAACAGCAAATGGCTAAATGGATTTATGGCTCTGATCTCCTCTTCCTCTGAAGAAGAAACTGTGATGACAATGAAGAAAATAAGCCATTAATGTCAGAAAGGCCTGATTCACACCAGCTTGATTTTACATTCTTGGTCTTGCCTTCGCCATCCCAGTGAAAATCTCAGATACCGTGTCACCGTAATACAAGCTTGGTTTTATACCCCTGGACGAATGTTTTATTTTGAATAAGTGGCTCTTTTTCATCTTTCTCACAAATTGCTAAAATTGCAAATGGGAAGGACCAGAATGGAGACCTGTCACAGAGCCCTAAGATCCCTCCCAGCAGTGACATTTCTCTTTAGCTACTTGCTTTTTTTTCCCCTGAGATTCCGAGGCCTGGGCCTGCTGATGGGCTACAAATAAACGATCTCTGTTTTTCCAACAACAAAGATTATCACTGGAATGAATGTGTGATGTGGCCTTTATTGTTCTGGGTGCAGTTGTGTCCAGCTTTTCAAAAGACAGTTTTTCTTTCTAGTCACCATTGAGGGAGAAAGGCCCAACATACAGAATGGAAATGGTTAACAAAGGAGGGAATGTTGCCACCAGAGTTGAGCAATAGATAACGAAAAAAAAAATCTCTGAGCTCATCTTTGATTCAGCACCAGGTCTGATGCAGGAGACTTTTGTGGTTATTGAGATTATAAATTGCTTATTCCCAATCCATATAAATCATTCTGGGCTTGACCAAGGAATGTTTTGAGGTCAAGAGAGAAAACCAGGAAGAGGCGTGCTTAAAATAAGATATTAAAAGTGGAAAGATCTAAAAAAAGGAAAATTTTGGTTTTGAATAGAGAGATAAACACAACGGTACATATAGAACTGGCAAGTTCAAGGGGGGAAATCAGCGTTTTTACCAATATGACTTTGTGGTGTGCAGGGTTTGTAGTTCGAGCTTTGGCATATTTACGGTTTGGAGACTTAGCTTTTCATTTTTCTGGCATATTGTATTTTGAATGTTGGATTTAGAGATTTGAGAGAGCGCAACACATACACACATGCACACACGCACACACACAAATACACACACATTCACTCTCACAAAACCTCTCATTAGTCGGGCCTGAAATTCCAGACTTGGCATGGCCATATCATAAAACTCCATGGATAAAAACAGAACCATCTGTAGTCAGAAGAGCTTCCTGGCTTGATTCTACAAGAGGAGTTTCCAAGGGACCCTATGGAGATTGAGCCTGCATAAATAGTACAAAACCTGAGAATTAATAAGAGCAATTGTAACTGATGCCATGGGGCAAGCCTGGGGCTAGGCTAGGCTTTCAGAGGCCTGGCCCTCAATTGACACATCACTCCAATGTCATTAATCAGAGAGAGAAATGTGGAAGCAAGATGAAAGCAAAGGAGACAGCCTCACCCACCCCCCCCCCCTCTGCTGGCTTAACTAGAAGATAACTGACATTATCAGATGCTTAGATTCCAGGTTGCCTTAATTACTTTAGCATGAGCTGTTTTTTTTTTTCCCTTCAAACGTAGAAAAAATGCTGCAGAGGTGCAATTGCCTGTGACTTCTGTTGTAGCTGCCAGCTTGAATTTTGCTTTGTTTACACAAAACTTTGAAAAAGATCTTTCACAGAGTCGGTTGAGTATAAATGCAGTTCAGTCTCTTGTTAAATCCATCCTGCGGATGGCATGGTGGATGGGGTAGTGACTCAAGGGCTGAGTACGCCCATCATCTCTGACTCCCCTTGCCAGGGATGGGGGATCCATGCAGGGTATTTCCCCCCTGTGACAGGAGTTACAGCTGTCCCCTTTTCTTTCTTGCACTTCTTTCATGCAAATTTTCTTTTTAGATAGGGATGGAGGAAATTGAAAGAAAAAGGAAGAGATTTGACAGTAGGCAAGACAAGTCCAGGGAGAGGTGAGAGAGAAGGTGTCTGGGAGGTCAAAAAATCACAGTGCAGCTGTGGGGAAAGACAGAGTGGAGAGGGTGAACAGCAAGGAGCAGAAAAGCACCATCCTCCCTCAGCTATTCTCGACAGCTATTGGCTTACTTTCTGGGCACTTCCACCAACTTGGGTTTCACAACAATTGCTGCTAACATTTTGATTGCATGGTGATTGTGAGTCCTCCCACTAAATCTTTAAATTGCTTAAGTAAAGGATGCAGTTCCCAGAAGCAGATGAATTGAAGGAAGCTGGGAACAGTCAAAACAAAAATAGAAACTTTTAAAGCCATCATATTTATATGGGGTAATTTATTCGCCTAAGCATCTATTGTGGGTCTACTATAAACAAGGGATAAGATGGGCCCAAAGCAGATAAAATAATCATAATAACTGTTAACATTCACGGAGTGCTTAATATATAGCAGACACTATGCTAAACAACTTGACATGTGTTAATTTGCTTAATCCTCATAATGACCCTATCAGAGACATTCTCTCCACTTCTCAAATGAAATACAGGGAGGCTAAATCAGATGAGGAAGACCACCAAATCATATTTGCATAAATCATAATTGCAACTTTCATTAGCATTTATAGCCCAGGTATGAAAATAAGGCACATATAAGAATATCCACAAAATTAGGCAAGAGGAACGGCATTTTCTACACCAAAAAGCCTAGGTGACGAGTTACCACTTTCATCCATGATGAAGGCATAATGAACAGCAGGATGTGAGGCAAGTTTGAGGGATACCCATGATCTCTGGAGGTGACGGAGGGAGGGCAGGCAGTCCTGGCTGTGGGATCAGCATGTGGGCAGGTGAGGGAGTGGCATCCTGCTTAAGGAATAGGGAGTAAGGAGCCCAGACCTCCCTCCCTGTGAATAAGAGAAGATTGGGGTTCAGAATCATGTGACATCAGGGTAGGGAGGCCTCAAAAATTAGGCTAGTGTGTCTGGATTTTGTTTGGGGATAATAAAGCAATGCCAAAAGATGTTGAAGAAACAGCTAGCTTGACTTCCAGGAAGGTTTAGAAAGATGAGCCAGATGGGGCACGCATGCCTGTTAGAATGCAGTGAGGCTCCGAGGTCTCTGCAGGACCCTGGTTCTTCAGGCTTTCTTTCTCTCTTTTTAAAAAACTCTGCTCACAGTAATATATCTTGTACCATGACCTACTTATAAATCTTTTTATATCTAACAAAAATAGCACTTAACCTTTACTCTACGTGATATACACTCTACTATTCTCTATTCTGTTCTATTTGTTGTAAATGCTGTTAGCTCCTCAATAGATTGGATTTATAAATCCACTAATGGAGAGATTGGCACAGTTTGGCTATTGAAGTTATCTGGATACCACCTCTGAGTAGGGGTGGGAAGTGATAAAGGGTGGGAAAGGTGCGCAGGGAGAAGGAATGTATAGGAATATGCCTCAGAGACAAAATCAAAGTCACAGGACAGCTAACTGGACTGGGGCTGGGCCTGGGCTGGTTAAGGGCATTGTGGCTCAAGTGCCATCCTGGGACCAGCAGCAAGGGCATCCCCAGAACTCCCTAGACTTGCAGACCCTCAGGCCCCAAGCAAACCTACTAAATCAGGATCTGCATCTCAACATGATCCTCCAGTGATTTCTACAGTTTGAGAAGGGCTAATTTAGAGAAAAGTATTGAGTCAAAAATCTACTCCTAGGGTTTGAAACTGTGTTTCCAAGACAGTGAAAGAGAAGTCAGAGAAGACAGAATTGGTTTTGGTGACAAGATGATTAATTCCTATTCAATCACACTGAACGAAAAGAGGCTTAGGTTCTCCTAGCAGAAAATTGACGAAGATTCTTTGCTCGAGCAAACTTTAGTTAGGTTCCTGAACCTTTTCCTTGGCCCCTGTGCCCTTCCTTGTAAGATTCCATTTTAACAAGAATTCAAATCAGTTTGGCAAGAAACCCCCAGCCTCAGTATCTGTAATGTCTGTTCACACTCAGAATCTGTTTGGCTTCCTAATCCTCCATCTTCCCCCAGAGATGTCTGGTCACCTGCAGCAGGATCCCAATAGGTCATTTTAGCCAGAATTCCCTTTGTCACCCATGTTTCCACTCGATCCTTTTCTATCCACTGATCCCCACTCTGATTTGGAGCTATAAATTCCCACTTGATTATACTGTATTTGGGATTGGACCCAGTTCTATACTGAGGTCTCTTTTTCTCTATTTCAATATTATTGTTTTTTAAAACTGTTTTTATTTATCTGCTGTCTAGCTCCGGCGTTCCTTTGACACCACCCGAGGGTTGGGAGTTGTGGTTGTTGAAGCTATCAAGAGACATGAACGATTGGGTAATCAAGGCCCTCCTGTAACCCTTAAGGAAACCGAGGCCTGCGTGACTAAGTGGAGCCCTGACCTTTCTCCCCAATTCCTGTTTCTCAGCGGAGTTCTGGGTGCACTGCTGCCACTTGCCATTGGGCCAAATCGCTGGCTTCTCCAGGCCTGGGTAGTGGGATCAAATTCACTGTACTTCAGTCTCTTCAGCAGAGTTTCATCTGCAAGCCACATTTTCCAGGATTAGTGGGGCTCAGTCCTTAAGGCACAAAGATCTCCTCTCTGCATACTTACCAGCTGCTGATGCCTTTAAATAACCTAGCTCAGAGATTCTGGGAAAAGTACGTGTCATGTGGCTGTCAGAATGGAGTTAGAGTCTGAAGCCTCATATTTGTGGAGTACTTAGAAAGTCTTGACTAAAAGGTGTTGAACAAATACAGGTACTGTATCGCATGCAAAATCTATCTTACAGTTTCAAAAGAAATATGGAGTCATTTGCAAAAGGAAATGTTGATGTGATTGAATTGTACAAATTATCTTTTCACCAGAGGAAGACATATTTGGAGGCAAATGAAGTGATTGGCAAGGGAAGTTGTGGAATGAGGTGGAGAACTTTTGAAGTTGACCCCGATCAGATAGAACTGTGGCTCCATAGGAAACTCAGAAGGGGGGGAGGGGAAATCTCCTTGTTCCAGATTTAGACATCATTGGAAGAGTGAGCATTCTCATTGTGTTCCTTCTCACAAAGATTTTTTTTTTTGCTGTTTTATTATAAATACCAGCTTGACCTTCAGTCCTTGCAACCTAGTCAGAGTTCGACTGTGTAAGATATTCTGTACCACCAGAAGGGAGAGCATAGATTCATGCACTTACTCAACAGTATTCATCAAATAATATTTATTGAAAACCCAGTATGTGACTCTGAATAGAGATAGAGCAGTAAACAAAATAGGATTGTGTGTGTGTGTGTGTGTGTGTATCCCTGTCCTTGTTTTTGTGGTGCTGGAGGTTGAACCCAAGGCCTTGTGTATGTGAGGCAAGCACTCTACCAACTGAGCTATATCCCCAGCCCACTATATCCCTATCCTTGTATAATATTCATTTGTCAAACAATAAGCAAAGTACAGTGGTGCACCAGTAATCCCAGCTATCCTGGAGGCTGAAGCAGGAAGATTCCAAATTCTTGGCAATTTAGTGAGACCCTAATTAAAATAAAAAAGGGCTGGGATTGTAGTTCAGTGACAGAGCACCCCTGGGTTCAATTCCCAGCTCCACAAAGAGAGAAAGCGATAGAGATAGAGATAGAGATAGAGAGATAGAAAGAAAAAGAAGGAGGAGGAAGAGGAGGAGATGGAGGAGGAGGAGGAGGAGGAGGAGGAAAAAAGAGTGATGTGTGATGAGGTCCAGGAGGTAAGGGTGGGGGACTTAGGAGGTCATCAGGAAACAGGACAGGACAGTGAGGCGGGTGGCAAGGGATCAATAACAAAGAGTTTGGACAGAGAGCAGGGCACCAATGAAAGGCAGAGTATTAACTAGCATTTGAGTAGAGCTTTAAAATTGGCAAAGCTCTCCATGACACAATCTGTTCAATTTGTGTTTGTTCTCATGGAACAGCTTAGGTTTAGACAGTTTCCCACATGCCTTCCTCTCACCTATGAAATTCTCCTTATTATAGGTCAAGGCAAGGAGGAAGTGACTGACAGAGGGTCCTGTGTTTGATCATGTACCAACATTAAGTCAGAACTTGAACATAGGTCCACCTCCCCAAATCCTATGTCTCTCACTGTACCTCTCCACACTGCTGCCCCTGAAATCAAACAGCCATCAACTAGCTGCCTGCTGGAGGAGACACTGTCATTTCCCTGGGCCTATTGGTAAAATAGATGTTTGGCTTAGAACAAGTCTACGTTCAGTATTTATAACCTTAATCGGAATTCTACCAATATTTGTTGAATTTATTGACAGACTCTTCAGGGATAGGCAAAGACCAAAAGAAAAGGATGGAGGGTTGGACTACATTCATGGTTTTGTTAAACTTTGGGGATCAGCTGTCTAATAGTCATTCTAAAATAATTAAATAGGAGCTGAGTGTGGTAGTGCACACCTGTAATCCCAGCAGCTTGGGAGGCTGAGGCAGGAGGATACAAGTTTGATGCCAGCCTGGGCAAATTAGGGAGACCCTGTCTCAAAATGAAAATATAAAAAGGACTGGGAATGTACTCCGTGGTGTAGTGCCCCTGGATTCAATCCCTAGGGCCATCCCCCCCCCAAAAGGGGAAGAAATGTAAAATAAAATAGTTAAGTGGAATAAAAATCACCAGCATACATTTCATATAAAAAACCCAGTATTGTGAAAGTTTTGTTACACATATTGATATGAGTAAATCGATATTCATCTAGAAAGAAAGATGTTAAGTCTCTTTATGTATATTCCAGGTCCTGATGTGAAATATTTTTCTTATTCTGGGTCACCAACAAAAAAAAAAATTGCTGCTTGAATAAATGTAATTGCCATTGCTGTATTTAGTTCAATAAACATTTCTTTGAATGAAAGTGTGGTTTGAGGTAGGTGCTGGGGAAAGGAAGGGAAGGTCTAGATGGGGGAAGTATATGTAAAAGAATGTATTTTAAAAGAAAAGAAGAAAGAGAACACCACCCAAGTTTCAGTTTCCCTCCCACCCACCCTGCTTCCTGTGTCCACACACTATTAAAGGCAGAATTCCTACTTAAGACCAAGACTTGGATGGATCTTCCTATGAATCCCCCCAAATGCCATAGTTCTTCAATAAATACTTATTTCATAAGTAAGTTAAACATTATGTTTCCAGGGGTTATACTTTTAGATAGCATCCCAGTCAATTATTTAAAGATTTAAGATGTTAGCCCACCCAAGAGTAGCTATATTTTAATAGAAATTTCTTTAAGATCAAAAAACTTCAGAATGGAATTCTCCAGTAACTGGTGGAAGATAAGAATATTTGATAATGAGAAAATATATCTCATGGGAAATAAGGAGAGAAACTAGGCAGGGACCCTCATCACTCCTGTTAAGTCATGATGTTAAGTCCTTTCCTCCCAAGGAGGGTTGTACTTGTTTTGTTGGATCAGGGAGCTGAGGTAAGCCAGTTTCTTATCTGTGAGATTACTAAATAAGCATCTACTTAGTGCAGACACTTGACTAGGTGCATACATACTTTCCTAGCAAATTGTGAAGTCAGTGAAGTTCAACACCCCACTGCCTTATTGTTCAAAAAAATTTAATTGTAGATGGACACAATACATTTTATTTATTTGTTAGTTTGTTTGTCTGTTTATTTATTTATTTATTATGTGGTACTGAGGATCAAAGCCAGTGCCTCGTGTGTGCTAGACTAGTACTCTACCACAGAGCTTCAACCCCAGCCCCCAACACCCCACTTCTTGAATTATTTTCAGTTCAAACAGTTGGGTACAAAGAAAGTCGCAGGAGAACAAAGCTTTGGGGCTTGCAAATTTTAGGGTCATGTAGGCCCACCTTGGTATTTCTAAGGAAATATTAATTTGAAAATTATTTTACTTCATTCTACACTTTTAAATTGTATGATGGTTTATGCCTTTTTCTAAATCTGTAAATTGAATTTCAAAAGGATGAGTTCTAGTTTCTCAGAATATCAAGGTAAGAAGATTAAAATAAAAATTTTAAGTTTCTTAAACATTTCATTATGATTCACACAATAAATATGCATACATATTAAAACATTATAAACAAAACCCCAATACTTAAAATATAACTATGGGCTGCACTTGTAGCTCAACGGCAGAGTGCTTGCCTACCTAGCATGCTTGAGGCATGGGTTCGATCCTCGACCACAAAAAATAAATCAATAAAATAAAGGTATTTGTGTTCATCAAGGACATAAAAAATTTAAACAAGAGTTTCTGGCATATAATATATATAAACTAATACAAATCCACGTACTAAGGTGAATTCTGGTTTTCTGCAGAATTTTGACTTCTTTGCATTGTCAGGAAAATGTTAAAGGACACGTTATTCTGTTTTCCCCTCTCCCTCCCATCTCCCTTTATTCTCTCAAAATACTTAATAAAATATGATCCTACCAAAGCTCCATTCCAGATGGGACAAGCAATATGGACACTCCATCCAGTGAACCAGAGCTTGTGAGAAAAAACAGGGAAAAAAGCAATAACTCCAGAGAATACGCTGAGACTCCCCAGAGTAACGAGAATCCGACCAGCAGCCTGATATAGGGCCTTCATTTTCCTCTGTGACTTGAGTCTTTGGTCTCAAAGATGTTTTGTTACCAAAACATGAGCATATGACAGGCCCCAATAAACAGAAGTTTCTTAGAGACGGTAGCCATGACACATGGGGACTGTTGATCCACTTGGAAACAAGATATGATTCCTTTCACTGGAGATGGAATGTCGTCATATAATCCTTGATATAAATTAGACACAATCATTTCTAATACTGGTTTATTTCAGAGAGAGAGAGAGAGAGAGAGAGAGAGAGAAAGAGTGAAAAACCATTCCTTGTTTTGGAGTGGCTGCCTTGATTCCCTTCTGCCCTGTCCTGGGGAGTGACCACTTCCTGGCTTAATCAGATTCAAAGGCTTGCTGACTGAGCTAATTGTTTCTCAACTCAACCTGCCCATTGGTTCCAGCATAAAGCCAACATCCTTTGTGCACAATAGATCCACATTCCCAGCACAATTTCCCACAAAACAAAGTAAAAAGAAGCACTCAGACCACTTTTCATTACATTGAATTTAAATGTTTTAAAGCCAAACAAGGCTTTTTGCCTCTCTCAAAGTTTAACATCACTACAATTATTTTTGAATTTTTAATAGGGATTTTTATATGGCTTCATCCCTAAATAGGCCTAAGTTTCACTATGAGGCTCTGCATTGTTTTCACTGAACTGGCTTCTCCTTGATAATTTTATTATTAATTCAATTTTTAAGTAAATTGCAGAGATGGAAGTTTGCAGTTGTAAAATAAACTTTTGAGAAGTAATTTACTGGTTGAATAAAACACTGATCTCCATCCCTTCTTGAATCACAATTCTAATTGGAGTTGTTGGGCTTGTGTACATTTAAGCAATTGCAAAAGTTCATCTCTTCATTTTTCATGCATTTGAGAAAATGTGTATTTGATTTTGACTGATAGGATACATTTGAATGTCCCTTCCAAGATAATATCTTGAAGACAAAGAACACTTTCTGAAGCTATCTGAATAATTTTTGTATTCAATAATGATATCTTTTAATAAAATCATGAAAGATAATTGTATGCATGGAAATGTGGAGAGTAGATAAGTCAGAGGGAGCTGGGAGTTTGTGTCCTTGGGGAAGGGCAAATTACTTAACGAGGCTGGGTCTGTTTCTTCATATGAGAAATGGGAATAAATTAGTATTTATCTCACAAGTGGTTGGTTGGGGGGAATCAAATGAGCTATTATATGTAAATGCTTAGCACTGAGCTCAGCTCAGCTAGGACATTCAGGAAGTTACCAGTTATTACACTGGGACATTCTGTCTTTAGAGCTTTTTTGGCATGGAACAAAGACATGGTCATTACCGTTTCTTTTATCCATGACCTTACAAACATTAGATTTGACTCTTCCTTATCAACTTGGTAAAACTCCCAAAGGACCTTCCTATGTGCTGTGAGGAGAGAAGCATCTCTCTGATTCTCTGTTTTCTCTTTTTGTCTTTCTATCTTTAATAGCCATTCCCCAAGGTGACGCAGATTTTGAAATGGTTTCATTCCGGATATTCAGAATCCAGGAAACCAACTCAGGCTTTCTGGTAGAACTGCTATTTCCCATCTCCTCTCAACATTGTGGGCTATATTCTTGGATTTTTTTTTAATCCCCTAACAGCACTAGATAAATTCCATAATGGCAGACTCACCTGTGAGTCTTATGTATCATGTAAATATATAAGACATCCTCAACACCACCATGTCAGGCACAGAGTAGATAACACATGGTAATAAATATTTAATTAAGTAATTAATACATTGGGCTTTCCAGCTACACATTAAGGGCCCCATGGAGCTGAGAATTGTAGATCTATTTGTGCCCACCATTGCCAGCGCTAATGCCAATTTGTTCCCTTGGTGCTGAGGAAGGGTCTGGAGTGAAGGCAGACTTGTTTGTGTTAGTATTTGGTTTGAGCTGTTTTGACTTTCTCCTTTACTTCTTATCTCAAGGTTATAGCTACATGGTATGTCAATATACTGTGGGTCAGATCACTCTCTCCTGTTTGCATGTTTGGAAAATAAAGACTGTTGAAATACTCGTGTTAAACAGTACAAGGATGGCAAACAAAGAGACTATTTTTTTTGTTTTAATTTTGGAGAACTTTTAAAATGCTTGTAACACTCACAGGCTAACCCCAATAATCTCAGTGCAACTTGTAAACCTGAATTTATTAGTGATTTCAACAGGTCTTAATATAACAAAGAGAAGGGACAGATGCAGATCTAAGGCTCTGTGCTTTCCCACAGGAAAATTCAATCCACACAAATTTCATTAAAGTTTGGACACTTCAGTGGGAACAGCTTCTGGGACAGAAGAGAATGTGGAACCCCTCTCTTGTCTGGCACTTCCTCTTGATCTGCCATGTCTGTGTACCCAATGGACTAGCAGCCCGTGCAACCGGAAGGTCCTGCTCCCTCTAGCAGTTCCCAAGTGGCACTCGCTTACTGGAAGGGAGGTCTGTTCTTGGAGGTGATGGAGTCAATGTCTTCATGGATCTCACTTCCTTTCCAGCTCGGGGACCCTATGATCGTGGCTCAGAGAAGAATGATGGACTCTCTACCAAATTCTTCAATCCATCTTTACCACTAAGAAACGAAACACACCAACAAAAAAAGCCCAAACTGATGAGGTTTTTTTGTATTTGTTTTGGTAGTGGGGAGTGAATCCAGGAGCACTTAACCACTGAGCCACATCCCCAGCCCTATTTTATATTTTATTTAGAGGCAGAGTCTCACTGAGTTGCTTAGCACCTCACTGTTGCTGAGGCTGGCTTTGAACTCATGATCTTCCTGCCTCAGACTCCCAAACCACTGGGATTACAGGCATGTGCCACCATGCCCAGCCCAAACTGATGTTTTGATTACACACACACACACACACACACACACACGATTTCAATCAACCAATCAAGCAAGCAAACCTGGGCAGTCAAAGAGGTGGGAGAAAGTCAGGGATGTTGAAGGAGGGAGTCTGATTCAGACATCCTGTACTTCTTTCAAATACATTCCTAAGAATAACAGCTCTGTGGGAGCTATAATCTTGAGGGTTTTAAAAGTTTCAAAGCCACAGAAGGGATTCGTTTTTGCCAAGATAAAAGAAAATGGAGCTCTCAAAGTGAGACGAAATTATAATGTTGTATATTCCTAGCAGCTTCAGATGAGTAGCTTCATCATTTACATATTATAAAGGTAGCTCATGTAGCGGGAAGAGCATGAGCTTTGGTGTCTGGAAGACGTGGGTTTGATACTGAAGATCCCATCTGATATATAAAAAAGCAATGAAAAAATAGAAAAAAAACTAACATTCTGCTAACACGAGTGCAGTAATTGATTCAGGCAAGGATCATGGTTGAATGTTAAATCCTTGGATGAAAGGGGAAAAACCACATTGTAGCAACATGTCGGTTTCCACCTTAACTTAGCAATCAAACTTTATATCAGGAATAGCAAGGACGAACTGACATCATTCCTTCCTGATATGACACAATGCAAGTACATACTACCACCTGTGTAGCATTTATCGTGAATCTAATCAGAAAGAAACAATTAGACCCATTCTGATGATAGGGACATTTTACAAAGCACTGGCCAGAACACTTCAAAGCTATCCAAGTCATGAAAGATAATAAAAAGGTTACTGGGACAATTGGGAATTTTAAGGATGATGTTGATATTAGATAATACTAGTGTATCCCTGTATTCAGTATCTTGGGAATGCAAATGGCATTATATTTATAAGAGAATGCCTACTGGTGAAACTAGGTGATAAGGTGATAGTAATGTACTTTAGTCTTTCTTCCGACTTTTCTGTAGGTTTGAAAGTTTCAAGTTAAGAGTTGAGAGAAGAGGGGCTGGGGATGTAGCTCAGTGATAGAGCACTTGTCTGGGTTTGATCCCCATCCTTCCCCCCATTATTAACTGCATAGAATGAAAATCCCAAGTTTTACTCCGACACATGGCCACGCTAGCCCAATAACCCTGATGATATTGATGACCCTGGGTCATGGTACATTGGATACAAAGCCAAAGCTCTTCATCATTACCCTGCTCTTCAGCACCAAGATGGAGCCTGTATTCTTAGAACAGGATCTGGGGAATAGGTGTTTTAGGATATATTATGAAAATGTACTACACATGCAGACACAATTTTTAAAATATATTTTTGTATCTCTCCTAACAAGTCCAGTTTCTCAACTACATTTAAAGCCTTTCCAATGCTCATCCATAACGTACATTTCCCTCTGCTTTTCACTAAGTTGTTCAACTTTGAGTGAACCCTCTCTTCTCATAATGGCTCGGAGCTTACGGAGAGCAAAGTTCAATTTTTATCATCCCTAACTGGGAATTGTCAAATTTAAAGCCTTCCAATCTGCAAGATGTTTGGAACTAAGTAGAGATTTGTGCATCAACTTGTACTTACCTAATTCAGATTGTATCTGCCTTTTGCATATCTGACCCTCAAGTGTGTTTTGAAATCATCTGGAACTTATCAGGATTTTCCCATGTTTTTGCGGAGCAAAACAACCTAATTGTGTCACCAGCAAACTTGTGCAGTCGCTGTCCCTCCCTTCTTCTCCAGGCCCTGCAGCTGCGAGGCAGGGAGTGTTCTCATTGGCAGACTCTCAGCGCCAGGCAGCCTCCCACAGGCTACTGTGGAGAGGGTCTGTCTTTTGGCAAGGCTTCTCCTATCTTGTTATCGTGAAGACACAAGAGCTACAGATAGAACTGTGATTGTGACAGCGGCTGTGATTGATTGTTGCTTTGGCCACCAACGAGAGGGGAAGAAACTAAGCAAACAGGAAGAGAGACACAGTAGGGGTGTCTGGGGAAGAGAGGTGGAGAAAAGATGGAGAGGAAAGAAGGACAACAGGAGAAAAGTCAGAATGGAGAGGAAAACATTCCCAGAGCCAAAATCAGCTTCCTGCGTCACTCACAGATCCAAAGCCTGGGCCTGGACAGAGTTGATCCGGGGACAGAGGAGCCATGGAAGCCGTAGGCCATTCGTGTATATTCCACAGAAGATATTTGCAGGAAGGACAGAGAGAAAATAGAGGGGAAAAAAAAGAACAAGGAAAATCAGGAGGAAAGAGAAGCTCGAAGGATCCTGAAATGTTCTCAGATTATGCTTGAATTAAGAATTGCTTTCAGGGAGAAGCCTGTAAGTCCTCTTAACCAGGAAATTTATTCATTTAGTTCTTTTTTCTTGACATTTTTGAAAAAAGAATCAAATTGTTCTGTGTGACACTTGTCACACTTTTTGACTCAGTAATACCCATGAGAAAGGCAAAAAGAAACAGAAATTGTGGAGATGGGTTGTGAACACCCTCAACGATTGTTGTTATTATTTCCATTTTTATGGAAGATGAAACTGAGTTTTTGAAATGTCAAACACCAAAAGTAACACAATAAGTGGTGAGTCCTGGCTTTGGACCTAGGAATGCTTGACTCTGTGGATTGGAATTTTTTTTTCTCCATTAGGTCAGTATATAGCTGTACTATGTATTTTTAAAAATGTAGGACATTTGGGCCCTCAGTGGTAGAACACTTGTCTAGCATGTGTGAGGCACTGGGTTTGATCCTCAGCATCCAATAATAAACAAAGAAATAAATAAATGTATTGTGTCCATCTACACCTAAGAAATTATTTTTTTTAAAGTAGGACATTTGAAATGTTTACTTTGAAACATATCAAAGCATATAGGACTATACTCACTTCAAGAACTAATAAAAATGGGGGTGGTGTTGCATATACACAAAGGAGACATTATCAGGACAGCTGATTCTGTTCTGTTTTTTTTTTTTGTTGTTGTTGTTTTTTGTTTTTTAACAAAACAAAGACTGAACAAAAAGACTCCTTGATATTTCTCTTAAAAAAAAAAAATCAGGCCAAAAGAAAGAGAGAGCTAAGCCAAAGTTTTGTTTCTGTGCATTGATATAAAAATTCCAGAATCTCTACCTAGAGCATTGCTCTGGATAATTTTGTTTTTCAGTGCTTCATGCAAGGGCTCCTGACCTTGGTGTGGGGATGGACTGGAATGCTTGTTGTATGCAAGTTTCCTAAATAAGATGGGGAGCTGCCTGGTGCAACCGAAAGGGCTGATTGACCTTGAGAAAATTAAAACCTCTGTTATCTTGGTGTCCTTCTCAGTAAAATGTAGAGGTTGGACTGGATAACTTCTAAGACTCCTTTTATCTCTAAGTTTCCGTGACTTAAACCCCAAAGGGGCAAAAGTACCTCTGTGGCCAGATTGCCTGTCCATAAGAAACCCTTATCCATTAGAATGTAGTCTCCTTGAAAGCTGAGATCACATCAATGAATGTTCCCTCTGTCTGGTATACATCATAAGCACTGCGCACTGTAATTTGGCCAAGTGAATTCTTTTTTCTTTTTGGTACCAGGGATTGAACCTAGGGGTGCTCAACCACTGAGCCACATCCCCAGCCCTTTTAAATTTTTTCAATTTGAGACAGGATCTTGCAAAGTTGTTTAGGGCCTCCCTAAGTTGCTAAGGCTGGCTTTGAACTTGTGATCCTCCTGCCTCAGCCTTCAGAGCTACTGGGATTACAGGTGTGCACCACCGGGCCCAGCCCAAGTGGATTCTTGCTGGAGTGATTTCACCCAGTGTTCCCCTAAGGAGGCCTCACTTTGGCCCCAGTAGAGTGCAAAAAGGCAGTAACTGGGAGCTAGGCTACCAGCTAAATGATTAGCAGCCTGTGAGTAACAATTTGGTGAACTCAGCCCAGCTCCTGTTGTCTGTGCCATAAACTAATTAAAACTTGTTAACAAACAGCAGACACCAAGACGGCTAAGGAATAAAGGAACCAGAATCACTCCTCTTTCCAGGCTTCTTGAAAAGGGATGAAAATCTGGGAAGGGAAGGAACTGATGACATGGGAGGCATGGAATTCATGGTGGTGACCAGAATTCAACTCGGACCTCATATGGCAGACAGCAAAGGCGCAAATCTCCCTCCCTTGGCTGCGACAATGTAGAATGGGGATCTGTAAGTCTATTCTGATGGATCAGGATACAGAGTCATTTTTCTTGTTTCCCAAGTCATTTTGCTTGTTTCCCAAGCAGTGTTAAAAATATCAGAAGCCTCAATATTCTATGTATTTCAGCACAAATGGGAAAACAAAATGAGCTAGCGATGGCACAAATGGTTGGATCACTTCATCCACATATCTGCTCAAAGAGCCCCTCCTTGCAGACCTTCCTTCCTGGAGGTCTCTCTTTCTCTCTCCCCCCACCCGCCTTGGACTAGTTTTACTATTCTTCCAGACCTTATTTCCACCCCAAAAATTCTCATAGATCTTGACTTGTTTGTTTATATGTCATCTTCCCAATTAGAATGAAAACTCCATAAAAGGCAGGACTTCATTTTATTCACCACAGTATCCCAGAGCCAAAACCAATGCCCGAGATGTATTATTACATGCTTAGGAAGTATCATCAAATGAGTGAATGAATTCACAAGACCATGCTCATCATAATCACTGATATATACAGGCCATTTGCTGCAAACGCTAGTTCCTCAGGCCTTCACTGAGAAGCATGTGATATTTTGGTTCCTTAAACCTTCTAGCACCCTTCTTCCTTAAAATCCACACTTGAACACAAAGAAGGTCTTCCTGGGAGCTAAGGTGCCCTGTAATTACATGTGCATCATATGTAGCTGTGTGGGAGAGGCACACTCAAGTGACCCATGGCTGGGATTATCTTGGTCTTCCTGCTTCAGCACATGACACTTTGCCACATGACTCTGTCTCAAATAGAGGAAGACACAAGGTCACAGGCCAACCTCCTGGGAGTCAAGCAAGAGCTTCCGCCTCTGGGAGAAAGCTCTGACTTGTACCTTTTTTAATTGACTGGAGATGCTGACTTTTAAATTAGTTTATATTTATGATGATCTAATTTGGTGGGTCTTTTACTCCACCTGAGATGCTTTTGCGAATGTGTGTGTGTGTGTGTATTTATTTATTCTATGGGACTGGGGACTGGGGATTGAACCCAAAGGAACTCCACCACTGAGCTATACCCTTAGCCATTTTTTAATTTTTATTTTGAGACAGGGTCTTGCTAAACTGCCCTGGCTGACCTTGAACTTGTGATTCTCCTGCTTCAGTGTATGCCACTGTGCCTGGAAGCCTGTGGTTTTATGTATCTTTACATATTCAAAAGTTTTATCTGTTTCATCTGACTGCTTTCCATAGATGATAAATATTTTGCCTCTAATTCTGTAGAAAAAGGAAATAACAAAGACATTAAAATTTTTACTTGGGGAGAATTTGTCTATGCAAAATGCTCCTACTGCATTTCCATATAGATGATATTGTGATCTTTTCTGAAATAGGAACATTGATAAACTAAGTGCATCCTTGTGATGTAAGGAGCTGGGGAACATACTTTAAACATCATCTGTTGACAGCAGATCAAGGGTTTCATTTTTGTATACAAAGCCTCATGCTTTCTTTTCCTTTCAACATTCCAGATATTCTGTCCTTGTTTTTATTTTTATTTTTCATAGAGGCCCCCATTGGAGAAAATGACAATTGTGCAACTTACATATCACATTATCCCAGTAGAAAAGCCCTTCCGTTTCTTCCTCCTAATGCACAAAAAGCTGATTTGACATCAAAACAAAAGCTGGGCCCAGGCAAGGCCATTCTATCTAATGGACAAGATCACTAAGAAGAACATGGGGCGATAACAAGGAAAAGCACAGTAATAACCCAACTAGAGCATCACAGACAGATGGAGCCAGAAGAGGCATCAGATCAGCCAATCCAAGCCTGTCATTCCAAAGAAGAATTCCAGTTAAGATACCAAGAAAAAGAGCCATGCGACTGCCACATTAACCTAACCTTTAATAAGCCTTTCTGCTATATCTGTGTTTAGCACTAGGTGTTGCTATACTGCTATTTATAGAATAGCTTTCCTTTGATCTGCAGCAGAACTTAACCTCCTAATTTGAGTTCCATCCTGCAAATTCTGGGTTTTGCAATCGTCCTCTGCTCGTATGTTATATTTTTTACCTTGAACTAGCCTCTTAAACAGTGCAGGTATGACATATTTAATCCACTGAAAAAGCAACCCTGAAAAGAAGTGATCAATACATGCTAGGAAAGGCTACTCTGAAGTTAAATTTTTCTAATTGTCCTAATTCAAATATTTACTTAAACTCTGTTTTTATATTATGTGCAATTCAAGGGGAATGACATTGTCCGCTGTGTGTTTCCTGGAACTGACTGTTGGCTACAAGGCTGCAGATAAAGTTTGTTTAGAGAAAAACAAAATATGGGAAAAAAGAGTTAAGCACTGCTCTATTTGGGGTTTAATACTCCCACACATACTTGAGTGGGAGAAAGGACGACCTTCTAGAACTTTCCCCCACTCTGGTAACAGAGGACAGAAATGTTTTAACTCCATCTAGTGACAGATGAGTCATTGACAGATTAGTCCAGTTGTTCCAAGCTGGAGTGATAATGCCAAAGGGAGACACGGTGTCCAGGAAGTTGGAATATGGGGAGAAGGCACATTTTCAATTCACCTCTCAAGTTTTAAAAGATTAAAACTTCAGCTGTTTAGTGTGACTCCTCAACATTACTTCATTCTTTAAACGAAGATAAATTTGGCATCCACTCAGTATAAATGTTCAAGTTCTACAAGTTGCATGTGCTATAATCATGTAATGCTAAGTTTAAAATCTTTCTGGATATAAGTAACAAAACAACGTCTAGTGTATTATTGTTATGCTTTACATTCTATTTCCCCTTTTTTGGTTATTTACCAGTATACTAGTAATAGTGGCCAGGTTTATTGTTGTTTTTGCTTTGTTTGTGGGTTTTTTGTTTTGGTTGGTTTTAGTTTTTGTTTCTTCTTCTTCTTTCTTTTCTTTTTTCTTTTTTTTGTGTGTGTGTGTTGCTGGGGATTGAACCCAGGGCCTTGTGCCTGCTAAGCATGTGCTCTGCCAATGAGCTACCCCCTTAACCTCCCTAGACATTTTGTAGAAAGTCAAGTGGTAAAACTGAAGGGAAGCATCTAATTGTATTATTGAGCTTCCAGTTTAATGAAAAGAAACAGTTGGTTCAGAGCTAGGATCCATAATATAAAACCTTCAATCTTGTCCTAAAGACAGAATTTCTTTTAATTTTTATAGTTTTGGCCTCTGGCTAATAGAATTGAATACTTGGCTAAAATCTGACTGTCTTACAAAATATCATTCCCAACTCTCTGCTCAGCACAAACACAATCCTTTTCTGAAGATTCTATCCCTTACATCCTTTGAAGATAAAACTACGCTTTGTGGTGTTTTAAATATTCATTTTAAAAACAGAGTGCACTTTACATTTTCTCGCAATTCTCTTTTCACAGAAGTGTTCCCTTCTCCATCTCTCAAAAGACTTTGGATACAGACTTACCATTTACACACACACACACTTGTACACAAATTACCAAACACCCTTGAGTTTTCTTTATGTTAATTGATCAAAGTTATAAAAAGAAATGCTGCTGAGTAGATTTTCCTGTTATATGTACATATCTCTTCTGTCCCTTTCTGTCCTCCAAACATGCTTTATGTATGTAATTCCAAAGAGGTGAATACAAGTCTTTATTTTGCTTAAAAATTACTTAAAGTCTAGTTCAACAACTCCTATTCTTCAGGATTATTCCACAATTGAGAATAAATGTCTTTACCAACAGCAAAGTAAAAGCAAATTCCTCCTCTTTTGCCTTATTTCATATTTTATTGTCCTGTGTTGCCTAATAATACATTTTATGAATATTGAAGTGAATATTGCTCTGTGTTGTAGAGGCTAGGCCATGTACATTGTAACATAATTTGCAATCCCTAAGAGATATCCGTTCAGGTCAGGTAAGCTTTACTTTTTTTTTTTTTCTTTCTTTCTTCCTCAATGTAGCAAAAGAAAGAAAGAAACAAAACAAAACAAGAAACCAGGGGTTGGGGTTGTGGCTAAGCCGTAGAGCACTTGCCTAACACCTGTGAGGCCCTGGGTTTGGTCCTCAGCACCACATAAAATAAAATAAAGATATTGTGTCCATCTACATATAAAAAATAAATATTTTTTAAAAAGCAGAAAATATTATAAAAAACAACTATGTGAAGCCGGTGTGTTGGTGCATTCCAGAGGCTTGGGAAGCTGAGGCAGAAGGATCACAAGTTCAAAGTCAGCCTCAGCAAAACCAAGGCACTAAGCAACTCAGTGAGACCCTGTCTTCAGATAAAATACAAAATAGGGCTGGCTCAGTGGTCATGTGCCCCTGAGTTCAATCCCTCGTCCTCCTCCAAAAAACAATGATGTGCATTGTGTGGGCTAATGATAACCCATGCTTTTTTTTTTTTTTCTTTTCTGGTGGTATTGGGGATCAAACCCAGAGCCTTCACACATGCTAGACAAGTACTAAGCTACACTCCTGGCCCAATATGGACTTTTAATGTTCCTAGCAGGGTTAGAGTTGGCCTGAGCTGAGGCCTGGGGATTGCTTGCTGACATGCAGATGTGATATTCACAAATCAGAAAAGTTAGTGATGAGAGCAAACACTATTATCATAGGATACTATTAAAAATAGCTTAATAAAGTCTAGCATTAATAAAGTTTTAGAAATGTTGGTATATGGCCAGCTGAGCCCACTGTAAAGAATTCATTTTGCATGTTTAATCTATAATAACAATAAAGCCAATAAAAATTCTCAAAAATCTGCTGACGTTTTCCTTGTCAATCCCTGGTTACAGAATATATTAGTTTTTCCTTGTTTTGTTTTTAAAGACATTTCAAAGAGCACACATAAGTTTGTCAAGTAAAAGAACTATTTACAACACAGATTTAACTACATCTTTGAAAAAACATAATTATTCCAGTTAGGCAAACCTCAAGCTTTATTTCCTTAGGAGAGAGATTTGCAGCAATTTCTGTGTACTTCCTGAAATGCTTCTGTTTAAGTACTTGCATTAAAGGAACTTTGGAATGGGCAATCAGTAGGTTCTCTGTAATCCTGAGGTGGTGTTTATATGCAGTAGGCACTCATAAGACACAGGGGAGGTGCCACCTTTCTGTTGTATTTTCTCAAGAGGAATGATATAGGAATATACTCTTTGGAAGTCTATCAGTGTTCTCTTTAGATGGTTTTTTGAACATACAACAACGCTGTATATCTGGGCCACACCATTTCTTTCACTCTGCCTGAAGAATTGCAGGACCCTGAGTCAACTCCAAGTTCAGGGGAATGGTTCCCTCTGAGTCTGATAATCTGCTCCTCCCCAGCATGGTTCCCATATTCATTTCCTCCAGCTACCTCTAGGCACCTTGTTCTCCATGCCTCCCTCCAGCCCCTCAGGTGATTATCGCCCTCTGCCGCTGGTCCTTGGCAGATGGTCACAGTACTGTCTGGCCCATTATCTTTGGACCAACCAAGCCACTGGCCTTGGTTTTCCTTACTTGGGAGTCCTCCCCACCAGAGGTTTCTCAAGCTTATTGAAACACATCTGGTGGTGAGACCTCCTTAGGCTTGGTTGAATTTGCAATGGTTTAGGCTGGTCTAGGGGCCCTTAGTTATATAAAGATCAGGACTATCATGATCAATCAGTGACATGTCTAAGCAGTATTTGGCAAGGCTATAGAAAAATAAGAAGTGAAAGAAAGAGATGAGAAAGGAAGAAAAGAAGTAAGGAAGGAAGGGAAAAAGGGGAAAGGAAAAGAAAGAGAAAAGGACTGGGCATAAAAAAAAATCCTAAAAGGTACCTGTTTCCCGTTGGTAAGAACTTTATTGTTACCAGGTGCAGCGGCATGCCTAGAATCCCAGAAGGCTGAGGCAGGAGGATGGCAAATTCTGAGGCTGGCATAGAATTTGCCATTCTCTGCCACTTAGAAAGATCCTGTCTCAAAATAAAAAATAAAAAGGGTGAGGGATGGTGCTCAGTGGTAAAGCACTTCAGAGGTTGATCCCTAGTGTCTCAAAAGAAAAAAAAAATGAGGAACATAAGACTAGGGATGTAGCTCAGTAGTACAGCTCTTGCCTAGCTTAAACGTGGCCCTAGGATTGACTTCTAGCACCTCAAAAAAAGGAGGAGGAGCGGAGGGAGAGGGAGTGCCACACAGAATCTCACCAGCTCCACTCACACCCCATAGAATCTCCTCCACTGTCCACTGGGTACTTTCCTTTCCCCCAATTTATCCATTGAGGGAATATGGTCAAAACAAAACCAGGAAAAAGAAAACAGGTGAGAGAATTTTGGGTTTTAATGTCAAAAGCTACAAAATTAATTTTAAAACAGAAAGGTGTTGCATAGATACTTGTAGAATAATTTTTCTTGAAAACAGGTCAGAGGAAGTCAAGGAAGGCTGAGGTGCAGACAGAACTAATCACAGCCAGAAGCAGCCAAGATCAAGAGAACTCAGCCTCATCCAGGGTAGGTGCCTCCTAGCACCTGCACCAGGGAGCCACATGAACACCAAGTCAGTGCCCAGGGGTTCTTGTTAGTGTCCTGCGGAAGCCACCAACCAAGGGAGTCCAGTCAACCATCTGTGGCCAAGACGTTCCCTACTTGACACAGCACTCTCTTCAATGGCTCCAAATAATATAAGAAGAGATAATGTCAGCTCAATTACCTACTTGCATTGAATGAATGTGAACCCTAAGTAAAATCGTCACTATCTCTCCTTCAACATATGTCTATTGGGGATTCTCCAAGTCCCTGTCAGTCTAGCAACTAAGGCCCTGTCAACATAGCTGCCCAATTTCTGTCAAAGTGAGGTGTTGCCACCAACCCCACAGGCTGGGAACTTTCTCACCCTCCCCACAAAACCTACCCCACAGCCCCCTGCACCTCCTGAAAATCAACTTCACCCACAGCTCTGAGTCTTGACTCCTGGCTTTCAGTAGCTCAATGTCTACTCCAATGCATGTCAGATTGCTTTTGTTCCCATACAGCTTTTTCTCCTTAGGAACATACAACACTGGGGATTAAACCCAGGAACACTCTACCACTGAGCTACACCTCCAGTCCTTTTTATGTTTTATTTTGGGAAAAGGTCTTGCTAAGTTGCTAAGGCTAGCCTTGAACTTGAGATCCTCCTGCCTCAGCCTCCCTAATAGCTGGGATTACATTTGAGAATTTTAGGCCAAATGATAAGAAAAAAAATTAATGCATTGCCAAATTATTGTGGGAAGAGTTTAAGACCTTCCCCAAGAATAACTGCCTGCTTTTCCCATGCTCACTAACAGATATGAACATTATAAGCAAAAAAAGATTCAATAAGTTTGGAAAAAAGATACCTTATTGTGCTTTGTTTTCATGTTTTAAACTCCCAGTAAGGTTTTATTATTATTATTTATTTGCCATTTTATATTTTCTTTTGCAAACTAGCCATGTAGCTCATATTTCTGTGTTCTTTCATATGCTTCCAAATTATAAGGAAGTACTTTTTCAACTAGCAGAGGAATAATCCCTTGAGAGGTCAAATTCTGAAGAGGCTTTCTAATTTCTCTTGAAATTGGGACACACACACACACACACACACACACACACACACGACTAACTCCTGTCCCACCTCTCCATGGAATTCCCACTGTAGTAATTTTTTCAGCAAAATTATGAAACCCTAATAAATCTTGGGGCTCTATGGGGCTCAGTTTGCCCAATCGTTGTCAAAGAATCATAATCCAACAATGACAAATGGTTATTTTTAAAGATTTTTTACATTTATGATAAATGAAAAATTTCGTGGTGTCCTACATTTAATTATAAGGGACAGAGGAAAGAGGGAGGAGACATGAAGATCAGTAAATTAGTCAACTCTAGACCAGGCACAATGGTCACAAGCCTGTAACCCTAGCAATTGGAAAGACTGAGAAAGAAAACCACAAGTTTGAAGCCAGCCTGGACAACTTAGCAAGACCCTGTTCAAAAATAAAAAATGAAAAGGGCAAGGGATGTGGTTCGGTGGTTGAGCGTCCCTGGGTTCAATCCCCAGTACCACAAAAATATACAGAGAGATAGATAAAAAGTTAATAAGCTGTAGGCCAAAAAGAATGAGACTCTTATACTCATGAATGTCTGTTAAAACCTTAATTCAAATCCCATCATGAACCTTAAGACACCACTGTATCCTGCTTGAGATTGAATTTGGGGATACAGAAAAAGAAAGATACACTGAATCTCAAAAGAGAAGCACCCACAAACTGTTGGAATGCCAGAAACACCCATGAACTTGTGAAATGCAAAACAAATAAGCCCCTCTCTTTTATAACCCAGAAGGGGTTCAGAGCTCCCAGGGTTTTCCAGACCATACTTTAGGAACTAACTAGACTATGTGATGTATTCTTGTAACTCCAGCCCTCCAGGAAAAAGGAGGCCAGGACACTTGAACTCTCCAATCAGAGTAATGTGGTCCCTTGGCAGAGGTTTTAGAGAGATGGCAACAGCAGGTTGTTAAACTTTAACGAACTTTTAGTATCACTTCCCTCCCTTTGCTACCTGTCAATCTTAGAATATTGTTTTTCTCAGGTAGTGTCCCACTGAGAACAGAATGTGTTCACAGTTGACTCCCAAATTGACCTCTTTTTATATATATATATGAATAGTATTTATCTTTTGGTTAGTGTGAACTCATTTTCCAGATCTGAGGTCTGAACCTAGACCTAGCATGGCCTCAGCACACTGGTGATGCCCTGTCAGTAGATTTTTTTTAAATTGGTTCTCAGTAATATATGACAGTAGAATCCATTTTGATAAAATTATACAAGTATGGAATGCATCTTATTCTAGTTAGGACCCCATTCTTATGGGTAGACATCACGTTGGGATTTACTTAGGTATTTTTATATGTGCACATAGGAAAATTATGTTAGATTTAATCTGTCTTTCCTATCCCCCTCTCTTCCTTTCATTCCCTTTTGTCTAATCTACTGAACTTCTCTTCTCTTCTTCCTCTACCCCCACTTTATTGTGGTTTAGCTTCCACATATCAGTGAAAACATATGACCTTTGATTTTTTGGGATTGGTTTATTTCTCTTTGCATGATGTTCTCTAGATCCATCCATTTATTGACAAATGTCATAAAGCCATTCTTCTTTATGGTTGAGTAATATTTGATTGTGTATATGTACCACAATTTCTTTATCCATTCATCTGTTGATGGACACCTAGATTGGTTCCATAGCTTAGCTATTGTGAATTGAGCTGCTGTAAACATTGATGTGGCCACATCACTGTGGTATGCTGATTTGAAATCCTTTGGATATACACCAAGGAATAGTATAACTGAGTCAAATGGTGGTTCCACTCTTAGTTTTTTGAAGAATCTCATACTGCTTTCCAGAGTGGTTGTACCCAATTTGTAGTTCCACCCATCATGTATGAGCATTCTCTTCTTCACAGTAGAACCATAGAATCGTTGTTACAGTAGAATTATTGTTACATGGTTACCACATAATGGTTGCATCCCTTTTTTTTTTCAGTCCAAGAATTGGTTTATAACCTTTCATCACATAATTGTCACATGGTATGATTCTGTTTGTCCAACTGCTTAAAAGGTAAAGAGAGCAGCAATGCATTCACCAGTGACGTGTGGATGTGCATTTGTCTCTAGTGCATTGTCTTCGCTGCGATCCTCAGGCCTAGAATTCTTCAGCACACACCCACTGTCAATGTATTTCCCAAAGCCAATTTGTGTGGTTTGTTTCCAGCCTTGAAGTACTAATAGTACTTCCTTCATCTTCATTCAGTTCTTACATCTTCCAGCAGCTGAACTCAACTGAATGAAGAGCCACAGGGGAAAGGGGAGCAGGCAGGCAAAGCAGCTATGAGCAGGTCACATGATAGGGTAATACTGGCATCGCCCTGTGGTGGCTACACTGCACAGCTCTCTGCAGTGATGTGTTAACAGGCAACACATTTCTTTCTGTTTCTGGGTGAGTCCAAAAACTACTCTGTGGGCTTCAAGCTAAAAGTGATTATACTTACTAAAGAGCATGGAAACAGCAGTAGAAAGACTTTTAAGTGAGTAAAGTTTTTTTTTTTTCTTTTTTTAAAGCTTCACATAATGGTTGCACCCCATTATTTTGCAAAAATGTTTGGCATAGAATCTGCGACAATTATACATAGCCGGACATGGTTGCACTGGTCTATAAACCCAGTAGCCTGGGAGGCCAAGGCAGGAGGATTGCAGGTTCAAAGCCAGCCTCAGCAATTTAGGAAGGCTGTAAGTAACCTAATGAGACCCTGTCTCAAAATTTAAAAAAATAAAAACGTCTGGGGATGTGGCTCAGTGGTTAAGGGCCCCTGGGTTCAATCCCTGGTACCAAGAAAAAAAAAAAAAAAGACAGAAAGAAATACCATACACAAAGGCAAGCCTAGGGGAAATGTGCACAAAATCCCTTAATTCTGCCCGATTCTACCTCTAGTTCAATCTCTAGCTGCTGACCCTCTGAAATGTTAGCATCCCAGGTCAAGGGGTTGCTATCTTTCCCTTTATAGATGGCCCACATTCTCCCTTGAGTTTGTATCTGCTTTCCTAAATAAATCTGCCTGTGTCTCTGACTAGTCCACATGGAAATTCTTTCCCATCATTTAGGCCAAGGTTGACACTTGTTCTGAGTGGAGCTCCTCTCTCTGGAACGCCTCCAGTGACATGCAACTCCAACTGAGAAGCAACACTCAATTCTTATGTACTGCCCTCCTAACCCAGAGCTTTCCCCTGGCTTGGTGTAATCTGAACCTCTTATCTATAGCAAATGTGGGTGGATTCAATGTAAATAACATATGCCTTCCATCCCCAAACTTTCATCATAAAATAATATTCTTATCACTACAACCCCAGCCCTCTCTCCTAGATCTTTGTCATGAAGCTCAGCTTTGCCTCTAGGACTGAGTCCTCTCCCTCTTTTGTATTTGCCTATCATGGTTTAGCAGACATTTTCCAACTGCTATACGACCTTGCTGCTGGAAGTTGTAAGAACTTGTCCCAGGTCTTTTTTGTCTCGCATCTAGAATGGCTCAATAAACCCTTGAATTTCAGAAATCCCTCAGTTTCAAGACTTTTGATTTAACATTTCTATATTACAACAACCATAAAATGGGATCCAATTCATAGCTCAGCACAGGCAGTTTAAGCCCTTTTGAGCAGCTACAGGAGAACCCAACCCTCTAAAACCTTCCCTCTGACCTGCTTCCTGAACAAACTTTTTTTGTTCTCTCTTCCTCATTCTTTCCTATCTTTTTTAGTTGTAGATGAACACAATACCTTTATTTTATTTATTTATTTTTACCTAGTGCTGAGGATGGAACCCAGTGATCTGCCACTGGCTACAAGCTCAGCCCTCTCTCCTAGATCTTTGTCATGAAGCTCAGCTTTGCCTCTAGGACTGAGTCCTCTCCTGCTAAGAGCCACAGCCGAGTCGGAATGGCCCCTGGCATTTTGCCAATAGTATTGGTTGACAGGCGAGGCATTACTATCTGCCTTGGCAGCTACTTTGGAGTTCTCGTGGGGATTCCCGGAGAGTTCCCATTGGTTGGGGAAGTGCAGGAGGAGGGATTTCCAGAGGAGATTTTCCAGTGGCTGGTTCCTGGACGAGCCACTTGGCATTGGGGAGAATTCCCCGGGAGTGTGTGTGAAGTGTTTTGGTGGAGTTCAAAAATAAAGTTTGTTCCTGCTTCAGTGGCTCGTGATTTGTGCCCAGCCAGACTGCGGCATTCTCCCTCTTTTGTATTTGCCTATCATGCCCAGATCCTTCCTCCCTGTTTCCCTGATTTGGGTATTTAAAGAAGGGTAAGTAATAGGTAACAAACAGATGTGAGTCGCAGAAACATGGAGTTAAGGGGCTAATCTACAAACTGGACCCACTGTGCCAATCCCCACGTGCTTTCTTTTAAAAAGCAATTTACCTGAAGCCCGGCTGGCTTGTCAATAGGATATGCTACATTCCTCAACAAACAACCTGGTACCTGAAGAGAAATGCAGGCCTGAAGTATCAATAAGAAGCACACAAGTTTCTTTGAAGGGGTGGTGGTGGGGAAGGGGTTGTGACCTTTACACAGACTGGATTCCAGAATTCAAGGAGATGGTAATTAGAACCAGCCAGCGTGGGCCAAAGTGACCAGAGTTGCCTTGGATCTTTAGCATGTCAAATCTCCCTTCCCTGGGTTAAGACCATGAGAAGTGGGGACTTGAAATTCTGACACAATCCTGTTGTCAACCAAAAGTCAAGAGGTGGACCTAGATGGGACTCTCTGGAAAATTCCCTGCCCTCCACCCCCCTAAAACTGGAAGGCAGGAGGGACACCTAGTCCCTCTCTGAGAGGACTGACTCCCTCCCTTGAGGTTGTCCTTTTTTTTTCCCTTTTCCTATCCCTTCTAATAAATTCATGCTTGCTACTCTGAGCCACATGTCTGAAATCCCCAACATGACTGAAAGAACTGAAAACTGATGCCTGGGTTCCATGATGGATTCATGCCCTGAAATAGTAAAGAAGAAGGGCTGGGGCTAGGGCTGAGTGGTAGCACACTTGTCTAGCAAGTGTGAGGCACTGGGTTAGATTCTCAGCACTGCAAATGAATAAAATAAAGGTCTGTCAACAACTAAAAAGAAAATATATTTAAAAAGAAAAAGGGTAAGGAAGGAAAAGCTCACCACTTCCTTGCATGGAAATAGCCCCACCCGCTGGAGCACTAACACTTAACACATTAAGTCTATTGACTTGCACCTTGACAATCATTCCTGCTATCCTCAGCTCTCCAAGTACCTGCACCAGTCATTTATTCTTCCAACTTTATGCATTTTGTCCCCTGACTCTGGCTGCTGTAAATACTAAGGGGGGAAAATGACACTTTCTGCCAAGATTCTTTTCATTCATGACTTAACCCTTAACCAATCAGTTCTTCCCCTGTGGATCAGAATTAAATCCCAAAAGACAAATTTCCTCATTGAAAGGAAGTTATAAACAAGAAAAATCAAGACTTTGTTAGACATGTTCCTTTTACCAGAATGAGACATGGAAGGGATGTTGCTGTGCTGTCCTGCTTATGAGTCACAGGTTAGACAATATTCAGAGTCTTCAGGTAGCAAGTAATTTATAATTACTCATAAAACAATTGTTACTTCATTATCTTTCTTTCCATTACTTTCATCCACTCCCTTTGGCACACATACTACCCCACAAGTAAACAATTTCTTAATTTAGAGAGTTCAAGATTTGGTCTTCCAGGATGGGGGTGTAGCTCAAGAGTAATGCACTTTTTTTTTTTTTTAATTTTTTATTGTTGGCTGTTCAAAACATTACATAGTTCTTGATATATCATATTTCACAATTTGATTCAAGTGGGTTATGAGCTCCCATTTTTACCCCATATACAGATTGCAGAATCACATCAGTTACACATCCGTTGATTTACATATTGCCATACTAGTGTCTGTTGTATTCTGCTGCCTTTCCTATCCTCTACTATCACCCCTCCCCTCCCCTCCCCTCCCCTCTTCTCTCTCTGCCCCCTCTACTGACATTCGTTTGTCCCCCTTGTATTATTTTTCCCCTTCCCCTCACTTCCTCTTGTATGTACTTTTGTATAACTCTGAGGGTCTCCTTCCGTTTCCATGCATTTTCCCTTCTCTCTCCCTTTCCCTCCCACCTCTCATCCCTGTTTAATGTTAATCTTCTTCTCATGCTCTTCGACCCTACTCTGTTCTTAGTTACTCTCCTTATATCAAAGAAGACATTTGGCATTTGTTTTTTAGGGATTGGCTAGCTTCACTTAGCATAATCTGCTCTAATGCCATCCATTTCCCTGTAAATTCTATGATTTTGTCATTTTTTAATGCAGAGTAATACTCCATTGTGTATAAATGCCACATTTTTTTTATCCATTCATCCATTGAAGGGCATCTAGGTTGGTTCCACAGTCTAGCTATTGTGAATTGTGCTGCTATGAACATCGATGTAGCAGTGTCCCTGTAGCATGCTCTTTTTAGGTCTTTAGGGAATAGACCGAGAAGGGGAATAGCTGGGTCAAATGGTGGCTCCATTCCCAGCTTTCCAAGAAATCTCCATACTGCTTTCCAAATTGGCTGCACCAATTTGCAGTCCCACCAGCAATGTACAAGTGTACCCTTTTCCCCACATCCTCGCCAGCACTTGTTGTTGTTTGACTTCATAATGGCTGCCAATCTAACTGGAGTGAGATGGTATCTTAGGGTGGTTTTGATTTGCATTTCTCTGACTGCTAGAGATGGTGAGCATTTTTTCATGTACTTGTTGATTGATTGTATGTCCTCCTCTGAGAAGTGTCTGTTCAGGTCCTTGGCGAGTAATGCACTTTTCCTAGCAAGTGTGAGGCACTGGGATCAATCTCCAATACCACAAAATGAAAAAGTAAGATTTAGTTTTTCTATTCACTTTATTTCTTTGAACAGATTCAATTCATTCATTGCTGTCTTCAATAGTTAAATGCACAATTTTGTTGATACCAAGTCATTATGTAACACTATACATATTTACATTGCTTATTATCCATATGCTCCAATGGGTGTACATCCAGCTGAATTGTATGGAGCTAAAACCCAAAAAGAAAAAAAAACTTAAAATAAATAAATGAATATATTCCTCATTTACTAGTAGCGAAGCTGAATTGTGCTTTGACATTCACTGCAAAAGTTCATCTTTCTTAAATGCTAGCCTGATAGATTATTTTTAAGCTTTATATTTAGTTGTTGATGGACCTTTGTTTTATTCATTTATTTATGTGAGGTGCTGAGGATTGAACCCAGTACCTCACACACGAGAGGCAAGCTCTCTATCACTGAGCCACAATCCCAGCCCAGATTTTTGTTGTTGTTATTCATTTTTGTTTTGCTTTTGAATGATGAGGATCAAACTTAGGGCCTTGCACATGGTAAGCAAGTACTTTATCACTGAGCCATAACCAGAGCCTAAATCCTAGATTTGTAAGCAAATTTATGAGAAAGATTTCTTGACTTATACATATCATATATTAAATCAACCTATTTTTATAGGGTTCAAATCTATATAAATTATTATTAAAAGCAATAATGAAAAAAATAATTATTATTAGTGGTCCTGGGGATTGAGCCCAGGTGTGCTTTGCTACTGAACTACATCCTAGACCTTTTTACATTTTGAAATAAGATTTCACTAAGTTTCCAAGACAGGCCTTGAAATTGTAATCCTCTTGGCTTAGCTTCCCAAGTTATTAGGATTGTATGTGTGCACCACCACACCCAACTAGAAATTATTTTATGGGAGCCAAAAGATAAAATTTATGCAAAATACTCACTGATCAGTATTCTTAAATATCAGAATTTCTAGCAGCAAATATTAAACTGTACAACTTAAAGAAAAGAGATGATCTCACAATTCCCTGAA
Source organism: Marmota flaviventris (assembly GCF_047511675.1). NCBI lineage: Eukaryota > Metazoa > Chordata > Mammalia > Rodentia > Sciuridae > Marmota > Marmota flaviventris. Next base: position 94,810,000 of record NC_092505.1, read on the forward strand.
GAGTAGGGAGAAAATATTAAACTTTTATTACTTTTATTTTAACCATAAGAAAGAAATTAAGTTTTAATGAAACATTTTGATGGGCACAGACATTCTCCTTTAAGCTTTTCATTCTAAAGTAAAAATGATACAAATAGTGTAAGGAAAACAATATGGGAACCAACTACTAACAAACAATTTTGGAAGATGCATAAATCACATTGTAGAAGAATTTAAGAAACAAGTGTTAAAGCAGACTGCACAGTGTAAGAAGCTTCCTATGTAGCTGGAAGAAAAAGATGATGATTTTAGTGTCTGGACTTATGCTGGATTCTGTTTTAATTAAATACCAGAAGTGATGTCTGTGTTTCATTGAAGCAGTGGTGATCAACGGAAGACATACAGCCACCTTGGAACATGTTGAAATAGAAGGGGTGCATTTTTTGGACATTACTGTGATTGAGCGTCTAGGGACACTAGAAGTCCTGCTAGGCTTGGGATGGTCTAAAACAGTGAAGAATTATCTCATCAAAATCCTACTAATTAGGGCCAGGCACAGTGGCACATGCCTGTAATCCCTGCAGTTTGGAAGGCTGAGGCAGGGGGATTATGAGTTCAAAGCCAGCCTCAGCACCTTAGAGAGGCCCTAAGCAACTCAGAGAGACCCTGTCTCTAAATGAAATATAAACAAGGGCTGGGGATGTGACTCAGTGGTTAAGTACCCTGGTTCAATCTCAGGTACCAAAAAAATTTCAAAACAACAACAACAAAGCCTACTAAATCTACTTTTCTGAGTCTAGAATCTAACTGTGCTTTACATATAAATCCAAAATACTGTTTACACATTTCTCATAAACACTACATTTTGCGGGGAGGGGAAATGTTACTGGAGTACAAATTGGGAAAAATTATACTTTATTTGTTTGGAATTTTGCTTTAAAGTTTCCAAGAAATCTCATTCATTCAATAATCCCAAATGTACATATATACATGCATACTTTGTAAACTAGAGATTGGACTCAGGGGTGCTTAACCATTGAGTTATATCTTAGTCCTTTTTATTTTTTATTTTCAGATAAGGTCTCACTAAATTACTGAGGTCTTGCTAAATTGCGGAGGCTGCCCTTGAACTTACAACCTTCCTGCCTTGGTCTTCTGAGTCACTGGGATTACAAGCTTGCGCCACCCCACCCAGCTATTATCCATTTTTGATAATATGAATGAATTTAATTCTGAGATAATAAAGGGGATAGTGCAACAATAAAAGGGCGTGTTGCTCTGATAGGGTTGAGATCTAGTGAAATAAAAGAAAGATGTACCAAAGGAGAAAAATACATCATCTGTACATAGATTTCCATAATGAAAACAATACTTTATGCAGAAACTGTATTGATGCACCACTGCATGAAGAGCTCTTTGGCTGGAATGAAACTTGGAATCTAGGATAAGAATACAGAGAAGTCTCCAAAAATACATTTTTTTCCCCTACTGCTTTTACTAGCAAGAAGCTCTTGTAGCACACAAGTTGAAGGATACTTGTAGTAACATACAAAATTGCGACAAGACTTCATTGATCTATGGTTAATTTTAGGTGTCATTTTGACTAGGCTAAGGGATGCCAATGTAGCTAGTAAAACATTTCTTCTGAGTATGTTTGTGAGGGTGCAGTCTGGGGGAGATTTGCATTTGAATCTGGTGGTATGGTGAAGCAGGCCAGTAATTCCAGCTATTTGGGGAGGCTGAGACAGGAGAATCACAAGTTTGAAGTTAGCCTGGAAAACTTGCTGAGATCCTGTCTCAAAACACAAACAAAAACAAATCACTCTCACCAGTTTGGTTGAGAATCATCCAATTCCTTGACAGAACAAAAAGGCAGAGAAAGCATAAATTTGCTCTCTCCTGTCCTTGGATCTGAGCTCCTTGTTCTCAGACCTTGAGATTTGTATTGCTTTCCTGCTTCTTCTGCCCTTGGTCTTGAACTGAAGCTGTTCTACCAGCCTTCCTGTAGAAGGTTCTACAAGCTGTTCTAGAAGCAATTCTAAGCCTTCCTTGTGCTTGTAGATAGCAGACTATGGGACTTCTCAGCCTCCTAATTGCTCAAGTCAATTCATAATAAATTCCAGTTTTATGTCTCTTTATATATTATTGGTTCTATGTCTGTATGTCGGGTCTATAATTGAGAGCCAAAATGTAAGTCTAGTAGATTGTTCCACTAGGGGGAAAAATACGTGTGTGTGTGTGTGTGTGTGTGTGTGTGAATACACACATACATATCCATATACTTTTCCCCTTTCTACTTGTTCCTTACAGGGAAGTTCTGACTCTTGGGATTGTCCTGAGCTCATCCTAAGCAGAGGGATGTCAGAGATGCTGTTGCTTCACCTGGGGCGTAAGGGAAGGCTGTCTTGACTGCCTTACACACTAGCCTAAGGCATGATTTTGAAAGTGTACTTTGAATACAAGTCTGGAAAACAATACCATCAACAGTTTAGCGTGTGTTCACAGGATGACCTTTCTACTGCAAAAATGAAAAATGATGCAGGGAGATGAAAATGTTTTCCAAACCCCTTGGCTATTAGCAAATATTTGCCAAGAAAACACTTCCACAATTCTCTGGAGGCCCTAAATGATTAGAGAGCCCGCTGGCAGGGATCCGAGTGGCTCTTACCCTGGGAAGTTTGACTATTCTTACTATCATTAAAGAAACCTTTGTAACGAGTCTTTCTACTTCTATTCTCCTGTCCTAATGGAAAACATTTGCTGATACAACAAACATCACTTTCTAAATCTAAACTAAACAGGGAGAGTGTAAAACCAAAGAAATCTTTGTGGAAACATATTACTTGGAAAAGGCAGAGTACTAATATGTAACCAACAGAGTCTGAGGCTGGATGATTTTGGGAATAGAGGTAGAAGATCTGATTTCAACCAGCACTGCAGTCAGTCAACTAAAAAGGTCAATTGCTTGTGTGTTTATTTAGGTGAAGGCCGAGACACAACTTGATGGGAAAGAAAATTTGTCTTTTAATTTTGACATGAGAATTAGTGTGGTACATGAACTGGTGTAACAGTGGTTGAACTGCACCCTACAGGCTGAGATTGCAAGAGCGTTTCATAAACAAAAACAAGGACAAGGTTGTTTAGCTCAAGTTTAAAACTGTAACACTAATGTAACTACTTGGGACCTGCTGATGTCCTCACTAATTCATCTCCCTATCAAACTTATATTTTCAGGGACGAACTAATGCCCTTGCAGAACAAGGTTCTTCCATGCTTAAATATAGGCAGAATTCGATCACTTTCATCACCTCTGTGACTATCACTCCATCCTTGCTTGGACAACCACTTCCTGTTTTGATGCTCTCATCTTTGCCCCCATATTCAGTTCTCTATGTAGCCGTCACTATGGTCCTTATAAAACAAAAGGCAAATCATGTCACACTTCTGCCCAAAGTATTCCATATCAATTCATATTAAATCCAAACTCCTTTCTCCTCAGAGACCTGCTCCGCCAGGCTCTGCCTCTAATTTCCTGTCACTGGTCTGGCTCACCCTGCTCTCTTCACCTATGCTGCCTTATTCTTCCTTGAACACATCACACACATTCCTACCTCACAACCCGTCCCTCTGCATGGATGCCGTTTCCCTAGGATGTCAGCAAGCCTTGCTCCTTTTCTTCGGCTTCAGTGCCACTTTATCCAAGAAGCCTTCTCCGTAATCTCCCCACCCTGGAATCCTGGTCTTTTTACTTTTTTTTTTTTTTTTTGCACTGGAGATTAAACCCAAGTGTGCTCTACTACTGAACCACATCCCCAGCCCTTTTATATTTTATTTGAGAGACAGGGTCTTGCTAAATTGAGTAGGGCCTCACTGAGTTGCTGAGGCTGGCTTTCAACTTGGGATCCTCCTGCCTAAACCTCCCAAGCTACTGGGATTACAAGCATGTGCCACTTACTACTCCTGGCTGTCCTTATCTTTCTCTTTACTTTGTTTTCTATTTCATTATAAGACTCATCACCACCTGACTTATTTTTTGTCTGTTTCACTACAGAAAAGCAAGGCCATCATTTGTTTTTATGATATCCTCAGCTACTAAAACAGTACCTGTAACATAGTGGGCTTTCATAGATGAATAAATGCTTATACTTTAAGTCTAAAAGTAGATAACATGTCAATATGCTCAGATAAAATATTTCCGCTTTGAAAGAAATGTTTCATTTTTATGTATTTTGGATTCCAGAGCTATTATTTTCTTGAACTCATTTTTTACTGAATAATTTATTTTGAGACAACTGATTACAGTTGCTTTTGTACATACTGTAATGCGATTATTGCAACTATTTGGCATATGATTGTATTCTAAAAATTATTCATTTAAAAATGCCTTTTGCATTTTTGCTTGTTTAATAATCACGTTAGTTTGAATGTGCAAATCTATGAAAAAATACAACTGAAAAAAGTAAACACTGAAAATACAGAGATATTTTAAATAAGGCATTAGCTAGGGAAAGTCAGATCCCTTTGGGACTGTTGCTTATGAAAAAGCTTGACAGGGACTGGCTGTGTGTGACCGAGGAAACTTCTCTTTGGTGTTGCAATTGGGGCTATAAGCATCAGTGTGTCATAGTTAACAGCCCACAACCTGACTGTTACTGGTAGAAATGATGAAATCTACAAATGGTCCACAGGAAGTTAAAATGAGGATACAGAGATACACTGCTTCTGTATTTCTGTATGCCTGATAATATCCACCTTGTTTCTCATTCTCTCTTGAGATTTTTGGTCATAGCTACTTTCTTCTTCTTTCTGCTCCTCCTCCTCTTTTTCTTGAACTTAATTGCATAATTCTCATCTTATTTATTATTATTATTATTATATATTATTATTATTCAGTTGATCTTAAGATGGCTGAAGTGATTTGTATCCTGGTGCAAATCCCAGTCACTGGAGAGGCTGTAGTCCCAGAAGCTGAGGCAGGAGGATCTCAATTTCAAAGTCAGCCTCTGCAACTTAGCGAGACCCCAAGCAACTTAGCCAGACCTAGTCTCAAAAGACAAAACAAAAAGGGTTGGGGAAACGGCTCAGGGGTTAAGCACCCCTGGGTTCAACCTCTGGTACTAAGAAAGAAAAAAAGTGATTTGTGCCCACAGGTGACTGAAAATAAAATAATTTGCTCTATACTGTGTCTCCAGACAAACATGTGTAGTAGTGAATTACCTAACATTAATAATTATATGTCTGAGAATGAATGAGTGAATGAAATGGTTGGTTGTTAATCTGGTAGACTGAAGGATTCAAGAGTCACAAAGATTAGGTTGGTGAAGGATTTGGGAGACAGGCAATGAATGTAGGCTCTAACTATCTGAAGTAAAAGGGTACCAAGGGCTCACAGAATCAAGGAGAAGTGAGGGAACAGCAGGAACCAAAGAAGTACAAAAGATTAAAATACAATCGGGAGGTAGGAAACAATTTCTGTCTGTTCAACCTGGTCAGGGCATAGCTGCTGCTGGGGCTGCTACTACCGCTGCTCAGTGAGCCCAATCCCAAACATCCCCAGCTCCCCCATTCCTGAAGATGGGTCCACCTGGCCTATTGGATAAATGGAGTGGTGGTGGAAAAGTAGAGGAATGATCTGCTCTTGTCTTGGAGGTTGCTGCCTACACTCTTGCCAGGATAATTCTCATCTGGGGAGAGGTAATTTTCTGTAAGAAAATGGAACTACCACAAAAGATTTTGGCTGGAAGTATGCCAAAATGACCATGGTGATCTAAATGGCAGATATTAAATGAACCAGAAGAGAAAATATGGGGAAACAACCCATGGTATATACGTTTTACAGACAAGTGTTGTTTTTATTGAAAACATTATTGCAAATTAACAAAAAATTACTAATTCACTATAGGAAAAAATAGGCAATAGACATGAATATATCATACTCAGTAAATTATGCAAATAATAAATATGAAAAATATAGTGATCAACATTACAATCAGTAATCAAAGAAATGCTGGTTAAAACAAGATATATTTGGATGCAACATGTTTTCAATGACAGAGCATCCCTGGGGTTCAATCCCTAGTACCGGAAACAAAATGTTTATAAATGTTGATCCACTTTTCAGAATCTATCCTAAATATTACAGGATCTCAACAAAGATGATAAATCCACACGTGTTCATGATATGTAGCTGCAATAAAATTTGAAGATATTCCCCAAACCATCAATAGATCAATAGGTAAATGATTGTAATATTCTTCAACAATTAAATTATATTTTAAAGAAAAGTATAATGACAATTAAAAGTACTAAACATATTCAGTGATATCAGCAGGATTCCAAACTGTTTGTATAGCATTGTGTTAAGTCATTAACAAATCTGTATGCATGGAAAAAATAAAAAGAAAATATACCAAAATGTTAACAATGACTGTGTGTGTAGGAGGGTTATAAGTGATTTTAATTAAAAAAAAATGTTTCTGCGATCTCCAAAGCTTTGTATTTTTGTAAGATATAGATGTTAAAATTATAAAAATAAACTCATTACTTTTGTACTCAGAAAAAAAGAACAATTGAAGAGAATTTAGAATACCATTTGTCTAATAAAAATGTCAAATTCATACTGAAATAGCTATATAACAAGATTTCTTAGTCACTTTTTCTTGACATCGCTAAAGATATGAAAGATGTAAAAGAGTCAACAATCACAAAATCTCTCAGGAAAATAAAAATAATGACATACAAATCAAAGTATTTCTAAAACTCATGCTTGGCAATCCATAGCTTAAGTTCGTTCATCTTTAAACAACATTTGACATTTTTCTGTTTTATTCCTCTTCCTCAGGGAGGCAGAAACTCTGTTATTCTAAGGGCACTTAATTTGTTTTATTTCTAATTATTGTTAATAGAAAGACCTATTGTTGTTGGTTGGTGCCATATGTTTTAATGGTCCTTAAGATTTGGAGATGCAATTTTACAGCCTGCTGCTTCTCAACCAAAAGTGTTATAATTTCTAAAGACAAGCTTGTAAGAGAGCAGTTACTTGTGTGCATAATACTTATCAAATCATCTGTGACTAATAAAACTTGAGAAAGAGGGGAGGAAAGGGGTGTTTAGCCTTTCAGTAACATGCTTGTTGTAATCTTGCCAAACCCCTCTTAGGCAATACTCTGTTTGCTCAGAGGGCCATGTGTTTAATTGTAAAAATCTGTCAGTATCATAGGATTCAAAAGACATCAATTATTCCTGTCAACAAGGAAAGACTGACGGCTCTGTGATTCTTCCATCATTAGGAAAAGATGTGCTCAAGAGAGAAAAATGTTGACTAGGGAGGGATGAGCAACTATAGGTTACAGGAAAACTGAGTTCCAGACTATAATTTCACTCCCTTCCCCTATTTTGGACTGAAACGTGATATTTTTCATTTCATGTAGTGCCATGTGTGCAGTAAGACATTATGTAACTCGTTCAGTCTCGCTGTATAATAGCCATTAAATACTTTTAAAGTGGCCGAGGTTATTAGCAGTTTGGTGTATGGGGAGGGGGGCATCGTTTCCTTCTGCTTTAGAGGGATGCAATATTATGTAATGGAGTTGGAACGGGCCAGTATTGAAAATTATATTCGAAAAGGGCTGCTATTCAAACCACATGACAACTAGCTCTCTTTTTCTTAAGACTATTCTGAGTGAACTAAAAACGGCAAAACTGCTGTTTAAACAGTCCCATGGGTGAAGTGGGAATTTTCCATGTTTTACTCCCAATTTATAATTTTATGCTAAGATTTCTGAATTATTATTACCCAGATTTAGAGACATCAAGGCACAATTTCCTGTCTCCTGCGATCTAAGCTGGGTGACCTCAGGCTGGTGAGTTCATTCTTCTCAGCCTCAGTTTTCTTACCTGCAAATTGGCGACAACACCTAAGGAGTTGCAAGACGGTTTATAGGTAACAAGAACAAGTATGTCACCTCAGGAAAGATATTTCCCTTGTTGGTCCGTTGTTTCCTTATACTATGGGGCCAGTTGTGGCAACTAGCTGCAATGGACGAGAATTTGAGACTATGCGCAAAGTTCCCAGAACGGTACTGGTGGCACTTGTCCGCTCCAGGGTACTTGAACGGCGAACGTTCCCTGGGTTGCTGCGGTTGAGTTATGAAACTTTGGGAGAAGAGAGAATAAGAAACCGGACCAGGAGACTGGCCGGCTGCGGAGTCCCCTGCCCCGCCACGAGCCTGGCCCGGCGCCGCCTCGCCCCACCCCTGCAAAGCCGAGCAGCGAGTTCCGGGCAGAGGCGCCCTCGGGCCTCCCTCCCTCCCTTCCTCTCTGCATCTGCGCCTCCAGCTGTGCCAGCTGCGCCAGAGTCCAGACAGTCGGCAGCGCCCGCACAGGTGTCAGCGGCCCCGTCGCCCTGCAGGTAGGAGCCGCGCGGGGCCCGGGCTTGCAGCGCTCCCGCGGGAGCCCAGTTTCCGCCGCCCTCGCCTCTGTCCCACCTCCCGTCAGCCCCGAGCAGCTGGCCGCTCCTACCCCAACTTGGGCGGGATCTTAGCAGCTGCGGCGGCGGATGACTCCCTGGTGGCCCTCCGGGGGGCCTCGGGTACCCGCCCACGGACCCAATTCCTGTACAGTCAACGCTGGCAACTTTGGCGCACATTTCGCCGAAGGGGCGGGCGGCCGCTTGGAGCCAGAGCCCAGTTGGCTCCAGCCCGAGGTTAGGGACGTCCCCTGCAGGAGGCATCTCCCGCCGCTCTCGCCGCCGCCGACGCGGGGCTGGGCCCCAAAGCAGTGTGTCTGTGTTCCCCGGTCACGTCGGTCATGTCGCGCGCCCTCCCGTTCGCGTGCGCTGTGGGATGATAGGGATGGCGGTCGCGCTGGCATCAGCATCCCGACCAACCAGGAAGTGCTGCGTTCCAAGACTTAAGAGTCCAGCCCGCTTGAAGCAAGGTCCTGGGCGCGTGGCCACACAGCTGCTCGCCGCAGGGCCCCAAATGTGATGTGATGACGCAGAGGTGGGGCGGGAGGATGGGGGCCAGGACCAAGGCCTGTGTTTAGGGGCTTGTTCTTCAATTCAAAATATTTGGGACCTAGGTCCCAGATCCAGGAATGACGTTCTCCAAGCCTTCCGTAGGATTTCGGGATGCCCCAGAGCTACCACCACTCCTGTTTGTGCCTTCTTATCTCAGATTATTATCTTCTTTACTTCCTTCATGAAGCCCTAAATGCAAGTAAAATCTTCAGGACCACAGTCTGTGTTTGATCATCCTTGAGTCTCTCCCAGAATGGGGAATTCTGTTATCTTTCTCAGCCAGGCCTGCCAATTTCAGTATAGCTAACCCTTTTGGATCCTCCAAGGGTGGGGGAGAACTAGGTACCCAGAGACCTCTGAGGTATGTTAAGTGGATTAGTTAATGGTGTGGCAATGAAAACTAAAGAATGAAGGGAATCTGCTTCAGTTTGAACTGTTAACAGACACCACATTTACATACTGCCTATTTGAATAAGAATCTCTTTTCAGTATTAAATGTGTTGTGACACACATACAAGAGAATTTGTACACAGCCTTTTAGCTTATGCAGGCTTTGAATGTTGTTTGGGGACCTTTTAACTAATTGCATAAACTCCCAGTCTGGTTTCTTAAGATCCAGTACAATTAACTTTCCACATAAAAATGTGAGTAGTGAAGATTTTGAGGAAATGTCTTTACCATGTTTGTCCCTGTTAGAATATTTACTTACCATGGTGTTAAGAGCTGTAAAATGCTCATTTAGGTTTATTGATTTGCTTATAACCAGGTAGGTGGTCTCTGATTTCTTAGTAATTTAAAATTATGGTTATACCATTTGGTTACCTTTAACTGTTACAGGTTTTTTAAAACTTACTTTTATTGTGGTAATATACAACATAGAATTTATTCTCTTAACATTATAAGTGTATGTTTAGTGCATTAAATACCTTCATGTCATTTTGCTATCATTTCTACCATCCATCCATAAAATGGTTTTCCCCACTTTGATACTGAGGATTGAATCCAGGAGGATTCTACCACTGAGCTACCATACCCAGCCTTTTTATTCTGAGAGAGTCTTGCTAAGTTGCCCAGGCTGGCCTGAAACTTGTGATCCTCCTGCCTCAGCCTACTAAGTAGCTGGGATTATAAACATGTGCATTGCCCCCCTCACAAAAGGGTTTTAATATCATTTTAAATAATATTTTAATGATAATGATTGCGTTGCAGTCTTTAGTTTTCTCACTTAGTAAGGTTTGAGTCTCTTTTCATAACCTTATGCAACCCCAAAATTTATTTTCCTCTTTTTGGGGATAGGGAGGATTGAACCCAGGGCCTTGAGCATGGTAGGCAAACACTCTACTACTGAGCTACATCTCCAGTCTTCTCATAAATTTGGGGATATGTGCTTTTAAAGAGGAGAGGTAAAAAGCCACAGCCAGATGGTGTTTATTAAATCTTGTCTCCATCAGCAAATGTCTAATACATGACTACTTGAGGGCTAATTTGGGAGCTACTTAAATTTGTATGTGAAGATATTTGAAGTTTAGCAGTTAAGAGATAAGAACAGGGAAGGGAGTTATCTGTAAGTCTCCCTAACCCTGACCCCTCCATGGAGCTACATTCCCCACCCTTCTTATTTTTTATTTTGAGACAGGTCTCACTAAGTTACCCAGGTTGGCCTCCAACTTGTGATCCTCTTGCCTCAGCCTTCCAAGTAGCTGAGATTATAGGCACATACCTAGCAAATGATTGTTAATAGTTCTTCCTCTGAATATCTAACAATAATGCAGTAGTTTTGTCTCCTTTAGCAGTGCAGTAGTACCTATCTAAGCTATGCTTACACTCAGGTTGTGGTATTTTTTCAGTAAATAAAAGCAATTTTGATCAAGTTGGCTTCTGGGTTTAGGGGCTTCCTGAACACCTGGACCTGCAGGAGGACCCAGCACATGAGATGTGGCTCTTTAAACTTAGAGTTAGGCTGAGTCATTGTGTTCACAAGATGTAGCTGTGCAAGGCCTGGTTTAACGTTTACAACCCTTTAAGTCTTAGCACCACAAAGTACAATGTATTTCCCTGGGTGTGGTTAAAAATTGTTGCAGGGTTAAAATGACAAACATATAACCTTAGCAGCCCATAAGTTGTGACATTTCTCATACAAATAACATTTTGTGCTTCAATGGGAACGCATTCCAATGCATTGGTCTCCCTGAATTCACAGTGCAGTGTAAAATCTGGATCCCAGATGTTTTAGTGTTGGGAATGAAACAACAATTTATGTTATGTAACTGTTTCATAGTGTCAAAAGCTTTTTATCTTTCTGTTGTGAAATGTTCTTAGTTTTTAAGTTTATTGGACAAACATTACAGTGACAAAATAAAATGAATTGTTTATTTAATAAACACTAATATGGTGCTTACTTGGTGCCAGACCCTGTGTTAAGCCTTTTACAAACATGAACACATTTACTGCTCAAAACAACCAGGTAATCTGATTATTCCCATTTATAGATTTGAGGTGCAGCAAGATTATACAACTTGCACCTGGGAAGAGCTGGAATTCCATCCTGGACAGCCTCATCCCAGAGTTTTGACATTGCTATCTCTCAAAAACAAAAAAAGAAAAACCAAAACAAGACAACAACAACAAAAAACATAGCCTGCAATTCTACCTAACACCTCTGCAATTCTATCTGACATATTCTAACATATACCTTTTATAGGTTTTTGTTCCCACTTTATCCTTGTCCTTAGGGATGAGTAATTTATATAAATACAATCATAGTGCAACTTTTTTTTTGGTACCAGGGATTGAACCCAGGGGCATTTAACCACGGAGCCACATCCCCAGACCTTTGTGTGTGTTTTATTTTGATACAGGGTCTTGCTAAGTTGTTTAGGGCCTCTCTAAATTGCTGAGGCTGGCTTTGAACTTGAGATCCTCCTGCCTTAGCCTCTGGAGTCACTGGGATTATAGGTGTGTGCTACTGTCCCGGGCTCATAGTGTATCTTGGATGATCAACTCAACTTTATTTTTCGTTAAAGGAAGTGAAGGTAAGACATGGTTGTGTCCAGAGCTGGGGGGTTATATTTGGCAGTGGGGCAGCAGCCTGCAGACCCCCTGCTGGGCCAGGCCTTAGCTCTTGACTCAGAGGAGGTTGTGGCAAGGTTCCTGAGAGGGTCTGGAAAGGTCAGGTCTGTATTTAGGAGGGGATAAGCTGTATTTGCCCAACAGAAGGGAAGCTCCTCAATGTTTTAACAAATGCTAGGATCACATTGGAGCTAAACTGCTACACCAGAGCCCTGGCTGGGTCAGAGGTGGGCAGAGTAGAAGCCTGAGGCTAACTCTGGGCCTAAGGCAGGCAGACTTGCTGCTTAGAGCTCCAGCATCCCAGCTTCCTCCCACAGCTGCTGCTGCTGTTGCCAGAACCCTGGACTCCCCCTCTGGATGAGGGGAATATTTTATTTTGTATTCAATCATTTTTGAGCATCTTGGATCTGAGGTTGGGAGCCTCTTAAAAGCCTGTGATGCACAAAAGAAAATCAGCCAAAAGCAATATGGACATAAAAATAACTTAGTTTAGTTGGTTCTTTGGTTAAAAGAGAGAGAGAAACAGAGATTTCTAAGGGCTTAAATTTATAGATTTTATCTTAAAAACAGGAAAATAATGTTCACATTCAACAATGACTTTTTCAGCATAGGCTTTTTCAGACAATACATTTGGAAGAGGGAGAGTAGGAATAAAAGGGGGAGGAGCAAGCAGGGAGGAAGAAGCAGGAGGACCAAAGATAGAAGACAGGGGGCTTCCCACCTTTGTCAGTAATCTATAGAAAGCCTCCAGGATCCTTACCTCAGAGAAATGCCTCTGAGAAATGTCAAAAGTCATTAAAATGATCTATCCTCTGGTTTATCTCTAAGTGATCTTAATGTTCAAGCTGTTCCTAATCAATAAAGCTTGGGGGCAATAAGATACAGTTCTTCCTCCCTATTCTGGTTCTTTGTAGCTCTCTGGTGTGGTAAATATTGTCTTTTATAAGGGTGGATTTTACATATAGCATGATCTTAGAATCTCTGAATTTGCGCTTGTTTTATTTACTCTCTGTCTTCTCTGGGAAAAGGTAAGGTTCTTGAGACACAGGCCATGGTTTCGACATTTTTGTGTTTCCTGTACACAGTAGTATACCATAAATGTGAGCAGAATGAAAAGGTGCGTTTAATAGATGAAAAGAGATGGTATGATTCATTTTCTTCAAGATTCTTAGATATTTCCAGGACAGAAGATTTTATGGTTAGTGTTTTACTTCTTTCTTTCTTTCACTTGTGACATTTAACAGTATTCATTTTTATTGTTCGTTCTCTGCAATGTGTTCTGATGAAGGTGTCCTTTGGAATAAAGAAATTGAGTAGGTACAGTGGGTTGCAATTGGGGTTCCATGGCTTGGAGCAGAAAACCAATTTCAGATGTATGTTGCAATGGTGGTTGAGATACAGAGCCAAAAGTGACAAATTTAATCAAAGGGGCTAAGAGTAGAAAAAATGAAATTAAAGATGGTGGTTTATATATATTTTTTCAAAGTTTCTTCATTATTCCTCCTTTGGAATAAAAATGTATAAGATGAAGCAGGACAAATGCACAGGATTTAGGAATGAAGTATATTTTTGATCCTAAGATCACTGTGATGTCAGTTTTTCTTTTTTTCTTTCTGGTACTGGTACTGGGGATTGGACCCAGGGTATTTTACCCCTGTATTATACCCCTACCTGTTTATTTTATTGATGCTTTGAATTTTGAGACAGAATCTCACCAAGTTGTCCAGGTTGGCCTTGAACTTGTGATCCTCTTTTCTCAGTGGCCTGAGTAGCTGATAGTATAAGCGTGAGCCACCATGTCTGGCTTTCAAAAATATATTTTTAGAAAAGGTGAGAGGAGTACGTTGGAAATTCAGCCAGAACCTTAGTATCGTAAGGGGAAGAAGAATCGACCTGTCAGGATATTGTATATGATAAATATATAAAAGCTAGGCATGTGAAGCAAAGCCCCAGCCTTAATCCTGACCCCAGTCCCAGCTCCAAACCTGTGTTGTCTTGGCTGGAACTGTGAGTGGGTGGGCCTGTGAATAGGCAAACCACATCTGTGAGGCTGTAAGGCACCATTGGGCCCCCACCTCACTGGAAGGGGTGATGGCTGTCAGCTTCTGCCTAACAATCAGGGAGTCTAGATTCGGATCCTAAGAGCTCTAGTTCAATATGTAAGTAACTTAATTATTCTGTGCTTCAATTTCCCCACTTGTAAAATGGGGATAAAATAGTATCTATCTCAGATTATTGTGGGGAATGAAGAAAATAGTGCCTGTAAAAAGTTGTTTAGAATAGCGCCCAGAACATAGAAACAACACAATAAATGATAGGTTCCCCTTTCACACCCTGTCCTCCCCTTTCTTGCCCCAAATCCAGCATGAGTGACATCCAAAATACCAAGCAAACTGGCATTAGTGCTAGCATAGATAGTGATGTGCGGCCCTGTGGGAACATGGGCATATGGATGATGAACTTAGTTTTGTGCAGGCGGAATTCTTTTGGGGGGGGGGTACTGGAGATTGAACCAAGGGGGGCAGTACCAGGGAGCCCTATCTACAGCCCTTTATTTATTTATTTATTTTAATTTGGATACAAAGTCCAAGTTGCTTAGGCTGTCCTTGAACTTGCAATTCTCCTGCTTCCGCCTCCTGAGTTGCTGGGATTATATGCATGAGCCACTGCATCCGGTTTTGTGCAGGAGGGATTCTTGAGTGAAAATAGGATTCCTTGTTGTTAGAGAACTCTTAAGTGCAAATGGTGGGAACAAGAGGTAAAGAGAATAATTCTATAAAATGGGCCGACTGTGCTGACCCTCAAACGCTTTCGTTTCCTAGAAGTAACTTACCTGCAGCCCTGCCTGGTTTAAGTGGACAGGTATGTCACATTCCTCTGCAAACTACTTGTTATCTGCAGGAGAAATGCAGGCTTGTATCAGTGTCAATAAGAGGAACACAAGTGACCCTGAAGGGAGAGACTTTTGTGACCCTTTTTATAAACTAGATTCTAAAACTCAGGGAGATAAGGCTGACTCCTCCTAACCATAAAATCTGTAAGAATTTACGGTTCCAATTAGAACCAATTGGCATGGGCCAAGGTGACCTAGAGTTGTCATGGCAGTGGGAACTTGAAATTTTGATGTCCTCTTGTTGTTAGTCAAAAGTCAAGAGGTGGATCTGGGCAAGACTGTCTGGAAACTTCTCTGGGATCTGGAGAGCAGGAGAGGCACTCTCTGAGAAGACCCACTTTCTCCCTTGAGAGCGTCCCCTTTCCCTTTTCTTATCCCTTCAGTAGATGCTCAGCTGTTACTCTAAGCAACATGTCTGAAATCTTTCTGACTTGACAGCAAGAATCGGGGTTTGAAGAGGGGGTCTGTGCACTGCCTCAGTTTCTTGGAAGGCCCCAGCTTTGTAACAATGTGACCTAGATGAAGGGAGGCAGTGAGAAGACTTCTGGCAACAGAGCTGGTTATGGCCAGTGACAGGGAATTGCATGCTTTTGATAATTATAATTTGGGGGTGTATGAGTTGACATTAGCCAGAACATTGGATTTTTCTTAATTCACAAGCATAGCATGGCATTTAATTGAGAAGCTCTTTACCAATGGGTGGATGTATGTGTAGAGGTTCATTTAAAAAACGTGTTTAGAATTAAGAAGCAGTAGGGTGTCCTTTCAAGTTGAGAATGAACTAGCTCATGCTGAGTTGGAAAAAAATCCTTCTCATCACATTCTTTAGCTTCACATTAAATGGGAGAAGGGTAACAGTGGCACTGTCAGCTTTATAGGGTTGTGGGTAGTACCTATACACATACACCCTGGGTGAAAGTGTAGACTGTCAAGAACCTATACCAGTAGCTTTTTGCTTTTTACTCTTGCTTTAAAAAAAAAAAAATCATGCTTATTGTTCCCCTTTCATATCCCCAAGAACTCCTTTCCTTTTAACCTCTTCTATGAAAGAGTCAGGGTGTAAAACACCCGAGCAACACCTGAAGGCAGGCTGTTCTTGATAATTCCCAGGTGGGCACAGGGAGTTTCCGTTCCACTTCTCTGTCTTACAGAAGGCAGGTACCCCTCAACTGGAAGCTTCTGGCTCCAGAGAGAAGATGTGAAGGCGAAGGCTCTGCTAGACCCTTGTTATAGGACATGAAAAGGGAAGAGAAAGGCAGCCAGCTGTTGTCTTTGTTTTAAGAACAAAGCTTTGGGCTGGGAATGTCACTAGGTGGTGGAACTTGCCTAGCATGGAACTCTCCTAGCATGTGCGAGGCCCTGAGTTCAACTCCCAGTACTAAACCAAATAAATACCAAAGTATTATTTATTCACCTTTTAAGTAAACAAAACTAAATGAAAACAGGAACAACTCTAGTGTTTTGTGGCAGAACAGAATCAATATGATAACTTTAGAAGGAAACTTGGCAATATGTTTAACATAGACAAATATTTGGAGTAAGAAAATCTGTCCTGTGAAATAGTGCAAAGTAATGTCAAAATGTAAAATAAAAGAACATATTTATTGCAGCACTTTATAAAGTTGTTATAAAGTGCTTCAATACGCATTTGCAAGTGATGTTCCAGAACTGGCTCATATGGAGAGCTGATTTCTTAATTTTCAGGAATTTTGTGAGCCAGTTGTTTCATCACAACATTATTAAAAATTAAATTTTCTTGGGGCTGGGTTTGTGGCTCAGTGGTAGAGTGCACGCCTAGCACGTGTGAGGCGCTGGGTTCGATCCTCAGCACCACATGAAAATAAATAAGTAAAATAAAGGTATTGTGTCCAACTACAACTAAAAAAAATATTTTTAAAAAATTAAATTTTCTTAAGTTTAGATTTGAAACTTACCTTAAATAAATTGTATTGAAAACAAAGAATAAATTTCCAAACCCATTATTTACTAACTATTGTAATATGTTTACTGCTACCTATGCTTTTAAAGTTATTTATGTCTGTTGTTTTTGTATAGTGAAAATACAGTAACTGTTGTCTATCTCTTTCCAAATTTGCTCTGGTGATGTCATGTTGGTAGCTTGAAATCATCCACAGTGGGAACATGTACACGGTAGAAATTGCTGAACATTACAGTTAGTGCATCTCTTCCCCAAGCTGGTTGTTAAGCATTTGTCACTGCTGGCTTTGGCCATGTGGGACACTGGAGTGCTCCCACTACCTCCTTCTCTCTCTCTCCATTTTTTTTTTTTTTAATGTGGAAATTTTTTTTTTCTTTTTCTTTTTCTTTGTTCTTTTTTTGATATACATGATGATAGAATGTATTTTGATGTATTATACATACAAGGAGTATAACTTATTCTAATTAAGATCCCATTCTTGTGGTGTACATGATGTGGAGTTATGCTCCTCGTGCATTCATATGTGAACATAGGGAAGTTACATCCGATTCATTCTACTGTTTCCTTCTCTCCCTTTCTTTGACCTGTCTCTTGGTTCTGAATTTGGGGATGTGATTGGGGGGAAGGAATACACTTAGTTATGCAACCTTCTCCTCTCTGTTTTCCTATTAGCCGGTATGGTTAGTTAATACAAAGTATTTTAGATCTCAACTTCATTCATTTTAGACCTTGATTTTTTTTTTTTTTTTCCTGGAGATAAGAGTCTTCTGACAGCCCCTCCCTCGAAAACAGTTTGCCCTCCCTCCTTCCCCATCACAGTACTTCTCAGTTCCGGCTAAACAAAATCTGCTGAAGATTTAACTAGAATGCAGACTTCCAGCTCCCGTCACTGTTCCTCCTGATTGAGGCTCTTGAGGAATGGGACTCCCTATAGCGTTTTGTAAGTACCCTTGGGATTTTGATGATCACTGTTTTTTTGCTTTCCCCCTGGCTCCTGTGGGCTCTTCCTGCCCAGCCCTCGCCCTTGTGTACCTTGCTCAGCATTGGGTCATTTGGGCTGTTGGGCCCTGCCCTGCCCTGTTGCACAGTAGCCATGAGTTTTTATGTTTGAACTCAAATTCTAATCTAGTGAAATTTGGTAATCAGAAGCTGTTCTTTGCCCCATTAGCCTGACACTTACACAGGGCCCACTTCCCTGGGCTCCAGTTCTTTTGGAACCTATGTTCCTACCTACACAGCCAGCTCAGAGTGCTGGGTTTTGTGTCTGCTTCAGCCTCTCGGTCACCTCGATAGAACTTGCTCGTGGCTTTTCTGAACACACCAACACATGCTTCCAAGCTTCAGGCTTTTCAGTGTGCTGTTCTCTGTGCCCGGAGCACCCTTCTCCCAAGTCTTTGCCCTACTTGCTTTTCATTATTTTAATCAATCATAAAAAAGTCAAATGTGACTTCCTGGAAAGGTCTTCCCTGAGCATTGAAAACTTCCTCCCCTCTCAGTCCACTTTGCTGTGCCCATTGCCTCATCCTGTGCTAGTCTAGCCTTTTACCTTGGATTATTTCCACGCCAGCACTTGCCACCATTGGAAATTCTTCCTGTCGTATTTCTTGTTTGCTGTGTTTTCTACACAAGAATGTGAGCTCACTGAGAACAGGGGTGTGTCTGATAGATCGCAGGTGCTCAGTAACTGCCCTTTATATGAATGCTTCTCCAAATTGTTATATGCATTTGATGCTGGTGTGTGAACCCTGGGCCCCTAAGCCATTCATCTGTTTTTCTAATGGCTCTTCTCTGGCTCCACAGATATTGCATGCCAGTGATTCATCGCCAAGTTACCACCCCCACTTGGAACAAGTACTGCTATCAACTGATAAGAAATAAAATCTGTAGCTTTCCAGGTGACGATCACCTTTCATTTTCAGCGAGCTTGCGAGCCACTTGTTTTAGCTGCACCTGGTTGTCTTGTGGGTGAGTAATCTGTGGTAGAATGGGCCAACTAAACATGGAAGTAATGTAAGATAAATGTGGTCAATTTTAGGAAACTTACTAACTTCCTTTTTTGAATTCTACCAAGAGTAGTTTTGGGTGGGGTGGTAGGGGCCAGAGGGCATGCATCCCTCTGTGAGATACCAAAAGGCCAAAACTGTTTTGGAGATGTTTGCTCTGTCTGATGGCGCCAGGACATGGAGGATAGGCTTGATTGATGATGAAGCGATTTCTGCAGATCTGTTGTCAGGAAGGTCAATAGGTTGGTGGTGGAAGCCTTCACCCTATATTTGCAATAGTTCCCGCTCCTGCTGGTGTTGGAGAATCTATCAAGCACAGAGTTTTCTGGTGCCAGCAGAGTGCTCAGCATGTGATAGAGAGTCTAAGATGTGGTTCCAGCTGCACAGAGCTTATGATGTAATGCAGTCATCTGAAACAGGACTGAATTGTGCAGCAGAATCCTGCCAGGCCAACAGCAAGGACTGGCATTTTGTAATAATGGTTGGTTCAGTTTTCCTTGATACTGATTTTCAAATTGCTCTGTCAGGGGCTATGCTATGGTCTCAATATTTATGTCCCCCTAAAATTCCTATGTTGAAATCCTCATCCGCAATATGATGGTGTCAGAGGTGGGACCTTTGAGGGGTGATTAAGTCATGGTGTCTCTGTCTCATGAATGGGTTTAGAGCCCTCATAAAAGAGGCCAGAGAGAGACTCCTAGTGAGACTCTGCCTCAAAACAAAAGGTAAAAATGGGTCAGGGATATGACTCAGTGGTTAAGTGCCCTTGGGTTCAATCCCTGGCACCAAATAAATAAATTAAAGAATAAAATTTTCTGTTTGTTTTAAAGTTACAGAAAAGTTTCAAAGCTAATAAAGTTCCCAGTGAGCACATGGTTCTCTCTATTACTAACATCTTATTTTGGTGCGTGGTACACTTGTTACAGTTCATGAGCCAGTATTGATTCATTATTTACTAAAATCCATACTTTACTCTGAATTCCTTAGTCTTTCCCAAACGTCCTTTTTCTATTCCTGTATTCTTCCCAGGATACCACCTTGCATTTAGTAGTTAGGTTCTTTTGGGCTCCTGTTGGTTGTAGTGGTTTCTCTAACTTCCCTTGCTTTTGATGACCTTGATAGTTTGAAGGGTACCAGTTAGGTACTTTGTAGAATGTCCCTCAGTTGGAATTTTATGATGTTTTTTCATGATTAGACTGGGTTTATGGGTTTGGGGAGGAAAACCACAGAGGTAAAATACCATTCTCATCATATCATCAGGAGTACATACGATGATCAGCATGCATTGTCTCTGGTGATGCTGACCTTGATCGATGAGGTAGAGTATTACAAACTCTGTCTTGTGAAGTTACTTTTCCCTGTTATAAACACTGCACTCTTTTAAAATGGTGAGTTATTCTCTATCTCCTAGCTAGGGTAGCACCTCCAGAAATTATCTGGAATTCTTCTGCATGGAAAATTTGTCTCTTCATCCTTATTTGTTCATACCAGATGGACTCATGGATACTTATCGTGTTCTTCGGGTTATAATCCAGGACTATCTTTTTATCTTTGGCTTTTCATTTGAACAAAAATTCTGCTGTTTACAAATGTTACAAAAGACTTGTTCCGTGTTTTTATATCTCCTCCTTTTTTACTTTAAGTATTCTATTTATTTGTTCATTAGAGGCAATAAAAGAACATGACAACTTAGAATATTTATACTTTATCTTTTTAATTATTTTTTTGCAGTGGTCATTAAACATATGGGTATTTAAGTTGCTTTCTGGAGGAGTAGAGACCAGAAGGCATGACTTCCCCTTGTTGCATATGTGTTTTTATTCTCTACTTGAAATTATTGCTGAGATCACCAATAGAGAGATTTATAGTCATCTGGCTTATTGAATCTCCAAGGAAGTTTGATAACATTCGAGGTTTAAGAATCATTTGGGCCATGTTTTTTTTTTTTTTTTTTCCTTGTTCAGATTTTCCTCAAATAAGATAGGATCTTTGGGGATGGGCGTGCACCTCTGTGGCAGAGCCCTTCTCTAGCCTGTGGGAAGCCTTGGGTTTAATCTCCAGGACTAAAATTAAAAAAAAAAAAGGAAACTTTGAAAAATGCTATTTAATGTACTCTGCTTATTTTTACTGCTAGAAGAATGGTAGACTTGTTATAGGAGCACCGAAGTTGGCCTTCCATGCTTTCTGTTTCTTAAGTAAATTTCTTTTGTGAAAAAATTTTTTTTCTCTACTAAAGAACACAATTCAATGATCTGTATGTAAACTTTTATTTCACCTCTTTTTAAAGCATTTAAAAATATAACACATAGGTCCTGATGTGTTTATTGACCTGGCTTAACATAGAGGGCAAACATCCTATGACTATTTTATTCCCTTATAAATTTTCTTTTATGTTTCATTAATTTTGTTCTAAGATCTAGTGCTCTTGGGCATTCTTGTTTACATGCCAGAAACCCTTTGGAGAATGGTTTTAGTTGCAGGCAGAGCTGTATTTTTATGAGTTGTAGGCTGACAGTTACGTTCAAAGACCAGATGACTTGGCCGAATGGGCCAGAAATATGCCTCTAAATCCAATGTTGATTTGTCACCTAGTGTGTGATGGGTTACCCAGGCAGCCCTCCTGCTCTGATGCCCCACTGAGAACTTAGTCTTCCTATAAAAATGCAAAGCCCATCCCAGCATGGCTGACCCCATAAATGGTCACTTGGGCCTGTGTATGGTTCTGCTCTTAGTAGGATCAGGTAATATGCCCAGAGCTGGGTCTTAGGTCCTGCTCGAACAGGCTTGAAGAGTTTTCTGTTGCAGTCAAATAAACAATACCAAGCACTCAGTGTAGCTCAGCAGTAGAGACAGGGCTTGGTCATGAAGTTCAATCCCCCAAACCAAAACAACAACAAAACGGTGTTAATTTGGAACATGCTGAGATGTCATTACTGTATTGCATGGCAATTGAGCATAAATTAAGCATAAAGGACAAGCACTTTACACCTTTGACTGTAATTAGCATTAATTTAAAACACACCAGAGTGAAAATTGAATTCTCCCTTTGTTCATCTTTCTCAAGTCAAACTTGTACTCATACTGACACTTTCTTTTGATTGCATCCAGAATTTATTTCTCTATTTATTTGTTTATTCACCAAGTCATTATGCTCTTAATATGATGACTTCTATACAGCAAAGGTTTCCTTATCGTCTCCTTTCCTCAGGCAGTCTGAAAATTATCCACAATTCAAAATGACCATATGTTCATCCAGTAGAAATGACTAGAGATGATGTATATATTTTCACTTCTTTGTCATTTACAAACTAAGCTGAATCCAGACAAGGAGAGAGGTTTTGTTTCAAATAAAACCTGGTTATTATTTGGCATTGTGGTCCCTCTGGCCACAATGCTCAGAGCTGATATGGAGCAAGATAGATATCACAGTCCCAGCAGGAAAGTCTCTCTCCTGCTGGGGTCTTTAGGCCCTGAATTGACCCCTGGACTCCTCAGCCACACTGGATCCTGTTCACTTGACAGGAACAGTTTGGAAGAGATTGTTGCCCAAAACAGAGGCTTGTTTTTTTCTTCACATAGTAGACCCACCATTACTTAATGCTACAAAATTGGGTTCAGAGTCACTCTTAATAGAGGATATTTAAGTGACTGCCATTTGCTGGGCACTTCCTTGTCATTTAGTTCTGTATTGTATCCCACAGCATTTGAATCTGTCTACTTTGATTTTGTCCAGTTCACTTTCTCACCTTTGCTGATAATAGGACGGTCTTACTTAAGTATTTGTGAATGTTCCCTGGATTCAGTAGCTTGAACTCAAAAACCAGGGACTTTTCCTTCCCTTCAAAGTTTCTTTAGGTTTCACCTTTTAAGGGTCATTGGTAATTATATTTATCTGTCGTTTTACAAATAAGTCATGGAAAAATGGAAAATGGGTTTGAAAATTATTCTCACATGACAGCCATCATGAAACTTATAAGGGAAAATGGCAATTAGGGAGTACTAAGCCTTTAAAAAATTCTAAGAATTAAAAGAAAAAGAATAAACCCTCA
This sequence comes from Marmota flaviventris, assembly GCF_047511675.1. Classification (NCBI taxonomy): domain Eukaryota; kingdom Metazoa; phylum Chordata; class Mammalia; order Rodentia; family Sciuridae; genus Marmota; species Marmota flaviventris. The sequence continues at coordinate 94,832,951 of NC_092505.1, forward strand.
AGGAATTTAGCCAAATGTCAGTCAGTTTTACATTGGCAGCCCCAGATAAATGAGAAACTAAAAAACCTTATTTATATTAGCACCTGCCATCTTTTCCTCATTAGTGTGATATTTGCATATATTTTAGCCAAAAGCTGATTAGTATAAAATATGCACTCAAAAAAGATATCTATAATATTGCATTTTTTAAAAAAGATGACCTTGTGGGTTTGCCTCTGAAACTATTCTGGGAACATAAAAATTTATTTCTTTGTTATAGTGAACGCTGTGAGAAGTTCGGTGGCTGATTATCTCTAGTTTCCAACAGGAAGGGCCTAAGTGTGCTTTCCTGAACAACTCAATTAATTCATCCTTTTGAAGTCACTGATTGGAAATGATCTGATCTGTTAATTATATAGTCTATCATTATCTCATAATTTGGATACATTTTTTTACTCCACTACAGTGTTTAGGCATATATTCAGATGGTTCAAATTCACTATTAGAAACTGTGGACATGCTAGAAAAAACCCTAGATTGGTCATCAGGATAGCCAGAGTTCCAGGATTTTGGATCCCAGACCAACTTTGTGTGACCTCAGGCAGTTTGTGTCTGGCACTCTTGTCTATTTCAGGCCCTGCCTCCAAAGCTGGAGATGAGTTAAGCTTGGTCCTGGCCACTACCCTGGGGATTTACAGTCTGGTGAAGTGATTCTCACACTCCACTGTTCACCCAAATCCCCTGGAGGGCTCATCAGAACACAGACCGCTGGGCTTCACCCTGGAGTGCCTGATTCAGTAGGTCTGGGATGGGCAGAGAATGTGCATTTCTAACAAGTTTCCAGATGCTGCTGATGTAGCTGGTTTGAGGACTACAGTTTGAGAACCATTGACCCTAATGGCTTAGCTGACACATCAGTAACCACAATTCAAAGACTAAAAGCTGTGAAATAAGTACAAGTAACACACAGTGGGAAGCAGGGTGTGCAGGAGAGATGTTGCAACAACTGAGAAGACTTCACGGAAGAGACAAAATTTAAGCAGGGTCTCAAAGAGTGGATTAAGCCTTGACAGGTAGGGCATCTGGGGGATGACAGTCTCCTGCTGGCAAAGAGAGTGCAGAGCAGGTATTAGCACAGGTGGAGTGGGGGGCCGAGGGAGGGGAAGGAGCAACAAGAAACAGAAGGAAATGAGAATAAGAGAACTTGGAGTTGGGACTTGGGCAACAAAAGAACAGCCTGATCAGAGCTAGGCTTATGAAAGGCAGCTCTGGTGTTGTGACGGATGGCTTGGGAAGAGAAAGAGGGATTTCAGCAGAGCCAGTTAGGAATTATTGGGGTAGCCCAATTCAGATATAAGAAGTAGCTGAAGAAGAGCATGAGGGTGGAGTGGATGCAGCCCTGTGATGATGGATCTGCAGCAGAAGACACAGATTTGGTAGCTGATTTGTTCCTGGGGAGGAGGTTGAGGTAGGGGATAAGGTAGAATGAGGACTCAAAGTCGGAATTGCTAGGGAAGATTGATGGCCATGACTGGATCCCTCAGAGGAAACTGTTGGTTAGGAAAGTGAACCTCCTGAGACTTTGGCTTCTTTAGGAGGGAAACTGGATTAGGTACACTTAAGGGTTTCTTTCTGTATGATTGTAATCAATAATGTAAATGTTGTTGGTTGTCTGAAATATTATAGAATATAATTGAGCAAAGAACAGGCAGCTTATATATACCAGACACTTGTTTATTTGATTGGTTGTTTTCATGTTAATCATTAGCACTGAAATATTGACATCTGCAAACAGCTTTCTTTTCGTTCTTATCTTCACTTGCTTATAGTTTTCTTAGCATGTTGAGTTGGTCAGACTCCCACGTTATATATCATGAATGCCAATATTTCGGGGATAAAGTGTTCTATGTTGTATTTTATGTAAGTATACGTAAGTATAGCCGATATTTTAAGGATCTCTTTGGCTGTTTCTTACATTATAATAATCATATTGATACATTTGTACCCAACCCTCTCTTGCCCCCTGGATTGTAAATTCTGTTGATATTTTTTTTTTTTTTTTTTTTATGCTGGGAGTTGAACACCGGGCCTTGCACATGCTAGGCTGCACCCCCAGTCCCTACAAACATCTTTCAAGTAAGGAACACGTCTTATTCATGGTTGTCCTCCTCGCTGCCCTCATCATAAATAGTTATAAAAAGTGGCCCACACTGTTTGAGGAATTAGATTAAATCACTGAGTAAAAGTAAGTTACTGTCTGTTTTTTAGGAAGAAACAACATGTCTCAGGCAATAAAGAGTCCTAGTTGAAAGGGAAACAGACCTCTGTGCGTCTTGGGAGGTAGAAAGAGGAAGCATGTTTAATTCAGTGGACTCTGAGGATGAGAATGGGTAGTGTTGAGCTCTGTCCTAAACTAGCCATGGTAACCTTGGGCCAGGCCTTTCTACCCTGGGCCTCAACTTCCTCCTTTGTAACACTGAGGGTGTAGATAACTACAGATTTGTATAACCTTCCAGATGACCTTTGGGGCATGATTCCAAGCAAAGGAAATGGCATGAATGAGGCATCAGAGCTGAGTTTGTGTGTTCTTTGTGACCAAGTGTGACAGGCTAGGAAATGAAGCAGGACAGACAGGGAGGTCGAGGCCTTGTTCAAAGGACCATTTCTGTTGGGATAAGTAGCTTGTTTCTGCTCTATGGGAATAAGGAACAGGAGTGTCCAGGGATAGGAGTGAAGGACCAGGGAGAGTGGGGACAAAGGCAGAGACAGTAGGAGGAGGTGTGACTGAGGGGGCCATTGCTGTAGGCAGCTGGCTGCTTGATTCTAAGGTGTCTTCTGAGAAGCTTTATGGAATGCATCTCAGCACACTTCTGTTCACCTGGAGAGAAAAGGGAGAAAGTTTTATACCATATTTCTCATCTCTCTTTGATTTAAGGTGGCCCTAATTCTGGGTGGTTTATGTGTGACTGCCTGGGGGATTCCATATAGTGACAGATGAAGTGGCATATATCTGGTGGAGGGAGGCCCTGCAGGCTACACTCGTGTTAGTCACCTCTTTTTTGTTGTGATCAAAATTCCTGACATGAACAACTTAAAGGAGGAAAGATTTACTGTGGCTTACAGCTTCAGTGGTTTCAGCCCGTGGTTGGCTAGCTCCATTACTCTGAGCCTGAGGTGAGGTAGAACATAGTGGCAGGAGGGGTGGTGGAGGAAATCTGCTCAGCTCATGGTATCCAGGAAGCAGAGGGGGAGGGGGAGGAAAAAGACATGTAGAAGGGGCCAGGGACAAAAAAATGCCCTTCCCTGGCATGTCCTCAGTGACCTACTTCCTCCCAGTGGGCCCCACCTCCTACGGTTTCCACCACCTTCTCATGATGCCGCCAGATCATTAATCCATGAGTGGATTAATCCACAGATGAGGTCAGAGCTCTCATGATCCCATCACTCTTCAAAAGCCCCACCTCTGGACATTGCTGCACTGGGGACAAAGCCTTCAACACATGAACCTTTGGGAGACATTCCAGATTCAAACCATAGCCATGTGTTTGACACTGGTTGGATTTTCCATGGAACTGGTGGTCACAGCAATGGTAGGAACGGGAGTGAGTCTGAGAGGTTTTGAAATTGTGCATAGAGGAGGCCAATGCAGGGGACCATTGAGAGATTTTAAAAAAGGAAGATCTTATCACAGTCATATAGTGGTAAATACTTTACAATCAGCTTTCCAGAGAAATGAGTGTATGTATAGGTATACATCTGTCTGTTATAAGCTTCACTGATACAAAGGATGTGTAGTGACCAATCTACAAATAATGATAAAAAAATACAATACCCTTTATTATGAAGTCCATATGGCCAATTGAGTCTACAGGTTTTCTGTTGGTCTTTGCTGAATTCATGTATGCACAGTCAACCTGTGGTTAATAATTGATGGAAGGGGGAGCTGATGTTTCCTTTCCAGTACTGAGGAAGATGAAAGCAAACACCAAAGGCCTGTCCCAGAGCTTCCCAGGTTCAGTCAATATCTTTGTGAATCAAATTAGTATTTACTAGAAGAATATTTCCTCAAGACTTTGTTTATTCACAATGTAGCTACTACAAGCACCACATTTTTTTTTTTTTTTTTTTTTTGGAATTGAACCCAAGGATGCTCTACCACTAAACTATACCCATAACCTTCCACCTTACCTTTGTAAAAAGAAACTTTTTGAGACAAGGTCTTGCTGAGCTGCTCAGGCTGTTCTTGGATTTGTGATCCTCCTGCCTCAGCCTCCTGAGTAGCTGGGATTATGGGTGTGTGCTAATGCACTTGGCAACATTCTATTAATGTTTCACCCATCACTTTTATACCTAGATAATCAACAAAACAAATAGCATTCTGTAATGTGTAGTGTTGGTCAATTTCCATGTGAAAATTCTCCCATCATGACCAATATCAAGTTGTGGGAAATTGGGAAAAGACAGGCAGGGGAACATTATACAGCATTTCCATACAGATAAAATGCAATGTAGCTTGTTGGCAGAGCACTTGCCTAGCATGTGCCAAGCCCTGGATTCAATCTCCAGTACGGTCAACAAACAAACAAAAACAGATAAAATTGAACCAAGTAACCTCGAAGAGCGCAGGTATTGATAGAATGTAGTAAAGTAATAAAGAAGTGATACATGTTGAGTATTTATTACCTTCGAGCTTAATATAATTTACCTCATTAAAGTTTTCATCATTGCTGTTTAACAACTGACTGAAATTCAGTTCCTGGATTTCTGAGAATTCATTTCTCAGGAGCCTGTATGAGCTAGCCCAGGACACCGGTGAAGTTATATTTTTGCAAGTTTACTTTGATAGCAATCTGTAAAAATGTTTTGAAAGGAAGTGGTCAGGAGGCAGAGAAAAAGTACTTGAACTAGAGCTATAGTAGGGATGAAAAGTAGGAGATGGATCCAACAAACATCCTCAGACTCTGCCAGCATGAGAGTTCAAATGAAGTCAGTTTAACAGAGAACGTGCAGATTCCACTGGTTGACATAACCAAGTGGTTATGTCAGATCTGTAATAAGTCTCTTCCGTGTGTGCTCGGTGATAGGTCCCCTGAAGGTATCTCACCTGTGTTTTCAGAGCCCCACCCCATTTGCAGTCTTCTGCTTTGCTTCCTGGTTGGTGACCGCAGGCCAAAGGGCTTTGCGGTGAGACCTCACCCATAACCTTCCTAGAGTACGGGTCCGTGCCAAGGAAGTCAAGTGTTAAGACTTGATTTTCATGTTTGTGAATTTAGGGAGGAGGCTCCAGAAAGATGCTGGAACCTGGTATATACTCTGCAAAGATGTCTCTGCTCCCTTTGTCACCTAGAGCCTGACATTGTTGGGTTTGTGTTTGTGTGACTCACACTGGCAAAGGAAAAATCACCCACCCTACTTCTTCCTGCAACTACTGGTGCTACAGCCTCAGCAGCCAGGAGCTGGTCAGGGAAACAGCCCCTTTACCTTCTGCGCTCTCCCAGAAGCTCACAGAGTCTTTCTGTCTCCAACTCCCTTCTCCCCTTGAACATGTGCTGGGGCAGATGAAATCCTGAAGGTCAGGCACTCCCTAATCTGTATGAATTCCCCAGAGTATACGAATCTCAATTTGGACTACTCAGCCCCCTCTACTCTTTTTTATAATTATTTTTTTCAAATTAGTTTTTTAGTTGTCAATGGACCTTTATTTTACAAATAATTTTACATGTGGTTCTGAGAATTGATCCCAGTGCCTCACACATGCTAGGCAAGCACTGTACCACTGAGCTACAACCCCAGAACCCCCTCTACTCTTAATAGATGAAACCTGGTGGAGTAGATAACAGGATGGAAGTGGTCTCTGGTCAAAGGTGGGTCCAGTAACTGGGTTAAAAAATGTGGAGGGTCAGGCTGTTGGGCAGGGAAGGAGGATGGCATTGGATGTGAGGTAAAGAAGTTTTATTGCTGGTTGTGGTAGCAAATGCCTGTAATCTCAGCTACTCAGGAGGCTGAGGCAGGAAGATTGCAACTTCAAGGCTAGCCTTGGCAACTTAGTGAGACCCTGTGGCAAAGTAAAAAAAAAAAAAAAAAGGAAAGAAAGAAAAAAGAAAAAGAAGAAATTTAATTGTGGTCACTTTTGAACTTGATGAAACATAAGCCTGTGGGACAGTTTGGTGGGGTCAGACACACAGGAGAAAGAGAACAGGGGAATGGCAGCATTGGGGAGAGCAAAGCTATGGGCAAATCCATGAATGTCTACTAGACTCCTCTCTCTAGGGGGATGGAGAAGGAGAAGACATAAAACGGACAAAGTAGCTCTCAGAACCCTAAGGATCACGGGAGTTTAAGGGGTGGTGCAAAGGAGGCCAGAACCCTGCAGAGAGAAAAGTTGGAGAAAAGAAATGGCGTGAACAAGGATTGTAGCTCAGACTGGGAATAGGCAGGTCCCTTGTGCGTACGTGTGGAGCTGCTCCAGTTTATCTCCAGAGTTATGATTAGGCTAACCTCACCTCCCTTCCTTCCCCTGAAGAGGATCCGGATTCTCTGCATATCATAATTGGCCCAGGGTCACTTTTGTACCCTGTAGGTACTTGGATCCAGGTTTTTGTAGTCAGTGTGAGGAGAAAACAGTCTCACTTGAAGCCAAAGCTATGGGAGAGTCATGTTTTCCTGTTAGACGTGTCTTGCAGTGTTTTCCATATTAATCACTTTGTTTCCCCCTTGGTCGGTCACAGTCCTGATATTTGTTCCTCCTGCAGTTGTCAGCTGCCTGGTGTCTCAGGCAGTCTGTGATTCTGTGACACAATAGAGCTCAAGCTGGTGAGGTTGCTGCCAAAAGCGTGTGTCACTCTTGGTGGTTTTGTTCATGAACATCCTGAAGGCCCAGTGCTCCGGAGAGCCAAATTACAGGCTTCAAAATGACCGTGCGGTTTGAGTTCAGCAAAAAGTACACCCCAGACATGTTGAGGGTTGTGGGTGTGGGGGAACTAGATGACGCCAACACGGAAAGACGGAGCCTATCTGAAAAGAGATAGCAGAGTGACTTTTCTACAGCACGGATCTGTCGAATAAGTGGATTTGGATGTAACCACAGGCTTGCCATGTGAAATTCTATTCCATGGGAATTCAAGTTTGTGGCTTTGGGAGGGCATTTATTGCAGGCTGTGAAAACTTCTCTCTTATTCTTTTGCCAAAGCACAGAGGCATGGAGAGATAAGGATGAGCTTTTACTGTGGCTGTTTGTCCACTCTAATCCTCTTAAACACTTGATGTGTCCCCACATGCATAGCAGTGAAATTAAATATAGCTATTCCTTATAATGTAGCCACTTAGATATAGAAGTCTGTTGCTAAGGGAATGCAAAACTGTTGTTTTTTTTTTTAATATCAGTTACAAAACTGTGTTTGCTTCAAGTATCAGAGACTCTCAGGTCATGTTTTATTTCCCAAGTAAAAGCATCTGGCAGTTGAGAAGGGGGCATGACTGCTCCAGGCATCTCACTCTGCGATCTCCAGGATGTGGCCTGGATTTGAGATGGATGCTGGTGCTTGAAAAGTCATGTTTTCATTATGGGCAGGGAGTGGAAGAAGAGAAGAAAGGACTGGTCTAATTCTAGCACTTCCCCTCGCATCTCAACAACCAGAGCTCTGTCACACAAGCTGCCACACCTAGCTGCCGAAGTTCACTCTGCATCTCTAAATTATTATGAATCTCATTTTTTGATAAATTAAATATCTCACAAACTTGTCTTCTCCTGGTCATTATTGCAAGAGATTGGGAGAGAGCTCTTGGAAGAGTCTTTAGCATCCTTTTGGATGATTCCATGCAAGGAGGTCATCTTCCTCTTAGTCCCCTCACCCGTAATGACTGTAGCGTCAGGAACCACCTGGGGCTTACCAGAGAGGCAGAATTGGTAAAGCATGTGGTGGAGGAGTTATTACAAAGAATTAACTTACTCATCTGTGGGGCTGCCTAAGCAGACTTGAAATCCCTAGGGCAAGGAGTCAGGCAGGAAGACCATGAGCAGGGGCGGAAGCTTGGAGTCTGTGGATTCAGAGTCCAAAGCCTCTTTACAAGGACTTTCAAGGGATCCCTTCAGTCCTACCCAGGATAATCTCCCTTTTGACTAATTAATGTCAACTGATTAGGTACCTCACACCTGCAAAATCCCTTCATGGCAACACTAGATTAATAGTTGGCTGAATAACTTTAAAAAAGTGTGTGTGAGCTACAAAAGGACTGCTGCCTCCTTCTTTTCTCCACCTCTGAGAAAAAGTTCCTTGTAGCTGACCCTGACTGGACACACACAAGAAATGGAATTCTAGGGAGTGTGACTCAGTCCAGCCAAGTCGACACAATCATGTACCATTATTCAGTTTTTTGTCATATAGAGTGATACATGGGGTAAAAACAAACATGTTAGTGTTCCTTCATTTCTGGTATTTCTTCATTTCTAGTATCTGTCTGAAGGTTGATAGAATTACTGACTGTGATGAGAATCTGGTACTAGTGATTCATTTTATTATTTTTTTCTACTTCGTTCTTTGTTTATCATAGGTAGTTAAGGTTGTACTTCTAATATTTTCATTATATGAGTGAAGAGTTTGGAGGTTTATCAGCTATTGTGAGCTCACCTAAGTTAATTGCACTTAAATTTTGCTTTTAAAACTAATGGAAAGGATGACTAAGTTTTTAATAGCACATGTGTTTTTATTTTTCATTTCTACTTTTTTTTCCTGGTCTTCTTAAATACAGATATACTAGTAGACCTTTTCCTTCTTTATCAAACCGATAATAGCTCTTGTAATTTAAGCAAAAAATTAATAGCATTGCAAATCGGTTTTTACTGAGACCCAGATGCGCAATAATCCTTTATTGAAAGAGTCATCTATTTTCTTTTCTGTTTAAATGATGGCTCTATTGAGATGTTGTTCACATGCCATAAAGTTCACTCTTTAGAGTGTACAACTCAGTTGAGTTTAGCACATTCACAAAGTTGTGTACTGAATACTATTATCTAATTATAGGACCTCTATATTTTTTCTTACTAAATATAGAGTATCCCTTATCTGAAATGCTTGGACCAAAAGTATTTTGGAATATTTGTGTACATTTAATGAACAATCTTGGGATGGGAGCTAAGTCTAAACAAAATTCATTTTGTGTTTCATACATAACTTATATGCATAGTCTGAAGGTAATATATAAGTTTTAATGTGCCTGTGTTTCAATTCACTTGAATTTAGCTTTGACATTTTCAATTTGAGATGTCAGATTACTGCTCAACAAGTTTCAGATTTTGAAACATTTTAGATTTTTTTTTTTTTTTGTACTAGGGATTGAATCCAGGGTTCACTGAGCTACAACTCCAGCCCTTTAAAAAAAATGTTATTTTGAGACAGGGTCCAGCTGAGTTGTTTAAAGGTTTATAAAGTTGCTGAGGCTGGCTTTGAACTTGGAATTCTTTTGCCTCAGACTCCTGAGCTGCTGGGATTACAAGTGTGCCTGACAAGATTTTGCATTTTAAAACTGGTGATGTGCACTCTATTATAGTTGTAAATTTTTTTTTTTAAATGAAGAGTTTGAAAAATTCTGTTTTCTTAGATTTAAATTCACCTGAAAACTGAATAAATGAGTAATTTGGGGTAAGGACAGAGTTGCAAATGTTTGTCTCAGCTTTGTGAGGAGAATACACGTAGGGCCATTACTAAGGATTTTCTTCCAAATTTAGGTAAATGCTTCCTTTGGATGTAATTCACAATCAAGTTTTCATTCATTTCTTTAGTAATTACTTCTTGAACTTTCCCTTTGTTCTAGGCTCAGGGCTAGGTACTGGCAGTCCATGTAAGTGAGACCTTCTCAGAAGCCTTGTGGCCAGGAGGGTGGAAAGATTGGTAAAGCTATTCTGGGGTTCATGATAGTGATAGGGGACAGACACATGTGAGAACATGAGGTTAAGAGAATAATTACATAAAATGGACGCACTGTGCTGACCCTACATACTTTCTTTTCCAAGAAGTAATTTACCTGCAACCCTGCCTAGCCTAAGAGAACAAGATACGTCACATTCCTCAGCAAACTATTTGTTATCTGTAGGAGAAATGCAAGCCTGAACTAATGTCAATAAGAAAAACCCAAATTACCCTGAAGGGAGAGACTTTTGTGACCCTTTTCATAGACCAGATCCTGGAACTCAGGAAGGTGAGGATAATTCGTTGTAACCATAACATCTGTAAGAATTTATGATTAAGAATCCAGTCAAAAGCCAGTCATGATGGCATGCATCTGTAATCCTGGTAGCTCAGAAGGCTGAGGCAGGAGAATTGCCAGTTCAGAGCCAGCCTCAGCAGCTTAGCAAAATCCTGTCGCTAAATAAAATCTATATAAAAATGGGCTGGGAATATGGCTCAGTGGTTAAGTGCCCCTGGGTTCAATCCCTGGTACCAAGAGAAAAAAAGAAAAAAATCCAATTAGAATTAGTGGGCATGGGCCAAGGTGACCTGGAGTTGTCATGGCAGGGGTATTTGAAATTCTGATCTCATCTTTCTGTCTGTCAAAAGTCAAGAGTTGGATCTGGGCAGGACTCTCTGGAAACTTTTCTGGGAACTCCAATAAAACTGGAGTGCAGGAGAGGCATGTTGTCCCTCTCCTCTCTGAGAGGACCCACACTCTCCCTTGAAAGTGTTCCCATTTTCTTTTCCTATCCTTCAATAAACTCTGTTTTATTGGCTGTTCCTCTGAGCAACGTGTCTGAAATCTTTCTGACTTGAGCACAAGAATCAGGGTGTGAAGGTGTATTGGGGGGTGTCTTTGCACTGCCTTCATTTCCTAGAAGGCCCCAGCTCTGTAACAATAGCATCTTGACTGGATGCTCAGGGGTCAGGAAGCCACCAGGAGCTGGCATGCTCTGTTTGTGAGATTCCATATCTATGAAGTTGCAGGAGGGAAGTGACCACAGCTATAAAAAAAGATTATGAGAACTCATTGGAACATTCCATGGGAGACTCAGGTCTCTTGTGTGGCTGGTTGCACAGCAGATACGGGAGCAATTGCTAAGCTCTTCTAAGAAGTGGATGCAGATTCTAAGAAGCACAGCAAATGTTGCTGCCTGTAGTGAGAAAAGATCGGAAGGGTTCCCACCACAGTGTGGTTTGCATCCTCACTTCCTTCAGAACTTCAGTATCACACATTAGAGATGCCTTCCTTGGCCATGTATCCTGTCCTGCTCCATCACTTTGCACTGCTTTTTGTTTTTTTCTGTTATGCGTGTATTTTGTTATTGTGCTCTCTACCCCCAACCCTGTTAAAGTGAAAGAAGTTATATCCTTTCTTTGCTATGCTCTTTGTAGTGCAGTGTCTGGAAGGTAAGTGATAATGCAGATTAGTTACATACTTGAACCAAGGATCTATACAAAGGTGCAAACTGTAGAATTCAGTTCCTTTGGTCCCCTTATGCAGGCAGTAATTGATTTTTTAAAATTAGTACTTCAGATCTTTAGGTACATTAATCTGTGGAGGATATTCTGTGAGGCTGGTCTCTCACTGAAAAACAACAGACTGAAATTTGCATGTGTTTTACTATTTCTGTTCCAAAATCTCAGTGTAAAGTTGAAGATAGTGGGGGATATGCCAATTGGCTCAATTTAAAATGCTAATTAGAATGTAAGCTTCAGGGGCTGGAGATGTGGCTCAAGTGGTAGCGCGCTCGACTGGCATGCGTGCGGCCCGGGTTCAATCCTCAGCACCACATACAACCAAAGATGTTGTATCCACCGAAAACTAAAAAATAAATATTAAAAAAATTCTCTCTCTCAAAAAAAAAAAAATGAATGTAAGTTTCAATGGAGGAGCAGGGTTGTCTGATACTTCTGTATGGAGTCTGGAACAGTGTCTGGGACTCAGGATGGCCAGAATAATTTTCCACCCTTCTTTCTCCGTAACCAGCTTAACTCCTTTCTTCTCCATGAAAACAGGCCACAGGCGTGAACTCCCTCAGCATCTCCTTATCCTCCAAACAATTCCATCTGTCCTAGGCTCTTATCTGTCCCAGACAGCTTGGAAATTCTCTGTTTTTCTTTCACTGAACTTTCTGTGGAATCCTCCTACTTTTCAGACATGAAACCATTTAATCAGTATTAAATCTTTCCTTTCAGCTTACAGAATGTCCTAGTCTCTCCCTATGTCCAAACCGTCTTCTTGGCCCAGCGTATTTCTCACTTTTCTTCCCAGTTTTGGCCAGCTTGTTCAAAAGAGGCGGTAGGGGCCACAGGCTCCCGATAAAGGTCAGATCCCTCCCCCTTTGTCTCCTGGAACTGCTGCAGAAAGATCATCATAGGCCTCTGAATTGCAAAACCCAGGGGTCTCATCTCAGTATGTAGCTACTCTACTGCCTACAATTCAGTGAATATGTAATAAAAATTTGTTCCATTGTTTTGCTTTTTGGTGTGTCACCAATGGGCTTTGACTTTTATTTGGGAAGCTGATTTGGCCTGTTTGGTTCCGCTGACCCTGCACCCCCACCCATCCTCTGGAAGTGGCCACCATGACACATATCCCCTTTGACTTTCCATACCTCTGGCCAACACCTCCTCACTGAAGTAAGAAATGTGGTCATTAACTTTCCTACCTCTCTGCCCTTACTACCCAGTCCGTTACTAAATCTTTCCTCAATACCTCCTTTCCATTCCCGCTGTGGCCACTGCCCAAGTGGGTTCTTACCTCAGGACGCACTGCTCATTCTCTGCCTCCAGTTTAAGGATGATCTTTCTGAAACATAGATTATACTGTTTTATTCTTTAAGTCCTTCTGTGCTCCCCATCACCAAGACTGGATCTAAAGCTCAGTGACAAGGCATCTGAGATCCTTCTCAATGTGGCTGCCGTATGAGATGCCTTAACCTAGGTCTCAGCCTCCCCGACACACACACACATACACACAGACACATGTACACACACACACTGCTCACGCTCACACACACACACACACACACACACACACACCCCATTCACATCCTCTCTCTTTTTCTGGCTGTTCAGTGCCAGGACGTGCCATGTGCTGTCCTACTTTGGTCTCTGAATAGGATGCCCTTCCTCCCTTCCCTGCTTATAAATAGAAGCATCCGGTACCTTGTTGGCATCTGCCTTGACCACCCATTTTCCTTGCATGCTGAGTAACTCAGCATTTGAAAGCTGTATTTGTGCACTGCATACTTTTCGTGGGTTGGGCCACGTACACGGCCTCCTTCATGAATTTTCCAGCTTTCTGAGAACAGTGGTTTGCTTATTCATCCTCGAATCCGCAGAGACTACCAGACCGCAGAGCGCATAGTAGGTATTCAGTAGACATTGGAATAAAGGAATAAACTTCAAATAAACAGTCTCATTAACAGGTGTGAACCAGCCTCTCTAATGACAGCAGAGAATTTAAGTTCAAACAAATCCTTCGAGCTGGCAGTAGACGCCCGTAGACGGAACCACAATAAATGTTCTTCTTCGTCTTTTAAGTCATCTTTGACAGTGGTGTGTTTTTGTAAGTGTGGATTACTACACACAAATGTATTAAAGCTCTTTTGTCCAGGAATAAACTGAGTTTCATCATCGACGTGACAGTACTTTCTGGGGTCAGTTTTCAGGAGACAGGAAAAAAATTTTAGAACAATTCAGTGAATATGTAATAAAAATTTGTTCTATTGTTTTGCTTTTTGCTGTGTTGCCTACGGGCTTTGATTTTTATTTGGGAAGCTGATAGATGGCTATTAGAAAAGCAGTGGCAAACTGCTTGGTTTGTTGAAATCTAGAGTGAGTTCAGTGGTAGGAGGGATCCAGGAATCTCTGTATTAAGGAAAAAAATCCATCCTTTCTCCTCTGTGGTGTTAGTAGCTAACTCTGCCCAGCAGCTGATAACCTGGATAATCACCACATATCACCCATCTCATCAGTTTAGAAGTCCACAAACTCTCCTTCCAGTTCTCACAAAAAGAACATGCAGATGCATGTGTTCTTGAAGCTGACCATCACAATAATTTCTTTCTATCTTCGGTCTCTCTTTTTTGGTGCCAAAGCCAGGGAGCTTCTCTGCCTGCTCCCTCACCTAGCTAAAATAATTCTTGAGTGCCTAATCTATATAGATTATCAGGGGAAAATATTCCCTTTTCCTGAATGATAATCCCAGGACAACATATTGCTAGTATGAAGGGGCTGTGTCTGTCCATAGACTCATACAACCTTTCTTTTTGATACTGTTCCCCACTAAACACACACACAACACAACACACATACACACCATATCATGAATATTAACAAGGGGATAATAGCCTTAATTTTATTTCCAGAGGTGCTGACATCTAAATGAGTTATATATCTATATATCTATATCAATATCTCTATATATCTTATACCATATATAGAAAATATATTTTAGAGTCCTTTCCAGGTGCACCAATTCTTTTTTTTTAATTTTTAATTTTTATTTATTCTGATTTGTTATACATGATGGCAGAATGCAATTCACTTCATATTACACATATAGAGCACAATGTTTCAAGACACTGATTTGTTCTATTGTATTCCCAGGTGCACAAATTCTTAACATTTTCTCTTTGTTTAACATTATGATTAAGAGCTTTTCTTGGGGTGCTTTTCCTTCTCTTTTTTCTTTCTTCTTCTTCCTTTTTTTTTTTTTTTTTTGGTACTGGGGTTTGAACCAAGGAGCACTCTACCCCTGAGCTACAATATCTAGCCCTTTTTAATTTTTATTTTGAGGCAGGATCTCTCGCTAAGTTGCCAAGACTTGATCCTCCTGAGTAGCTGACATTAAAGGTGTGAGCCGCCACATAGAGAAGGTGCTACATTTTGTACCACCAGCTTGTTCAGAGTGAGGGAAGCATCAGCCACTTGGGGGCACCCAGGTGTTTATTTAGTGAAGAAAAGGGAGGCATTGCAAAGGGAAAGCAATTTGATGCTCAGGGAGAAGGGGGAAACAAACGCAGTGCAGATGGTCCATTCCAGTACAAGGAATCCAGAAAGGAAGCCTGTGTTAAAATTGCACGCGTGGAAAGATACACAGAGCTCCTCGATTTACGACGGGCTTTGTCCTGATAAATCCATTGTAAATTGAAAATGTCAAAGTTGAAAATGCATGTAATACACTTCACCTCCTACATGTACTGGTTTAGCAACACAGATGCTGGCAAGTATCAGTGGTTTACCCTTGTGATTGTGTGACTGATAAGAGCGGTGTCTTCCTGCTGCTGCCCAGCATCACAGGAGAGTATTGTACCACAGATCACTAACCCAGGAAGAAGATAAACTTCAAAATTCAAATGATGGCTTCTACTGAATGCATATCACTTTCACATCGTCATAAAGTGGAGAAACTATAATTCATGGAAAGTGGAACCACAAGAGTTTGGTTGGCTAAATTGCATGAAAGATGAGAATTGATCGGGAGATGCCCATGTTACCTGTTCTAGTTGAAATTTTGTCAGGTTGAGATATTTTGTTGTAACTTTTATATATGTAGAATATATAAAGACTCAGTTTGTGTTTTGAATAGGTATGCAACACAGAATCCTCAAATAATATTCGATCATAAATTTGTATAGGATCATGCCCAAAAAGTTGTCCTTTAAGCTTCTGTGTTGTTTGAGCAACAATACAATACCTGTATTGTTTGATTACTTAGTGGCTCTGGGCAGACAGGATTCCATAATGTAAAATCGATCTGATCCCCTATTGCTGTGGGGCTCAGGTATGACTCCTTCTTCATTCAGAAAGACAAGTAAGCACTGGGTCTTTCAACTCTGGTTTTTGTAGCTTAAGATATTCACATTTGGGCTGGAGTCATGGCTGAGTGGTAGTGAACATGCCTAGCATGAGTGAGGCACTGAGTTTGATTCTTAGCACCACATATAAATAAATGAATGAAATAAAGGTCCATCAACATCTAAAAAAAATATTTAAAAAAGAGAAATTCACATTTATCAACTCAGCCACGGGTGCATGACTCCTGTGCACTTGCTCAAAATCAAATTCATTGGGGACTGATGAAGACCAGGCTAATAGTTTATTTGTTCTGAGAAATTATTTCCAAATAGTCTGGGATAGTTTATTGGTTGGTAAAATGTCCTTCCAACAGGAAAACCTGCTGTGAAACTACATTAAGGTCACATGGCTGCTTGTAAAGTACAGAGAAGAATAAAGGGAGCCTAATGGTCTAAATCCTAAAGCACCATTTATTTCCATCTTGGAAATTCAATCTTGGAAGCATTTATTGAGTGTTTGCTGCATGTAAAGGGAAGGAAGCTGGCTATTATTGAACCCATTCTATGCAGCGAGCACTGCGCTTACTGCTTTTACAAGTTCATTGCATTTAATCACATTGAATGGGTAGATCACTGGGATAGCATACTGCTGAACAAAGTAGCCTCTGCCTTCAGGGCCTTCTAGATCCATGCTGTCCAGGACAGTGTGGCTTTCTAGCAATGGGAACGTGCAATGGTGTCCATGCTGTCCAGGACAGTGTGGCTTTCTAGCAATGGGAAAGTGTAAAATCACCATGGAATTCTAAGACTGAGATAAAGCAAAATGTTTCATTAATATTTTTTTTTTGTATGTATTGAAATTTGCTTAGTATTTTGGATTGATTAGGTTAAATAAAATGTCATTAAAATTATTTTCACCTGTTTCTTTTTACTTTTTAAAGTGTCTATGAGAAAATGTAAAATTACATATGTGGCTCTTATTTGTGACTCATAATGCACTTTATTGGATGATGGTCTTATAAAGGCAAGGCATAGATGTGAATTACTAGGATCTAGATTCTAATATTATGATGGCATTTTAATTGGGGTAATTGGCTAGGCCTCGTAGCCACAACTGTAATCCTAGTGATGTAGAAGGCTGAGGCAGGAGGGCTGACCGTCTCAAAATGAAAAATAAAATGGGCTGGGAATGTAGCTCAGTGGTAGAGCACCCCTGGGTTCAATCCCCATTACTGCAGAAATCAGTGAATAAATAGGGGTGAACTGTGGTTATGGGATTTTTTGTTTTTGTTTTTTGGTACTGGGAATTGAACCCAGGGACACTTTACCACTGAGCCACATCCCCAGCCCTTTTATTTATCTATTTATTTATTTTAAGACAGGGTCTCAGTTGCTTTAGCTCAGGCTGGCCTTGAACTTGTGATCTTCCTGCCTTAGTCTCCTGAGATGCTGGGATTTACAGGTGTGTGCCACCACACTCAGCTGGGGCAAACTTTTGAAGGATAATTTGGCAATAATCTCATGTAGTAAAATCTGGATCTCCTTGTGAGTCACCTCAATATTAGACACATAATAGTTGAGGTTAACCCATTAAGTCCTCTGTTTTCAATTCTGCAAAATTTTCAATGAAATTGATGTAGATACATTAAAGTAGGTTGGAAGTCATAAATTTGAGCTTTATTATCTTTAACCTATTACTTTTCTCAAAAGCACTCTAAAAACATAAATATTTATTTTAAAGTTACCATATGTGGTCTATTTGTTGCTCAGTTTTTAAGGTATTCTATAAATGGGATGATGGGAAATAATGGAGTGGTGTTAAAGTCTGTAAACAAGTCTGGATGGCGCCTGGCATTTTGCCAGAGGGAGTGGTTTGAGAAGTAACACATTAAGTGTGGAGATTCCTTATTGGTTGACTGCTGTATCTAGTTTATGCTAATTAAGATAAGCTGTGTGGAATGTATAAATATTGCTCTGGTCCTACAATACACGGCTCCTACTCCTGCTGTATCAATCTACACAAGTTGTTCGTCACCCCCTGGTTATTTTGCCCAGCCAGCCGGGCTGCGGCAGAGTGGTAACACTGGCATGCCTAATCTGGTTTTTAACTTTTCCTTATGATTAATTCTTTCTAAAATATATTTGTAGTGGCAGTAGCTGTTTGCTGACTAGCTGGACTAGGCCAGGTACTCTGAGAGACATCCAGTCCAAAAGGGAATCATCTGGAGTTTCAGACTCACAGCTGATTCTCCCTAATGGGGGAGAGTCTATAGGAATGCAATAGATAGGACACCAGAAACAAAGTGATAGGTAAAGAGCTTTGGCTGTTTCCAGAGGAGTGTGGTACTATTTGGCTTGGAGTCAATGCCTGAAGGAAGACAGTGCCGAGATTGGGCAGGTGGAAGGGCTGATCGAGGGGAGGGAACAGCCAGAGCAAAAGCTTGGAGGTAAGAGGGTCTTTAGGAGGAACAGGTGTAGTTCTTTTGCCTGTGACAAGGTATGTGTGCAGGAAGATGGCATTTAATAGTGGAAAACCAGGCAAGGGAATCTGGACTTTATCCTGAAGTACTTAAATTTCATCGAAAGTGTGTAACCTTAAAATGATTTCCAAAGTGCCCTGTTAGCAGTCCTTCTAAAAATATGCGTGCCTGAAGGAGTGCTAGCATCTTTTTTGTTTTTTTTCTTGGAGTGAGGTCACTGATTGCATAAATGTTTTTTAAAACGAATTCTCTTGAAATAATTGCTTTGACTCTAGTTCTTTCAGATGTTCCAGATGTGGTATTTGTTTTATTCTAAGTAGCAATGTGTTCTCTTTAGGAGAGGGAAGTATAAGGCACAAAGGGATGTGTTGAGTGAGACAAGAGGATACATTTTCTTTACTTGTAGTCAATATGTTAAGATATTTAAAAAAAAAATCACACCAGCTCTTTATGTCTTAAATTCCTCATTCCATGAAACACACATGTGCACGCGCGCGCGCACACACACACACACACATACACACACACATTCTTCTATAGAAACTATTTTTTAAGGATAAATAATGCCCTTGGGGGGGCTGGGGCTGTAGCTCAGTGGTAACCTCACAAGTGTGAAGTCCTGGGTTTGATCCTCAGCATCACATAAAAATAAATAAATAAATGAATCAAGATAGTGTGTCCATTTACAGCTAAAACATATATATATATATATATATATATATATATTTATACACACACACATATATATGTATGTATATACACATACATATACACACACATATATGTATGTGTATATATGTGTGTGTGTGTGTGATATATATATATATATATATATATATATATATATATATATAGCCCTTGGGTCTTTGAGAGACCAAATTGGTAGGGAAATTGTCGCAATACAAAGTATCATGGAGACCCGCAGTAATGGAAATGTGGGAGATTATTCCAGTTAAGAGAGCAGAATTGGGAGGCAACAACTGGGTTACAGTCCTACTTCACCATCTACCAACTTTTCTGTTCACTTCTTCTAATATCTCAAGATCATTTTTACCTCCAATGATTTGACTCTAGATAGAAGAATAGTGAGTGCTGAAGCCAAGGAAGGATGTGGGGAGGGAGGAGAGGCGCAGGGTGCAGTTAGAAAGGAGGACTAATTTCTCATGTTCCATAGCACAGCAGGATAACTATGCCTGACAACAATTAACATTACATCTCAAAATAGCCAGTAGAGAAGATTTTGAATGTTCCCAATACAAAGTAATGATAAAAATTCAAGGTAATAGATATGCCAGTTACCCTAATCTGATGATTACACATTGTATACATGTATTGAAAAGTTACATTGTCCCCCATAGGTAGGTATTATAACTAAAAATTAAAAATGTAGGTCAGGCACAGAGTGGCACACACCTGTAATTCTAGCAATTCAGGAGGCTGAGGCAGGAGGATAGCAAGTTCAAGGCCAGCCTTAGCAGCTTAGTGAGATCCTATCTCAAAATAAACATGAAAAAAACTGAGATATAACTCAGTGGTAAAGCATCCCTAGGTTCAGTTCCCAGTACCAAACAAAAACAATAACCAACTCCCCCCCACCCCCCAAAAAATATGTATGTATTAAAACTACTTCATGACCAAGTTGGTTTTATCCCAGAGATGCAAGGATGGTTTAACATATGCAAATCAGTAAATATAATTCAGCACATAAATAGAATTAAGGACAAAAATCACTTAGTCATTTTAATATATGCAGAGAAAGCCTTTGACAAAATTCAGCATCCATTCATGATATAAAACACTGAAGAAACTAGAACAGAAGTGACTTACCTCAACATCATAAAGAAGGTTAAATTTTTTATATATATATATATATATATATATATATATATATATATATATATATATATATCAACAAACCAAACAAGCATACAAACAACAACAACAACAACAACAAAAAAAAAAAAACAAAGCCAACCTCATAGTAAATGGGGAAACACTGAAAACATTTTCTTTAAAATCTGGGACAAGACAAGGATCTTTTCTCATATGACTTCTATTTAATACAGTACTAGAAATACTAGCCATAGCAATTAGGCAAGATAATAATAGGAAAAGAAGAAGTCAAATTATCACTGTTTGGAGATGGTGTGATCCTATACTTAGAAGAAAGATTCAAAAAAGAAAAATAAAATAAAACTTCCACCAAAACACTGCTAGAGCTAATAAACAAAATCAGCAAAGTCACAGGTTACAAAATTATCATGCAAAAATCAATAGCTTTCTTTTACACCAACAATGAATCTGATGAGAAGGAAATCAGGAAAACAATTCCATTCATAATAGCCTCAAAATAAACAAACAAACAAACAAAACAAAAACCCTAGAAATAAATCTAACCAAGGAGGTGAAAGACCTCTACAATAAAAACTATAGAACTTTGAAGAAAGAAATTGAAGAACACACAAGAATATGGAAATACCTCCCATGTTCATTGATTGGTAGAATCAATATTGATAAAATGGACATACTAGCAAAAGCAATATACAGATTCAATGCAATCCCCATGAAAATATCAATGACATAATTCACAGACTAAAAGAAAAAAAGTTCTAAAGTTCATTTGGAAGAATAAAAGACCCAGAATAGCCAAAGCAGTTCTCACCCATGAAGGCAGTGCTGGGGGCATCACAATACCTGACTTCACATTGTAATATAGAGCTATGGTAACAAAAATTCCATAGTGCTGGCATAAAAACAGACACATAGACCAGTGATACAGGATAGAAGACACAGAGAAAAACCACACATTTATAGTCATTTGATTCTTGACAAATGTATCAAGAACATACATTGGAGAAAAAAGTCTTTTAAACAAACTGTACTTGGAAAACTGGTTATCCATATATAGAAGAATGAGACAATAATCAAATACAAATGAATCAAAGACCTAGGAATTTGATCAGAAACTATGCAACTCCTGGAAGAAAACATAGGATCAACACTCCATTATATAGACACAGGCAACAACTTTCTCAAAAGGACCCCTAAAGCTCAGCCAAGTGTTAATATATATGATGGCATCAAATTAAACAGCTTCTGCACAGCAAAGGAAACAATTAAGAATGAGAATCTGCAGAATGGGAGAAAAATCTTTGCTATCTGCTTTTTTGACCAAGGATTCATATCTAGAATATGGAAAGAACTCAAAAGCTTAACATAAAACAAATAACCCAATTAATAAATGGGAAAGTGAATTAAACAGACACTTCTCAAAAGAAGAAATATAAATATCCATAATAAATATAAATACATGAAAAAATGTTCAACATCATTAGTAACTAGGGGAATCCAAATCAAAACTACATCGAGATTTCATCTCACATAGTAAGGATGGCAGTCATCAAGAATATAAACAATAATAAATGCTACAGAGGATGTGGGAGAAAGGAACACTTTTACACTGTTGGTGGAGTTGTACATTAGTATGATCGCTATGGAAATCGGTATGGAGGTTCCTTATAAGACTAGGCATGGAACCACCATATGACTCAGCTTTGCTACTCGTAGGTATTTGTCCTAAAGAATTAAAGTCAACATATCCCCATTTATAGTAGCATAATTCAGATTAGCCAAGTGATAGATCCGGCCTAAGTGTTCATTAGCAGATGAATGGATAAAGAAAATGTGGTGTATATATAAACAATGGTGTTTTATTTTTTATTTATAAAGAAAAATGAAATTATGTCATTTGCAGAAAATGGGTGGAACTTGAGAACATTATGTTAAGTGAAATAAGCCAAATTCATAAGGTCAAAGGTCGTATGTTTTTTCTCATATGTGGAAGCTAGAGAGGAAAATGTAAAAGAAGGGTGGGGGGATCTCATGAATATTGAAGGGAGATCAGTAAGGTAGAGGAAAGGGACCAGAGGGAGGGAGAAAGGGAAGGGAAGGAGAAATAACAGGGAGTGGTATTGGCCAAATTCTATTGTTATATCATGTGCACACACAAATATGTAACAACAAATCCCATCATTGTGTACAACTATAATTCACCAATTTAAAAAATGCAGAAAAGATACTCCTTTGTCTCCCTCTATGTTGCTTCATATCTTTGTTCTTCTTTAAAGCAAAATTCTTTGAATAAGTTCTCACTGTTTCAAATCCCTTACCTCACACTCCCTTGCACAGCATCTTACTATGAACATTTCAAACATGAGAGAGTTGACAGAATTTTAAAGCAAATACCCACGAACCACCACTAAACTTCACAATAAATGTTTTGCTTGATTGATTTGACTCTAGACACTTATCATCCATCCATCCCTTCATCCTTCCATTAACTTATCTTATATTTTGGGTACATTTTAAAGTAAGTTGCAGGCATCAGTGAGCTCCTCCTGAACATTTCAGTGGGTGTATTATTACTTTGGGTTCAGAATTTGTTTATAGTTCTCTCTTTTGAAGTAAAGTTTATACATTGAGAAGCACATATCTCAAGTGTACCATTCAGAGCTCTGACAAATGCACACACCACCTCTGTAATCCACGCTCTTTTCAGGGTACAGAACGTGACCATTGTTACAGAAAGTTCCTCGCATTCCTTCCTGATTCATCCTCACACCACCCTCCCATCTCCTTCCAGAGGCAACCACTGTTTGAAAAACAGTCTGTCTTGTATTATTTTTGCTTTTCTAAAAGATCATAAAAATGCAATCCTAAGAATGTCCTCTTTTGTGTCAACTTCTTTCACTCAGCATATGTTTTTTTGAGATTCATCCATAGCATGTGTGTCAGTAATTCATTCCTGTCTACTGCTGGGTATCATTCCATTGTTGACTGTGTGACAGTGTGTTTATTCATTTTTCTCCTGATAGATGTGCAGATTGTATTCAATTTTGGTCTATTATAAATAAACTTGCCAGATACAAACATGAATTTATTTTCGTGGATACTTGTTCCCTTTTCTCTTTGGCACATACTTAGGAGTGAAATTATTGAGTCACAGGGTAGGTGTATGTTTAGTTTTATAAGAAACTGTGAGAGAGTTTCTAAAATGGTTATAGTTTTATATCTGACCAAAAATGTATGAGAGTGGTTCTCATCCTGCTTCCTTGCCAGCATTGGCATTTGATAATCTTTTAATGTTTATACAGTCTGGGGGATCTCACAGTATCTCATTGTGTTTTAAATTTTAATTTCCCTGATGAATGTTAATTTTAATTTCCCTGATAATGTTGAGCACTTTTCATGTGCTTGTTGACCATTAGTTTATCTTCTTTTGTGAACTGTCTTGATCTACTTGTTTTGCTCACTTTTTGTTGAATCCTAGGCCCACATGATGTTTCCTAGACATCAGCTCTTTGTCAGATCTATAACTTGCATATATTTTCTCCTAAGCCATTGCTTACCTTTTCATTTTCTTAATGGTGTCTTTTGGTGATCAAAATTATTTAATGTTGACTAAATAACCAAAATTAATTAATGTTTTTCCTTTCATGTTTATTGCTTTTCATGTTATAGCTAAAAGCTTCATAGTTTTAGGTCTGTGATCCATCTCAGTTTAATTTTTGTGTATGGTGTGATGTCAAGGTTGAGATTTATTTACTTTTTCCACATAGATATTTAGTTATTTTGGCACTATTTGTTGAAAGTCCTTTTCTTTCTTTATTGTATTTTGGTGTAACCTTTGTGAAAAATCAAGGGACCATGCATGTTTGAGTCCAATTCTGAGCTCTCTGTGCTGTCTCATTAATCTATATGTTGATTGTATGCCAATATTGCATTATCTTCATTATGATAAACTTATTTTAAGATATTGAAGTCAGGTAGTTCAAGTTATCTAACTTTGGTTTTATCTTTTTAATGATTTTTTTTTTGTATGTTAGAAGTCCATCACATTTCTATACACACTTCATAATAAGCTCATCAATTTACACACACACACACACACACACACACACACCACCTAGTGAAATTATAATTAGGATCAGTCTGTGGACAACAGGCAATAATATTTAGTCTTGTAGTCCATGAACATGGTATATCCACTTTAGGTCTTTATTTTCTTTCTGCAGTGTCTTGCTATCACAGTTTTATTTGAACTCACTTTTTAGGATTTCATGCCTAAAATTCCCCTGCAATTACTCTTGTGTAGGCTATCAGTGCCCCTGTCTTTCTCTATCCATGTTCAGTTCTCAGTCTCCCTGTTTCTCCATTTCTCAGCCACCATTGGCATAATCAGTCACTCTGCACTTGCAGTCCCATGCTCCGCTGCCTTTAGTATCCCAGTGCTCTCCTGGCTTTCCTCCCATCTTACTGGCAGGTCTTTTTTGTCTGTTTTACTGGATTCTTCTCTTCTTGCTGATATTTAGATGTCGTAGAGCCCTGAGCCTCAGTCCTCACCTATCTCTCTTTTATCCTCCTTCAGCCAGTCTCAAGGTGAAAATATGTCATTTAAAACCAACTATCTTGTTTAAAGCCATTTGACTCCCAATTTTATATCTCAGTTCTGAACTCCAGGTTCTTGCTGATATCCATCTTCTTGCTCATATTCATTTGGGTAACTAAAATAGCTCTCGAACTTAACCCCTCTGAAATGGGGTTAAGTTGATTTGCCCCATTTAAATCACTCTTGATTTGCCCCCCAAAATGACTATTTCTTCTCACTCCCCACCACCCACTGTATTCCCCAGCTGAGTAGCTGGACTTTTCTCCCTGTTGCTTATGTGCCAATCTTAGACTGTCTTTGACACCTGTCTTTGACACCTTTTATATACTGTACCCCAATGCACATGAGAAAACCTTTGGGTCCTGTCTTCCTGGTGTACCTTAGGTACTTCCCAACACTGTCTCCCACCTGGATAATGGCAATATTTTCCTGAGTAGTCTGCTTTCTCTGCCTGTTCATTACCTGAACAATCTGAACAGTCTTTTAAAATGTCACAGTGTTTTACTCCCTTGATTGAAATCTTTCTGGGTCTTCCCCTGGAAACAAAACAACCTTGAGCAATGATGACCAAAGCCCAATATGACCAGACCTACCTGCACCCTCTCCCACTTATTCCTCCACTGTTGCCTTTTCTTTCACAACACTCTGACTATAGTGGCCTTTTGTTGTTTTTGAATATTCCAAGTTTATTTAGGCCTCAGGGCCTTTGCAGTTTCAGTTTCTTCTGCCTAGAAAATTTCCCCCAGATAATTGTGTGGCATTTTACCTAACTCTACTCAATGTCTCTGTCTTTGTGTCATCTCCCTAAATACTCCTCTTCTGATCACCCATCTGAGGAGTGTACCATTTCCCATTATTCCCCAGACCTTTATTCTGCTTTGGCTTTCTTCATATTACTTGGCATAATCTGGTCTTATATTTATTTATTTTAATTTTTGACAGTCTCTTTCCCCTAATAGAATAACAGCTTCCAGAAGATAAGGTCTTTCTGATTTCGATCATTAATTTTTAAAATATGTATTTCTTTTTAGTTGTAGGTGGACACAGTACCCTTTATTTTATTTTTTTATGTGGTGCTGAGGATCCAACCCACTGCCTCACACAGGCCAGGTGAGCGCTCTGTCATCAGTGAGCCCCAGCCCCAGCCCTCCATCATTAGTGTTGATAATAACAGTTGCCATGTTGTAGGTGTTCAATACTTATAGGTTGAATGAATGACCTTGGGCAGATTAGCCTTTCTGATCCCACTTTCTTCATCTGAGAAATGGGGAAAAAAAATAACAGTATGTACCTTATAGGGCCGACGTGAATGGGAAACAAGATACCAGGTATAATAAGATTGTGGCGATGGGTGGCTGTTGTTTTGTGCTTATCATTAAGTTATAGAAATTATTTAAACCTCTTAGAGTCAACCCATGAATCTGTATGAGTGTCATGTGAGGTGGAATTTGCACTACGCATTTTGCAGTGGTTGATTTGGGAGCTGTAGCTTATATTATTGATAACTTAGAAGAAGTAAAATAAGTACGTATATCCTCAACTTATGGTTTGGCTCAACGATATTTGACTTTAGGATGGTGTGGGAGTGTACCCATATATGAGACACCCAACACTGTATTATAAAATTGTATTAAACAATCTTGCTCACCTTCAGGCTCAGGTCAAGTGTTCTGAGCACCTTTCTGCAGGCTAGATTAAGGTACGATGTTCTGTAGTTTTGCTGGATGAACTGCATTTTGGACCTTGGATACTTTCAGTTTAATTATGGGTTGTTGGGATATGTCTTTGTAGGTTCAGAGCATCTGATACTTGAAAAGTTAAATGCCAGGGTATATTCAAGTAGTTAATACAGATGACAATGGAACTAAGGTCACGAGTTACACTTAGTTGTCTAATGAATCTGCTGCTGCTGATGGCTGTAGTGTGGAGCAGTCATTTACAACCTGGGTGGTCTGGGCAGGCTTTGTGGGAGATGGGGGTCTGGGCTTCCCCTTGAAACACTGGGGAGTTTGGGGAAGGGCGTCCCGGGTGGGACAGAGGCACAAACCTAAGAGGGAGGAGAAACTATCTGGAAAATTGGAAAAATATGATGTCAGGGAGGCGTGGTCTTGATTGGAAGCAGTGTGAAAGCCACACAAACCCATCAGGGTGGAACTCCAGCAAGCAGCCTAGGACCAAGGAGCCCACTGGCCACAGGAAGCCCTTCGTGACTTAAACTGAGTAAGCAAGTTAGGAAATGCTTTTGGGTGATTAGCTAAAAGGTAATTAATCCCAGGCATGTTGGTGCCAGTCTAATCCCTTCCACGGCAGTGCATGGCAAGGTGCCAAGCCCTGCTGGGTACAGTAGCCCAGGTGCCACTACTGGGGCAGGCAGAGGTGGTAGTAATAAGCCTGTCTCCTCCTTCCTGGGTCCCAAAGGCCAATTTAAAACTCTTTTTTAACCTTCAAGAATTCCTTAGTTTTTAAGTAACCATGACTAGAAGGCAAGTGACAATTTTCCCTATCCTTGTTTAAAAACAAGAAGGTTGGCACCTGGCACACCCTGTACTCCTGAGTGGTTACTCAGGAGGCTGAGGCAGGAGGATCACAATTCAAGACCAGCCTGGGCAATTCAGGATATTGTCTTTAAAATCTAAAAAGGGCTAGGGACATAATTCAGTGCTAGAGCCCTCTTTCATTCAATTCCCAGTAACAGGATAGGAGAGGCATGGATTGAAGGTCAATCAATTAACATAGCAATTTTTCATTTTTACATATTTTTAAGAAGGTACTCTGCTTGTTTTTCAGCAGAGCATATTGTGTCAGATGAGTTATGTAAAGCTAAGTTCTCATTATTGTGAAAAAGGAAAGCACGTGTTCAATGTGGGAAGTAGCCAGAGTGGTCTGTGAACTGATCAGGTTATTGAAAATGAAAGGTCACCTAGTCAACCTTGAGGGAGCGTTTGCTTGAAATCATACTGCTTTGTGTAAACTTACAGTCATCTAAAAGGGCACCAATGCACACATTTTTTGTTTTTACTGAGTTTCAAGAAATTGCTGCTTTTTGGAGTGTTGGACTAGATTTCAGGTCCATTTGTGGTAAATAAGAAAATAACCTTGTCAAAGTAAGAGAAGCAAAATAAAATATATAGATATGAGCCATGACAGATGTCATCGAGCGGGGAGTGGATGTGAAGACAATTAGGGCTGTTGTCATTAACGAAGCCCTGGCAACACGCGTCACAGATTAAATAATGAAGGCCAGTTGGTGGGCCCTGTGAGGAGAGAACAGAGAGCCCATTGTGTCTGCTTTTCCACTGAATTTCAAACTAATTGCCTAAGTAAAGGCTTCTATTTTGGTCATAAGCGATGGAAAATTAAACAGTTGATATATTGTAAATCTTGTAATTCACTCTGGATCACCAATCAGAACTAAATAGAGCAGCTTGGAGCAAAGAATCCAATTCAACTGTGAGCCTTGCCTGCAGAGAAGCCCAGTTCAGTTGTTGGGCTCTGCATGGACTCTGCCTTCCTGTTGCAGTGAGGTTCTAGCTGGTGTGGTCTCAGAGACCGGCCTTCGCTTGCTAATCCTCTGTGCTAATGGCTATTGCTGCAGACTGGGGACAGATGTCATGATCCATCCAGGACTGGCACAGTGCAGAGCCCAGGGAGGGGTCTCTCTGAGGGCAGCCTCGGCTGAGTCTCAAGGCAGGTTGGGGTTGTGGCCTTTTCTACTCTGGTCACTGTGATGAACAAATACATGTGAAAGCACTTTGTTTACACAAATGAAGAGATTACTGTTTTTATTATTATTATTTTAGAAGTGGAGTCAGGGTTCTGGGTTCTGAATCCTGGATTTGAATGCTGGTTTCATTTCATATGAGGGTCCCTGCTTTCTGAATGCCATTTTTAGCAGTCTTCTTGTGACACCCCTCCTTAAATCACATGATCTTCACTTCTTTGTATGACATGGAGATCTTCTGGGCATTCTAATGAAGCTAACAAGTCCCTTAATAAAAGAATAATGTTGACTTCACAAAATTAAAATGGATAGGATTCCAAAGAACACTGACATACAGTTATAAATATGCTAATAAGTAAATATGTAACTGGGCATGGTGGTGCATACGTATAATCCCAGCAACTCAGGAGGCTGAGGCAGGAGGATTGCAAGTTTGAGGCCATCCTCAGCAACTTAGTGAGACCCTGTCTCAAAAAATAAAAAAGGGTTGAAGATGAAGATGTAGCTTGGTTCAGTCCCCAGTACCCCCCCCCCCAAAAAAAAAGAAGAAGAAGTAAATGTTTAATATTATAATATACATTCTTTGTTAAAATTCATTAAGTACTAAGATCTAGTGGCAGGTCTAATAATGACTGTAATTTTGAAGTAACAATGAGTGGAAATGATATTATAAGGTATCTGCAATAGTGCTAATGATGTAACATGAAAATACCTTCAATTTCTATTAATGACAAGTGACGAGAATGGACCATTTGATTGCCGATTATTGCTTCCATTTGTAATAGAAGAACATGCTAAACTTCAGTTTGAGATTAGTAAAGATAGAAATGAACTGTTTCCCCATCCACATCCTGATTTCTGAGAGCCTCACACCCCTTCTCTTAAAACTTCACTCTTTCCTTTTAGGCTGCACATTCTGCAGGGCCAAAGTCTGCACCCCAGTGACCACCAGCCGTGCTATCCCTCTGTTCCTGTGTGCACCCCTGTGTCTGGGTGCAGGAGCAGAGCATCAGGGTCCCCTTGGGGCCTGCTGGACCACACCCTAAATGGTCCTCAGGACCTCCAGTCCAGACTTCAAAAACATCTCCCAGACTTGGCCATCTGCCTCCCCTTGGTCCGTCAGCCCTCCTCTCTGTCCTGTGCGTCCTTGCTCTCTGAATGACAGTAGCAGCCACTGCTGGGCTCAGGCTCACACCTGGCTTGGTGAGGGAGTTTGTGGGCATGATGCTGCTAGGACTTCCACACCAGCCTCACTGATAAAGTCCATGACATTTTTAAACACTAAAATATGCCTGTCCTTTTATCTTGAATGTCTTCTAAATTTTGACTCATCTGACATAGCCTAGTTCCTCCTCCTCATCTTTTAAACATGCTTCTGTGGTTATTCTTAGGTTTAGAATCCTTGGTTATGACTCTTTGCCTTCATGATATGACATCAGAGGGCTCCTGCCTTCCTCATGGCGTGTTCCTGTGCTGTCCCCAGTCCCAAAGCTCCCCGCAGACAGCCCCTCCAATATCCATCCCGTTTCCTCCTTTGCCTTGGCAGGCTAAGTGCCTTCTGCCTGGGGACACCTGGCCTCCCTGACATCTCCAGGTCTCAGTTTTGTGGCTCCTTCTTTGGAGAATGTCATGAGGACTGTTCAGAGTGCAGTCCTTGTCCATTTATTCCCTCCTCCTTTGCAGTGACCAGAGTCTGGCAGGGCTTCCAAAGTGACAGGCACCTGGGATAGAGTAAAGTTCAGTGCTTCATCAGTAGCTGAAGGGGATTGGTTCCAGAACCTTCCTCAGAACCAAAATCCATGGATATCAAAAATTGCAGATGCTCCAATACTTACATAAAATGACGCAGCATATGCCCATAACCTATGCACATCTTCCCACATACTTTAAATCAACTGTAGATTACTTATAACACTGAATGCAATGTAAACGCTGAGTAACTGTATGGCGACTCTTATGCAGTATAATAGTAATTATACCTCCACACTATAATTAGAGAGTAATGACAAGAAAAAAAGTCTGTACAGGTCCAGTATAGACAGAGTTTTTTTCCCATCTGAGGTTGGTTGAATCCATGGACATGGGGACCAAACATACATGGCTAGGAGCAGTATCTTGCTTGGGTCCTAATCCTGGCTCTGTGGCTAGCGGTATGATCTTGAAAAGGTATGTGACCTTTGGACAACTCAAGTTTTCCCATCTGTAAACCCAGTATAATAACAGAGTGCTACGGTTTAAAAGAGTAAATACTTGTAAAACACTGAAGAGCCATGCCTGGCTCATAGGAAGAGCTCAAAAAATAACTGTCCTAGCCGGGACAGCAGCTATAATCCCAGCAGCTTGGGAGGCTGAGGCAGAGGATTGTGAGTTCAAAGCCAGCCTCAGCAAAAGCTAGGCGCTAAGCAACTCAGTGCGACCCCGTCTCTAAGTAAAATATAAAAAAGGGCTGGGGATGTGGCTCCATGTTTGAGCGCCCCTGGGTTGAATCCCCAGTACCAAAAAAAAAAAAAAAAAAAAAAAAAAAAATGCTATTCTTACTCATTTTAGTTAAGTGGCCTGGGCTCATTTAAAAGTCACATCCTACTTTGCTATTATTTTTGCTAGCGTTTTATTAAAGAGTGTAGTATAGGGCTGGGGTTGTGGCTCAAGCGGTAGAGTGCTGCCTAGCACGTTCGAGACACTGGGTTCGATCCTCAGCATCACATAAAAATAAAGATATTGTGTCCAACTACAACTAAAAAAATGTTTTTAAAAAACTTAAAGGGTGTAGTATAATTTGGGGTCAAGTACTTAACTATTGTTTCATCTTCATTGGGGTTGGTATCAGATTTTGATTTTATGTGAATTTATTTATATGAGACAAAAGGAAATGCTCTTTGACAAAATAAGAGAAATCCTGAGGGACAAAATTTGATAGAATGATGGAGGCACAGTCTCATCAATAGTTTTCTAGCCGAGTTGGGGATTTATCCATATTTCTTCCATTCCAGAAACTGAGTTTGACTGAACAGGAATATTTCTTGTAAGTAGGCAAAGGAGAGATTGATATTATTTATCAGAAGATTTCCTTGAGAATGTAAATCATGTTTGCAAACCAAATCACTTTTTTCTTGCATGAGCATTTTCATATACTCTGGGAATATTCTACTCTTGGGGGAAATTTTTTAATGATTACTAACCACCTAGCTCATGTGACATTGATGTGCTTTTTAAAAAAAGATATTTATATTTAATATACACATACATAAAAATGTAAAAAATGTATACATCACAACAAATTTTTATGTAAATGAAAATAAGAAATATATTACATTTTTAAAAACTTATAAATCAATTTGGGATAGAGAGTTATTTTAAAAGACACTCTTGAGCCTGGCACACTGGTGCATGCCCGTCATCCCAGAGCTTAGGACCTTGCTAAATGGCTTAGGCTGACTTTGATGTCCTCTTCTAACTGATGCTTCCTTCACTTTTTTTCCCCCAACATAAAGGTTATTTCCCTTGAGGTTTGTTCCACTCTCCAGCCGCCTCTCGGTTTCGCCAGCAGGTGGAGTACTAGCTCCTTTGAAAGTCACTAGCCATAGACCTTAGGACTAGTTTTCTTACTATTGTAATTATACTCCCACCCCGCAAGAAAAAAAAAAAAGACCCTATGAGAAACTCTTAAATATGACGTGGGAGTGGGTAGGGGAAGTGGACAGGGTGGATGTTGGGTCTTAGGTAGTCTCTGGGATTTTCATGCCTGACACTTGGGAGCTAATATGCTAATGACTTGTATTTCACAGGTTTTGAGTAACTCGAATTTTACCAGAAAACTATGTAAATTTTTTTAGCAACAGGTGAATAAAGTTTTTCTTGGCATATTTTTGTCCAATCTCACAGTTTAGAAGAAACAATAATTAAAGTTAGGGAACCTGACTATTATGTTAAAATAGATCTTACTTAAATAGAAATCATGGAAACAAGCCATGAGAATTAAAACTATTCTTGTTGAAAACTAGTAGGAAATAGTGCCTACTGTGAGCACATTAAAAGCCAAGCATGGAAACTCCATCTGTCCCTGCTCTCTGACTGGGGTTGAACCCAGTGACTCTACCACTGAGCCAGATCCTCAGTCCTTTTATTTTTTCACCTTGAGACAGGGTCTCTCTAAATTTCCCAGGCTGGCTTCAAACTTCTGATCGCCCCTCGATTACAGGCATGAGATTCTACATAAGTGTCTTAGTCTTTCTTAAGCAATATGCTGAAACATTATTGACCATGTTTTAGTTTTTAACTGCCTTTAGGACATTATCAATTACAGTTTTCTAAAATGAAAACTAAATTTAAATTCCTTACTTTGAAACCCATATGTGTTTTTTCCCCATAATGTGTTATTAAGTTCCATTTTAAAAGTCAACTAAAGAGATCTTTGTTTTTCTTATAAATGTATCTTAAATGCAGGTGATGAAACTGAATTATAAGAGTGATTTAAAAATTTACAGATACCAAGTCAGAATCAGAAGTTAGAAGATTCTTTGATAAATTTTCTTCTCGAGCTTATACTGATGTTTAGACTTGAGGGATTAATGAATTTAGACTTATTTAATGTTATGCAAAAATCTGAGACTCATATGTGAGTTTGATTCTCAGAAATAATAATTTCATATGTCCATCATGCAAAGTGAAATTACAGTGCTATGCATTCTGTGACCACCACCCAACCTGGTCAACAACAGAAAAGTCATTTTATGGCCCTAAGAGTGCAGACTGTATTCCTCTTGTTTAAAATGAATCAGTCACTTTAATTCAGTATCTGAAGGGAGAGAAGGGAGTGAGAGATTTCTTTGTTTGTGTTATGGTTTTCTTGAGCAGCAAGTATGAAAAGGAAGCCTGAAGCCTTAGCTCTTTGTGTATGTGGGTCTTATTTCTCACAACAGTGCTTATTTAACATATGGGGAGTGGTTTCAAGTTCATTACCGAAGCTTATAGGCTCAAGTGCCTTGTGGGCTTGGCTAACTTAAGTTGCTTTTGGGGAGGGGCCAAAACTGAGTCTGGGAACAGGAGCTTTTCCCTCTTGTGGATTCTCAGGGTAGTCAAAAGTTCCCCCCTTTGGCTGCCTGGGAGATTAGCTTCCTAGTAAGGATCTTTCTTTAGAGTAACATGAAGCGACTACTTCCACAGGGGCACCAGGTTAGTAAATAACCTTTTGAACTTTCTGTTGCATTTGTCAGAATTTCTTTGCGTGCTCAGGACAGGCAGGAGAGCTGTTGTGCTGTGGCTGTGTTCTTTTAGAGAATAGTCTGAGTGGGTTGATACCAGGGAGATTGGGGGTTATGTTTCTCTTAGAATATATGCATGGTTTGACAATGTTCAATGCAAGTGGAAACCAGAAGGAAAAAACGTGTGTGTGTGTGTGTGTGTGTGTGTGTTGTATTTACAGCCCAGAAATTGATCCCTGTGTGTAAGCATTTTCAGTTCCTTTTTTGAAGTTACTTTCTTCATGTCCTCCCACTGAATCTTCTAGGTGTAAGTACGATTTGATTCACAGCCGATTTGATTTTCTTTTTGGACCTTGAGCAGCAGGTGTTGTAGTCAGCCTGTCTCTCTTTCTCGCCACGCTTGTGCATGCTTGTCTGATGCTCCATTTCCCCATGGGCCTACTCCTTGGAGTCACAGTGAATCAGAGTTTCATTTAAATTTCATTTAAATCTTTTAAATCTTTTCTTCGAAAAATCTGGCAGTTTTGGACAGAGTGTTCAGGTGATTTAAGCAGAACCAAATCCCTTCCTCAGCTGTCCCTTGTTTCATTCACCAGTGATGCCTCAGAGTGGATTACCCTGGAGCACTGAATGATCCTAAAGATGAAGTGTGACTTGTAAGCATAAAGCAGTGTTAATAGCAATAAATAATTAAGTCAATAAAGTTAAGTACCAAGAGAATACCTTCCTCAATCCCATTAACTTAAAGATCTAGAGAACTATTTTGCCTTTGTTAATTTACCACCAAAGCAACCTGGAATGAAATTGTTCTGTAAGGGTGGTTCAATTTGATGAGGTCTTAAACTTTACAGCACTTGGTGAAATACAGCTTCTCTTGCTTTTATGCTACTTTAAGTATACTTTGGCTCACTATTATTTTAAAATAGGCCAATATGCTTATTGCTATTTAATTTTTTTCCTCCACTAGGAAATAGTTTATCAGGAAGGGTCTGTTCTTTGATGTTCTCTCCAATTAAAAAATTGAGGAAGAAAGCAGACAGAAATGGGTACTTTAAAAAAAAACAACAAAACTTTGATCTAATATACTAAATTTTAAGGATCTCACTTTCCATCTGTACTGAAATTGAAGTTGGAAAGTTATGGCTACATGCCATTTCAAGATTATAAAATGGTACTTTAAACCCCTAAGACACAGCTGCACAGATTTATTATTGTCTTTACCTCTGTAGATATCTCCTTTAACAGCAAATCCATGAGTCTCTTTTAGCTTTCAGAAAGTTCAAAGATCGCCACGACTTTGCTATGCTTAAACACACACACCATGCTATCATTGCATATGTCTGTTATTGTGAGATTATTATTAAATGCTATTAGATCAGATCTTAAAGGAGGACATTGGTTAACCTAATCTCTGCCTAATTATTTTAAAGAAAAATATCAAGACATTTTACTCTCTGATTACTTGACTGTACTTAATGGGTAGGGATAAAATGAGTTCACACAAAACTCATTTGTGTCCTGTCAATCTCAGTTTCTGTGTTCCTAAGGGCTTCAGAGCTTTTCATCTAGAGATTGTAGTGAAGGAATATATGACTGACTGGAAACAGAAATAAACAGTGCAGCATAGAATGGGGGAAACTCCCTAGAAACCAGATTTTAGGGGGTTTCCCAGAGAGTATATACATTAAAATAACTTCCTTGAACATAAGGGAAAAAAGCCTGCACAGAAGAGTGTTCCGTATCTGTAGTTGTAGAATAATGTAACTCAGCAAATCTGGACCATTCCTGGGTTGGGATCTTGTGCTGCAGGTGTCCTCATCTTGCTGGACTGGTTTGGGATTGTTACATCTTTGCTTTTCAGTTCAAATCTAGCAGAGATGGCATTTTTCTCATTCCATACCATCAGATTTCAAGTTGAGCTTTAACTGATCAATTTTTATCCAACATGTTTTCTTGATGACCATTCAAAGTGATTTAAGTGTCTCACACGTCTCAGATGGTTTATGAACCCAGCCAGTGACCCCGTGGCATGTGATGCCAAAGTTTTCTTCCTCCCCCCATATTTCTTATTGGTGCATTAGTGTATATAATGGTGGGATTTGTTGTTACATACTTGTGCATGCACACACTAGAGCATTATAAATAGGTTAATATCATTCCCTAGTATTTCTCCTTTCTTTCTCCTCCTCCCACCCTGGTCCCTTTCCTCTACTCCACTGATCTTCCTTTAACTTTTTTTTTTTTTTAAGATTTCTTTTTTCATTGTAGATGGACACATACCTTTATTTTGTTTATTTTTGTTTTTTTTATGAGGATCAAACCCAGTGCCTCACACATGCTAGGCAAGCACTCTACCACTGAGTCACAACCCCAGCTCCTTCTTTTGACTTTTGATGCCAAATTTCTTTTAAAATGCATGTGAGTTTCAAAGTTAGAGACAAATCCTTAGGCAAACTATTTCAACCTGAACTGGCTCACACCCAAAACACTGGAAAAATTGAATAGTAGTAGGAGAGAAAGACCCCAAGGAAAGAAATGAATAACTGATAGTAGTTGTGCGATTAGAGGTGGGTTTTCTGACTGCTGGACGTTGTTAGATTTTCACCTGATAGGCAGGTTCCATTCATATTTCAGATCATTCTTCATTCCCAGTCTTGATCTTTGCAGTACATGGTTTGGGATGTGTAGGCTCTTGACCTGCATTTATGGCCTTGTCGGATTCATTCAATGACTACAGTGAACAGCACAACCCCTGTTTTTTCCATCCCTGACCTCATTATTCTTGTCCTTAATCTTCTCACTCAAGGTGCTGTGTGCCTGGGTCTTGGGCTTACATATCAGAAAGCAAGGGAGATTGTAATACCATCCTTCCCAGAAACACCTTGTGTTAGTAAACATTAATATCCCAGAAGGATTGTAAAGGCAGAGGATAGATTAGGTTCTTGGAGCACAACTGACCACCCCCCCCTCCCCTCCACTTCCTTGTATTTTTCTGAAGAATGAAATTTAAGTCTGACCTAGCAGATCTGGGTATCGTGGTGGTGGTGTCATACGAGAGTAGTAGAGTAGGGGTCATAGTGATAACGGACACCCAAAAGGCATTTCCTAGTGCAACTGTTGAAATTTCCTAATGCAACACCCAAAAGGCATTTCCTCACTACAACCTGAAGAGATGGCCTGCCTGTCATCCCCATTTTGCAGCTGAGGAACTGTCTCAGAAAAGTCAAGTGAGTGGATCCATGTCAGAGGAAGCTAGTAAAGTAGCAATGACAGTATTGTGCCTTGGAGGGGTGAGGTGATAGGAGAAATATGATAGATTTGCTTTTTTAGAAAATATAATCCAATGTTTATGATTAATGAGATGCAACTATATAAATACTGACGTGTGTGCTGCTCTTCATACCAAAGATGTTTCTGCTGACCCCATGACTCACTACAGCATGTAACTATGTGTCCTTTTTACTGGGGTGGGAGGTGAACTTCCCATCTGTTCTACTGGTGACCAATCACAGGATATCACCAGCCGTGACTGGTTCATATGGAGGATGAGCCCACTGCATTGAAGACTGTCTTCTGCCTACTAAAGCTAGTCTTGGAATTTTTGAGATTTTTTTTTTAAGTAATAAAACCATTGAAGCTATGAACTTGGACCTTTTGACTGTTCAGTTTTCATGTCCTCTTCATTCCTGCTAAGTCGGACTTCCTGCTGATAATCAAAACTCTGGTTATTTTGTCATCCTAAGAGATTTCTGAAGCTTAGTAGAAAGCCAACATTTATCAGACATGTAAAATTCCTTTAAAAACATAAATATGCATATAAAAATGTTGGACAAGTAACTTATATTAGATTTGGCTAACACTTAAATGTAATAAGTTTAGAACCTTTAAGAAAATATAACAGTATAGCACATGTAGATTAAAGTGTTAAGATAAAATAATAATAAATGAAAGAAACAAGACTAAACAATACAAATTCTGATCTTTGTATGAAGAAGTACTTTCTCTTCCCAAAATCAATAGAGGAAATCACCAAAGGAAAAAGTTAATGGGTTTGGACTTTTTAGGTGGAAGTGTAAAAGCTTTAAGTACAAAAATGATCATTGAAGCATTATATTATGAAAAGTTGGAAATAAAAACATCCAGTAGTAGGGAAAATTCATGATGAACTATTATAGTTTTGTTTATGAAGAATTATAATAGAAAATAGTGATGGTAGATGCTGGATATTTAACTATACATCACAGCTTAGATGTGCTTAAAATATTCCTATCTGTGTGTGTTCTGCATGGGGGCAGCCGTAGAAAGGATTTTCACCTTAAAGGTAATTGGGTTTATGGGGTTATTTTGAAGGGTAGGATTTCTGGTGTTTTATATTTTCTTCTTGTACTTTTCTGCATATGAGTATTTTAAAAATAGGTACTTTATCTTTAGAAAAAATATAAGTACAAAACTATTCATAGAGGGAAAATGAAAACACAATACACCAAATTTTAATAGACTAACTCAATAATTTATATTCTATTGAAGGTAAGAGCTCTAAGAAAGATTTTAATTTACTCCAAAATTTTTTTATAAATTTAGATTTTCTTTTGTAAGAATTTATTATTTTTATAATAAAAATGAATAGATTAGGACTTACAGACTAGAATTGAGACAAGATCAATTTTTATAAAGAACAGGATAATTTTATTTTTAAGAACAATTATTTTTCTGTTTTTTGTTTGTTTTTTGGTGTGTGTGTGTGTGTGTGTGTGGGGTACTAGAGATTGAACTCAGGGCTGCTTTAGCACTGAGCTACATCCCCAGCCCTTTGTATTTTTTATTTTGAGATGGCATCTCACTAAATTGCCAAGGCTGGCCTTGAACTTGTGATCCTCCTGCCTCACCTTCCCAAGGTGTTGGGATTACAGGGGTGTGCCACCCTGCCTGGCTTCTGCTGCACCTATACATCATGTTAGGAAACTACATATTTTATTTTTCCACATCAGGCTTAACATTTTTATCAGATCTATTATCAGGTAGATAGTTTATTTAGTGAGGGATACAGGAAGAAGTTCACTTAAATACTTGAACATCAGTCCAGGAAAAACACTTTGGTAGACTTTCAGTGTGTCCAGATGTCTCAGTAACACCTGTTTGGTCTAAATGCAGTTGCAGGTGTGTAGAAAAAACAAGTCAACCTACTGAGAAGAGATGATGTGACTAGGAAAATGATGATGGAAGAAACCTTAGAAAAGTCAACTTCTGTCTTCCCTCTTCTTTTACAGATGAGTGATTGACTCCCAGAATGACGGAGTCCCCGAGTCCACTAGGTTCTAGTAGACTTGATTGGAGTCTTTTGGGGACTTTTGAATCCACCATTGCTTTTCTTTATAATATTCTATTCTTCCAATTTTAACACATTTTAGTAATGATGAATAAAATTATATTTTCATTTATCCTAGGCTGATAAAAATCAAAAGCTAGTACCCTTCAATGTTTATCTAAAGGTATTTGAGAAAGGGGCAGAAGGCTGGTTACTACTTCCAAGGAAAACCTACCCACTTACCAGGCAGAGTTGTTATTCTCGTCGTTGATTAGACGTTCTGTTCTTGGGTGCAGGCTCACTTAACAAACATCTGGTTTGCTTGTTTGTTCTGGAAGACAGCAGCCACATGGAGTGACTAGCTAATGCTTGATACTGAACCTAGGAAGTTGTTTTATAACAGATTTACTGACATTATATAATTTACATGTTATTACATTAACACTTTGAAATAGGTGGTTCAACAATGTTTAGTATATTTATAGAGTATGTGACCAACACCATAATCCAATTTTTGAAAATTTTCATCACTCTAATTAAAGAAACTCCTTTCTCACCCATTTCTCTCCTAACCCTTGATAGCCATTTTTCTTCATTCTGCCAGTCTAGATTTGCCCACAAAGACTACTTAGGTGAGCATGACCTGGTTACCATGTGGGACCCTTCTGCTCAACAATGTCCTTAAGTGGGAGATAAAACCAAATGAACCCACTCAGTATTGTCAACTATTGTATTAGATTGAGTGCCTGTGTCTTCTAGAGTTTCTAACCTTTAAAATGTTCAAAAAAATTTTTTAAATATGGGATCACATACTCATTAAGGTATGAGATGTTTGCAGGCTACGTTGCAAAATGTTGGATAGACTGTTACTTATTAGAGTGATCTTGAGTGAATTACTTGACTTCACTCAGACTCAATTTGTTTATCTATAAAATGGGCATGATGGCTTGGGTGTGGCTCAGTGGTAGAGCACTTGCCTTGCATGTGTGAGGCACTGAGTTTGATCCTCAGCACCACATAAAAGTAAATAAAATAAAGATATGTGTCCATCTATAACTAAAAAAATATTTTTTAAAAATGGGAATCATGATACTAATGCTTACTTCAGAGGGTTTTTGTAAGAATTTAATGAAAAATGTATGTAATAGGCCCACAAAGCATCTGATGCATTATGTGTTAAATGGATGTTAGTTACTTTTTTTTAGATTTATTTTTTACTTGTAGATGGACACAATATCTTTATTTATTTTTATATGGTGTTGAGGATCAAACCCAGTGCCTTGCAGGTGCTCTACTGCTGAGCTATAGCCCCAGTCCCTGATGTTAGTTTTTATTATTCATTAAAAATAAGCTGTTAAATGTGACTTTATTTAAATTTTTATGAGTTTATGTTCTACTAAGGATTTGAGTTGGCTTATAATTATATTTACATACTATTGAACACATACACAGAGGAATAAAATGTTAAAACCAGGGATCAGGGATGAGAGTCCTAGTACAAAGATAATATTAGAGGAAATAATAGTGATGACGGTAATTATTAATTAATAATTAATAGTCATTAATTTATATAATAAGTTTTCAGTGAACATTTCTTTGAAATTTTTAAAAAAATGTTTTAAACTCATAAGTTGAGGAAGTCATACCAAATCAGAAATGACAGATACAACCAAATGAGATCCCAGGCTGGGAGAGACCTTTGATGGTTTCTAGTCTACCCTCATAACCGTGGGAGATGACAACTTGGTTGGAACTCACAGTGTGAGGGTGAGGCAAGTATCTCACAATATGTATAGCATATACACACACGTGTGTGTGTATATATATGTGTGTGTGTTTACCATGTGTGTATATTTATATATGGTAAGCACTTTTTTGAGATAACAAGTCAGAACCCAAACTGTCTCCCAAACTGTATTATTAGGAGGTAACATTGCCTACTCACGACAACCAGTTTCCTTGTTAATAGTTCTGTTTTCCAGAACGTTTTCACACACATTAAACTGCATTGTAGGTACCATTCTGAGATGCTCAGTGAGCTCCTAAGTAGTCTTCAAGGTTCCATTCCATTGCAACCTTCCCTAGTCCCAGATTGAGCACCTCCTCCTCTGAGTTCCCACCACACTTCTGTTCATGCTGTGAACTTACTGTCACCTTCCCTGGACTGTGAGCCCCTGAGGGAGAGCACATTTACTTTTGTGCTCCTAAACTCCTTACAGCACCTGACACATAGTAATTGCTCAAACAGCATAAGAGACAATATTGGCCTTACTTCATATGGATACCTTTCTATAATGATTTTAGAGAATCGGCAGTTATGACAAATGTTTTTGGGTACAAAATGTTTAGTCAAGCCTGATTACCTGAGGGCTAAAACAGGCAACAAAAAGCCTATGGCTTCTCTTTGACCCAAAGTAGCATGATCTAGGGAAGAAGCCTACCAAAGCCTTCCATCTAGTTCTTCATTTAGTGAACGTGAATGTATCCACTAATACCCTCATATAAGCTAAGTACTTGTCTGTTAGGCAGAGTTGATTCATACCACCTTGAGTGGTTGCCAGAGGTCTGGCCTAGGTCTGAAGGAACAAGAGTCCAGCAGAGTTCTAAAGCTGAAGCAGATGCAAAGATGTGTGTGTTTTTTTTTTCCCCCCTGAGTCCAAAGAGGATCTTCTGGAGAGCACTGACAGAGGGAGACAGGTACTGGTGAGCATGTCCTATTTTAGGAAATACTGCATTTCCTGAGACTTTTTCAGTGATGGATGGCTGAGGGTATTAGAGGGTTTGCCTTTGTAAAAAAAAAAAAAAAAAAAAAAAAAAAAAAAAATTACATGGGCCTCTCTGAAATAGTCATTCTGTGTTACAGTTTTACTGGAACCACAAAGGAAATATCTACTTATACTCGTAAGTCTTGAGGTGTTTGATGGGTCTTTCATTTGTGTTCAGCCTAAAATCCCCAGATTCTCTCAATCATTTCTCATAAGTTCATGATCAGCATGCTCTGTTTTCTGACTGCCTGTGGTTTGCCTTGTCTCTGTTCTGCCGTTCTCCACCTGAACACAGTGCTCCACCTGGAGACTAATTTGCAGCTAGGATGATTGGCAGCTCTGCTGGGATACAGCTTTTCTTATCATGTCTCCTAAGAGTGCATCAGTCTTAAAAGATAATATTAACAATGTGCCATTTGGGGGGATACTCTCTCAAGGCACTGTGCCAAAGTGCCTTGTATATGTGCTGTCATTTCATGTTCACAGCAAGGCTCAGGTGACATCATTATTCTATTCCCTTGATTCTAGGACTCTGTAAATGCCAAGATAACATCATAAATTAAAATTTAGGGTAAACAATAAGGTAGGGAAAACCCCATCACATTAAATGTAGATGTAAAATGAATAGTCACGTTATTTTCAGGAAAGTTAAAATGTGTGTGTGTTGGGGAAAGATGGATAGAGAGCACATCTTACAATCAAAGAAGTATCGTATCTCCATTTTACAGATGAGGAAACTGAGACTAAGGAAATTTGACTAATTTGCTACAGTGTCTAGAAGGTGAGCTGCCTTCAGATCCAGCCTGACTGTAGCGTGTGCTTCTATCATTCCCCATGCCTTCTTGAGTATCCCTATCATGAGTTGGGGATGTCGCTCAGTGGAAGAACACTGGCCTAGCATGTGCAAGATCCTGGGTTTAATCCCCAGCACCAGAAATCAGTCAATTGATAAATTACAGTCAAGTATCTCTATCATGAAGTTGTACAAAATTCCCAGGGCTTTCTCAAGAAAACAGTGCTAGTGTAGGCAAACACCAACCTGTATTTGTGTGTGTATGTGTGTGTGTGTGTGTGTGTGTGTGTGTATTTAAATTTGAATGGTAATGTGTATATTCGGTTTAGTTTTTTCTTTCTTGGCAGTGAAAAACTTGGTATATGTTTCTTTTTGCCTATTTTAAAAGGTGATTACCAGGTCAAAAATTACAAATATTTTTGTGGCTTTACAAACATACTATTACATTATACCTGAGAATGGGTTATCCATTAACAGTGCCACAAGCAATGTGTTGAGTTTAGCACAACAGTTACTAGTTTTTAACACAATCCATTTCTGGTCTTATTTGGACTGGGGACTTGGTTCTGTTGTGGAAACTCATCCTGAGATCCCTCGGGCTGTGGGTTATCTGCTTGGGACTCCTTCACTAGTTAATGTGTGTCTCCTGGTTGCAGTGGCCTCTGGACTTGGCTTTGAATCATACTCCTCGAGGCTACTTTGCCCTAAACTTTGCTCTGCTTCCCACTCACCTTTTGACTTTTCAGCTTGCTCACCTCTGTCATTTTCCTCTATTGTAAAACCCCAGGATATTTGATGTACTTTATAGGAAATCTCTTGAGTCCCGAGGATGATTCACGGCAGTAAAAGAGAATTGAAAGCAAATCTTTTTGTAAATCAGTGGTGGTTGAAGAAAGGCCATCTCGCAAATTTCCTAGGAATCATTTCAATGATCAGTTAGTCAGAAATTCATTCTAATTGTTCTACTTTTTCCCTGCATGAAGCAAGGAAAGGGATAATATAAGTGTTAAGAATGAATAATGGAAGACTTTGAGGAAAAGAACCCACTTAGATTTCAAATAACATAAAGGATAAAACTGAAGAAGGAAAATAATTTCCACTTAGATGCTGTGCTATTCTCTAAGGTCCATAAAGATTTACAGCTAAGAAATAATAATTTAACTTATTTTTTTATTTTTAAGATGGGAATAAAGAAAAAAAGTAGATATACATCTTACATTCTGCTAAGATCTCTTTATTTATATGTATGAATTTCATGGGTGGAATTTAAATAGGTAAGAATTTCATAGCTCTGTTTAAACAGGTAAGAAATATTGAGCAATAGATGATTCCTTAGATTCTGATTTATGGCCCAACATGACTCAGATCTCTGGTGAGAGGAAACCACTGTCCCCGTCACTGAAGATAAAAATGTAGCCTACTTTTTGTCTGACTATGGCATGCTACTTAGAAAGAAAATCATAAACCTTATTGAGAAAACTCAAGTTTAAGCCAGGTATGGTGGTTCACACCTGTAATCCCAGTGACTCTGGTGGCTGAAGCAGGAGGATCACAA
Organism: Marmota flaviventris; assembly: GCF_047511675.1. Taxonomy (NCBI): domain Eukaryota; kingdom Metazoa; phylum Chordata; class Mammalia; order Rodentia; family Sciuridae; genus Marmota; species Marmota flaviventris. The sequence continues at coordinate 94,876,952 of NC_092505.1, forward strand.
GTTCAAGCCCACCATGGGCCACTTAGCAAGACCCTGTCTCCAAATAAAAAAATAAAAAGGCCTGGGAATATAACTCAGTGGTAAAGCGGCCCTGGGATCAATCCCCAGTACTGCAAAAAAGAGAAACAAACAAACAGAACCCTCAAGTTTAAATCCAATGTAAACACAAGTTTAACTTTAGTGTTGTATACATGCTCAAAAAAGTGTGTTACTATTCAAAAGGATGAAGTGACCTTGATGAGAAGGAACTCCTGGATCATGAAGGACAGTGGTCATGTCATACAGATGTTTTAGCAGTCCATGGGACTCTACTCAGATTGATGAGTAATTCAGTATTTGCCAAAAACTCAGTCTATTTTTATTAGCTTCATGATATTTGCTTCTAAAGACACATGTTTGGAAATTTTAGAAGCCGGTAGAGCTGTGGATTCACTCGCTGTGGATTCCACTCCTGCTGCTTTATCTGTTCCCCGGGATCCTGTGTACACACTGGTTTTGTTCTCACTGAGTATAAAGCTCCTGTCACATTTTTCTCCTCAGACCTTCTCTCCTCTTGTCATAAAGGTATCATTTTGGAGCTAGTTAAATCAGTGTCTCTCAAACTGAATTGCCTGGATATTTTGCACAGGAATCGCCTGGGTATTTTGTGCAAATGCCAACCCGTTTCAGGAGAGCTGCCAAGATTATGCACTTCCTCCAACCCCTTGCCTTGCTGCTAGTCCTTGGACTAGGGGATCTCTAGCTCTCACTGTGGTGCTCCCAGGGAGACAGATGGTGGAAAAGGTGACCAATAAAACAAACATCCAGTAGAGGAGTCGTGTATGTTCACTGATCACTGTGATTCCTTTGACCAGTGCCCAGTTAAGTTCAGACAGGCAGCAGTGCCCATTGATTAAAAACTTAGACTCTGTGGCTCTCTTTTTGCCACGCAGCAGCTGTATCACATGGGCTGATAACTAATCTCTATAAACCTCAGTTTCTGAATTCAAGACATACAAATAATATGAAAACCTATTTATAGGGTTATCATGATGGTTAAATAATATAATGCACATAAAATATTTAGTAAGTGCTTGTGAAATACTAGCTTCAGTAGTAATAATTCAGGAAGCATTTATCGAACACCTACTTCATGCTGGGCATAGTAAGGTAGGTGTATAAAGATTAAAAGACAACCTTTTAGTTGCAGTGGAGATTTAATTGGATGATTTGAAAGTCCCTAGTGTTGAGATTAAATCTAAAATCTTTTGCTTCAAAGTTGGTACCTTTTCTGCATAATTCTATATGCTTTTTGGATATTTCTTATGTTGGATAGACATATTAAAATAAAGCTGGGGGTGCTGGGGTTATGGCTCTGTGGTTAAGCACTCGCCCAGAGGCCCTGGGTTCGATCCTCAGCACCACATAAAAATAAATTAATTAATTAACGATATTATATCCAACTACATCTAAAATATAAATATTAAAAAAAAATAAAGCTGGGTTCAGATCAGCAGAAATTAAATAAAATTTATGCACTAAGATAGTGAACTCAGCATATTCTAACTTTTTTTTTTTTGTACTGCAGATCAAACTATTAAGCCATGTCCCCAGCCCTATTTTGCATTTTTATTTAAAGGCAGGGTCTCACTGAGTTGCTTAGTGCCTCACTTTTGCTGAGGCTGGCTTTGAACTCCTGATCCTCCTGCCTCAGCCTTCCTAGCCACTACAATTACAGGCATGTGCCATCACATCTGGCCTAACTTTTAAAACCAAACATTTCTTATGATTGGTTCTTTGAATGAATTATCTCTGAGAGTGGAAATTGAAGGGCAGGTTTTATTTTTATTTCTTTATTAGTTGAACTGTTTTGTTTGAGCAACTGGAACTAAGGATATGGAAGGACAGGCGTGATCAATTTCTATTTTGGTGGATCAAATTTTGAGCACACACTTGCCTTCCGTATTTGGCATTGGCCTTTTAAAGTGATTTCAAAAGGACTCTGTCTTTGAATGAACTGACTTGTTTTTCCAATAGAGACCAAAAAATGAGCACCCTGCCTCTTCTCTATCAATCACCCAGCACAAACATGTGTGCCTTTCAAGAGCTGGGTGTTCCTGCTTTTTATCCATCTTTTGTCCCTTTGTTTGGAATCCCATCTTGCAAAGGAAATGATCACTGACCCAGAATTTATTTTTTCTTTATCTAAATATTTTTCCAAGTTATTGAGAGCCGTGTGCTTTTTCTGAACTTACAATGGTTCTCTTTGTGATGCATACTTTTGTAATTTTTTAAAAAAGATATTAGTTTGGAGAAAACTCTGTGAGTGTGACTTTTGTGTTTGTGAGAACATAATTATCTCACTGAGCAGAATCTTCAAATAGTGGAAATGGTGGAACTAAAGCAATATTCACTGCAGGCATTCACAGTTGCTTGCATTAGGTGTTTCAACAATGGCTTTTCTCCTTACCTTTTGGGTTATAAGTATTAGTTTCTCTGTTTTTGTTACAAGAAATGTCAGAATGATTTTTACTGCCTTTTTTCTTTTGTAGAATCAAGGAAAATTACCTGCTTTTCCTTTAAATATCAGTGTGTGTTTGTTGATGGTTACAACCCTGCTTATTTTTAAAAACAAAGATTTGTTGGAATATATTACAGACCATAAAATTAATACAATTAAAGTGTACAAGGCAGTGGGTTTTAGAATATTGACAAAGTGGTCTTTGCAGATTTTTGCTATCGCATGTTTTTTATTTCATCTATTATATATGCCCAAACCCCTCCATATTTCCATTTCCTCAATGATTTTTTTTTACTTTATAGATTTGGGAAAATATATGTATCATAACAATGAATTTCATAAAATCATTGTGTAGCTCAATGGTAGAGTACTTGCTTGGAATGCATGGGGCCCTGGGTTCAATCCCCAGCACAAAAACAAAAACAAAAAAATCCCCCTAACAATCATAAATCACTTACTAATCATTTCCTGATTACTTTGTGGCTTTTTTATTTAAATTAGTACTATTTTAATGATGAAACAATAAACTATCAATTCAGCCCATGTGACATTAAGCCTGACATGTTCTATATTACTCTTGCAATCCTTTCTTACCCCTAAACCTCACATCCACACAATCCATTTTGGTTTGTTTACCTTAAATATTATGCTGTCTTTCAAATATGACAGTGAAGCCTGATGGTTCATTTTACTCAACTGAAATTCACCCGGAGATCATTGTGTCCTGTGGTACCTTTATAAGGAGAAAAGATCTGGTTTTCTTTATGGCAGAGAATCATTTTATGAACGACCAATATTGTTTATCTGGACAATAAAAAACTAACCAAGTGTAAGTGATATTGCTTATCCTACAAAATCCTATTTTGGGCAGCACACACTTACTTCATTGAAAACTCTTTTGGCTCTGGATCTATAGCACAAGACCACCTTGCAGGGAGGGGTGTTGAGGATAAAGTCTAAATGCTGGCCTCCTGCCCTATACCCAGCCATAAGCACCCCCCCCCCTTTTTTTTTACTTCCTCAAACCTGCCATGGCTATGTGATAAAATATTAGTGGTCACATGGATGAGATATTTAAAATTTGGCAGGACCTAGTAACTATCCTTGAGAGTTAAAGGAAGAGTTGCTAGGAGGAGTTCCAGGATTCTGGGTTATACAGCTGGATAGATAATGTTTCCAATTTATTCAGGAAGGAAATATAGGAAGGATATGTTTTGCAGTTAGAAGATGATGAAATCTGCTTTGAGCATTTAAGTTGAGGTTATTTATGGGATCATCCAATGGGAAACTTCACAGGCATTTGGATATATAGGTCTGAAGCCCAGAATGAAAAACCTAGTTGGAAACAATTATTGAGAGCCCAGTGGACACTAGTGGCTGGCAACAGAGATGGCCTCTGTCTCCAGGAAGTTCCTGGTCTTAGGGATACAGAGTCCAAGTGGAAAAAGATGTGCTCAGTGGTGGTGTCACTTGGAACCATAGAAGTATCATGGAAAGAAAACACTGGCACGTATTTTAACCATTAGATAGAAGAGATCACCCTGAGAAGTATATAGAGTAGAAAGAATGATACTAGGATCCTGGGGATCCTAAAAAATATTAGCATGTAAATGTTGAGTACAAGAGGAGCAGCATCACGAGAGACTCCATCTCATATGTCAGAGAGGGAATAGAAAAACCAACAGAGTGTGGAAACATGGAAGCCAATGGAAGAGACTTATGAAATGCTTTTATTAATGCATTATAGTTAGATATAATATCTGGGTTCATTTTGACAAAATCATACGTGCATGGAACTTAATTTGCTCCATTTTTTCATGTATTTGTTGACCAATTATATTTCTTCTTTTGAGAAATGTCTGTTTAGTTATTTTTCTCATTTATTGATTGGGTTGTTTATTTAAAATATTTAAAAAAATTTTTTTTGTTGTTGTAGATGGACACAATACTTTATTTATTTATGTGGTGCTGAGGATCAAACCCAGTGCCCGATGCATATGAGGCAAGCACTCTACCACTGAGCCACAATCCCAGCCCCAGGGTTATTTATTTTTTGGTATTAAACTTCTAAAAGTTTATTCTGATCATTAATCCCCTGGCAGAGGAGTATCTGGCAAAGATTTTCTCCCGTTCATGTAATTGAAAGTGAGATAAGAATGGGGAGGGGACCTACAGATTTTATTATATGCATGTGGTTATTAACCTTGGAGAAAGATATTTGGTGATGGGTGGAATGGAGGCCATTTGAAGTGGGTTGAAGAATGATGGAAGAGTCATGAAGTATGAGGATCAAGTAGATGACTTTCTTCAGAAGTTGGCCTTGAGACGGGGTGAGAGAGAGATCTGGAAAGGCCCATCGATTCCAGTTTGTGTAAATAAGTTCTTTTGCTCCAGCCTTGTTTAGAAGACAAGCAGGGACATAAAGCAGACAGTCAGATTGGGCCAGGATTGGATTTTTCTAGGTGACTATGATGGAAGGACAATGGGACATGAGAGTAGAGGTTTGGGGCAAAAGGAGTTAGAGTGACGGGCTGCATACTTGAGAGTGTGGCAAGAACAGGAGTGTGAGGCCTACAGGGGGCTGATGGAGAGCCAACAGCTCCTAGTGCTGGGTGTCAAGTGTGTTCCTCGAGAAAAGTTGCGTGCATAGTTATTCCACTAGACAGGATTGGGATTTCCTGGTTTTAACAATGAGTATGTACATATACATATGCATGTTTGTGTACATACATATACATACACATCTCAGTGGCAGCCCTGGCCATTTTCTCATAAGCTATTTGTTGCAGATGTCTTGCAGGCTTGAGGGAACTGTGCAATACCACTAATATTTGTGTTCATCTACCACATCAGAAGAAAATGGAGGTAATAACTCCATTGTTCTGACATTATTATGTCCTTTCTTAGCTTTACTTGTTTTGTTCAAATTAGCCAGAATCTGTCTTATGCTCATTTAAATACATAGTTTGATTAGGCATAAGGCAAGAAGACTGGTTTTCAGATGTCAGGTTTTGATGAGGGGAACTTACAAGGAAGTGCTTTCATCTGAATATGGAGGCAGCAGCTTACAGAGAATGGAGAAAGCAGGTAACTTGAAGTTCAAGAGTCCTCATTTGAATCTCAGACCTGCTTAGCTAAGTAGTATCACCTTCATCATTTTAAATCATTGCTTCTCACATGAAAAGAGTTAAAAATAATACTGTTTGTCCTATAGAATTATTAGGGAAATTGAGATATGTATGTGAAAAAAAAAACTTAGTAATTATGCACATAGTCTGTGTTCTGCACATACTGTGAGCTATTCTGAATCTTACTCCTATCTATCCATTCCTTGTTCTGTTCAACACAGTAACTGAGAGCCAGCAGAAACTAGTGACTTGGGACCCAGAGCCAGCCTCTCCCTTCAGGGAACTCAGAATTTTTAAGAGGATATGGAACCAATAGAAAGGAATTGACTCAATAGATTCACTTGGATGCCACAGAAGTGTTAAGGAAAGACATCTAGACTAGTCTGGGAGGTCAAGAGAGGCTTTCTAGAGGAGTTGGCACCTGAGATGGGTCCAAATGGATGATAGGAATCAGTCAAGCAAAGAAGAAGTTTGGAGGAAGGTGAGAGTTTGAGAGTACGGAGCATGTGTGGCTGGATCCAGTTGAGCATGAGAATATAATACTTTCAGAAGCTGAACCATGAAGTTACAGTGAGAGAGAAGTGATAGCTAGAGGGGAACATCCATATAATTGAAGTGCTTGAGAATGTTTTAAATGATTATGGGGGAAAAGCCACAGAGGAGAAGTTGATGAGGGTGTTGATTGACGGAGCAATGAGAGGAGGGTTGGCAACAAGCACAGGTGGGCAGGACTGGTGGGAGGGGAGCCTCTTCCAGGGGTTTGGTGAGGAAAGAGGCCAATACACAGGAGGAATGTTGATATTGAGAGTTTCTCCCCTAAAGCTCTTCTTCTTTTCACAATGAAGTAAGATGCATGAGGCCCTTTGTAGTCCCATTGACTAGTATTGTTGCTCAGTACTTACTGAGTGCTCAACAAATACCTATTAGTGAATTACTGTCATTGTGAGGGGCTGTTTGAGGGGTCCCATGAAGCAGCCTGGCTGGAAAGCAAGATGGCGCATCAGTCGCCTTCCACAAAGACTTCCTCCAGTTCTTTGAAGTTTGGCAGCTGTATTTCAGTCTGCCTGTCTTGTTCATATTGATGCAACCCATGTCCTTCAAACCCTCATGGACGCTGCAGGAGTTGGGTGCCCTGAGAATAGCTCTGACCCAGGTGCCATGCATGGGAGTTGAGTTTTTGAGCAAGGACTGAACTAATTCTTTCCCAGTGAGCAGCCTGTTCACACCCACTGAGCAGAGTCTGGCAGCAGCTCAGATAAAAGCAGTTTATCCTGCCTGTCTGGTTGTCCTTCTTACACATTGTGGTCGTGGTTCAAAGCTGCATTATATGAAAGGAATCCACCCTGAAACAGACATGTGTGGGCTAGCAGGCTGCAAGGAGTCCTGTGATCTATCTAGTCTTATTTGCATTCTCTGGGTGATTCTGAGCCTGTCTTCTCAGTGAAGTGAAGGGAGCTGGGCCAGGTGAGTGCCCAGTGCATCATATATGCTGGGAGTTACTGACCAAGTGTCACATCATTGGTTTCCTCGGTCTAGAGATGGTCTCAGTTCTCACCAATGCATGCTCCACAGTCCACTGAGAGGGTAATTCACCCTCTTCACTTACTTCATTTCTACTTAACAAACACTAAGGACATAAAGGCAGATCAGACTTGATTTCTTTCAGAGATGGCAAGGACCTTAAAGGCTCTGGAGTGTAGGGTGAGAAGAATTAGAAGATATATCCAGGCTCAGAGACGAAAATGGGCCACGATCACTCAGTGATGTCTGCCGTGGGGATGTAACTGGGGAGTCTGTACACAAATTCAATTTATTGTCACTCCATGTTCCCCAGAAACTCACAACTCAGTAAGAGTGAAAGAGCCATGAACAGGTAACTTTAGTTTGGCAAAATATGTTGGATTTGTGTGATGGAGACTGAAGCAATGGCAGATGTGCTGAGTTTTTTCCCCACGGTTTATTTGGCATTGAGCAAACATATTTGCTATTACCAGGTTTATTTCTGTTTTGTTTGACTAGACTATCAGTGCTTAATGATTGACATTTCTTTTCCACTAATGATACTAATAGTTAACAGTTATATTTATAATATTGACTATGTGTTGAGATCTTACTTTGTGTCAGGTACTGGGTTAAGTACTTTGTATGCAATATTCCACCATCCTCTGAGGTAGGATTATCCTCAGATGAAAGAACTGGGACTCAGGTTAAGTAACATACATAAAATAAAAGGCTACTGGCTTAAAGGTTAGTAAGTGGCAGAATCAGGATTAAGAGTCTGTACTCTTAACTCAGGTGAGCATGCCAAGTCTGTTCATTGGTTGCAGGTAAGGCAAAGGAATCAGTAAAGATGGATTGGAGGGACAGGGATTTTCTGATAGGGTAAGCCCAGTGGATTCAAAGTTCTCACCTAATTTTTAATTAACTAGTCTTGTTTTAATTCAGCAAATAGTGCTTTACTATGTACATCTGTGGGGATGATCATCTTCCTATCCCAGTGAGTTTACAGAAGAGATGAAGCATGCCCCATACCTCCAGCTGAGACAGAAATGCCTCCAAAGACTTACAAACCATGTGCTGTGAAGCTTAGTCATGGGAGAAGATGCCTCCAATTTGAGAGCATGGGTGGGAAGAACCAGAAAAGTTTTAGTAAGAGAGAGTTTGGAAGGCATCATCAGGCAGAAGTGGAGAAGGAGGGTGACTGGAGAAGATTACCTGAGTGGGGAAGGACACATGGACAGCTTAATGACTCACGACTAGTCATACACTTGTATAATCACTATTCAGATAAAACAGAACTGTGTCAGCCACCCCAGGAGCCCATCCCACATTTTCTGCCTCAGCCCTAGCCCTAGCCCTCCTGATTCCCAAATAATCACTGTCCTTGCATTTCTTTATGGTTTTATCACCTGAATGAGCATCCCTAAGACACTAGAGTTTAATCTTGCCTGTTGTGTTATTCTGTCATTCAGCCTGCATTTTGAGTCACTTTTAATATGCAGATTCCCTTGTATCTTTTTTTTTTATTTATCAATTTGTGTTGACCCCTGCAGTTGCCCACAGTCTGGGTTTTACTGATTGCATCCACAGAGTGTGGTTCAGTGTGTCTTTATGTCCTCTATATTTCCTGCAAATTGGCAGCTGGATCCAGAGGCCCGATAGACCTGGGCTCCCTCCCCAGCCACAGCCTGACCTGACAGTAGAGAAAGCATAGAACATCAGTAGGAGGTTGAGCTGTGAAGGCACACTGATTGAGATTGGATCAGAAAGTCCCTTAAATGTGTTAATGAGCTTGAGCAATGATCTTTCTGTGTGGGGGAGTTGTGAGTGCATGCATGTGTGTGGCAGGAGAGACAGGACCTGAGGGGCCAATTTTGTAGAATTTTGAACCAAGCAACCGAATCTTCTCAGGTCGTCTAGGCAGCCCCATGTCTGTATAGGAGTGACTCTCTTGGTCATACCTTTAAAGGGGCAAACTTATGAATGTGAAATCTTTTGAAATATGCAGATGGTTGCTCTTCAATTTCTATAGCATTATAGTATAAAGCTGCTAAGAATTTCTTATTATGAATGTGTTGTAAACTCACCTATGTAATGATAAGTTCATAGCAGAAATACTCTTGTGAACAGCATTGTAAATCTTTAAGTCTAAGGAGAAATCTATTGGTTTTAAATAAGAATATGTAAAAACAACAAATCTAAGAAAGTTGTTGAAAGAAAGGGCAATTTGCACTTATTTTGCTTAAGGAAATCCAAAATTTCTCATTGTTTCTCTAAATGGTTTATTGAAAATTGAGACCACCAGTAGAATTTAAATAAGGCAATGGTTCTTGTAATATTATTCTTTAGAGTCTTGAGAAGATTCTTGCCCTCATTATTATTATTTGTTTTTTAAAAGAAAGAAACCAGTTCACAATAATAGCAACTAATACATAGCACTTACACTTTGGACTCAGAATTACTTTTGGCATTTTGTAGAAGTTAACTAACTTAATCTTCAAAACAACACAAGAAGGCATGTAGTATAATACTCCTAATTTTATATACAGGGAAACTGAGGCACAGAGAGGCTAATTTGCTAAGGCTTACACCACTGTGAGGGTGGAATGGATAATCAAACCCAGGAGACTCTTCCCTTCTCCGCAGTGGGCTTCAAACAGAATCCAGGTGCCTCAGCCTCCCACATGGTACAGCTTCCGTTTTGAGGATTGTTTCCCCCTTAACGTAATGTCATTATCACTAACAGTGAATACCCCAACTTCATAGACAAGAACCCTGGAGCATCAAACCCAAGTTTGCTTTCAATCTCTGTACAGGCCCATTTAACTTCGTCTTTTTACTGGGTGTTGAACTGATCCCCAAGCCTGGCCAACATTTGTGTTATGTCAACCACTGGTTGAAAGGAGAACTAAGTTGGAATTTGCAGATATAAATGTGAAAAGGTGGGTATGAACAGTGGGGGGACAAAACATTTCAAAGTATCTTTCATATTTCCAAGTTAGTGGGTTACCAGTATCAGCTGAATTTAGAAAGAGCAATGAATTTTATTTGTTTGCAAGGAACGCAAGAATCATCAACCAGGCTTGGGTTTAAGGACGTTATTAAAATGTTATATATAGTAGCAGGTTTTTAAAATTGTGTAATTTAAATGAAATATTTTAAAGGAGATTAATATTTAGGAAATAAAACTTAAGTGCATGTGGCATCCATATATAGCAATTTTTTCACTTATACATATATCATTCAATGTCTATGTAATAAATTGTTACTGATTTTCCAAGTCCTCTTCGTGGTTTTTTTTTTTTTTTTTTTTTTTTTTTTTTTTTGATACAAGGGATTGAACCCAGGGGTACTTACCTACTGAACCACATTCCCAGCCCCCCCCCCCCCTTTTTTTTTGTATTTTATGTTGAGTCAGGGTCTCATTAAGTTGCTTAGGGCCTCACTAAATTGCTGAGGCTGGTTTTGAACTCATGATCCTCCCGCCTGTGCTGATTGTGTTCTCTTCTCTCCCTTCCTCCCCAAAGCTAATGATTCTTCTGAAGTTGTTGTATATAATTTCCTTCCTTTTTTTCTCCCCTTTGTGTGTGTGTGTGTGTGTGTGTGTGTGTTGGGGCAGGGGTATTGGTAATTGAACCCAAGGATGCTTTACCACTGAGCTCCATCCCCAGTTCTTTTTATTTTAATTCTGAAACAGAATTGCCCAGGCTGGCCTTGAACTTGTGATCCTCCTGCATCAGTCTCCAAAGTTGCTGGGATTATAGGTGTGCACCACTGTTTTCAAGGCTTTCTAGGTCTATATTTCTGCATATGTTTATCTGCATACAAGATTGCTTGGCATTTTAAAATCCTAAATAAAATCTATAAGCTAGATTTTTTCCACCAAATTTTGTGTTGAGATTTATTCATGCTGATACATGCAGTTCTGATGCATTTATTTTCCCTGCTATAGAGCATTTCATTAAAATACAATTTATCAAAAAATATAATTTATCCTTTCTGATAGATATTTCAGTTGTCTGGTTTCCCTTATTTTGAATAGTGCTTCAGTGCCAATTTGAATATATGTCTTTTTGTACCACCCATAGGAGAATTTTATTGTAAGTATACTTAGAAGAAGAATTACTGGGTGATAGGTGCTACCATCTTTCAGCACACTAGATAACACTAAATTGTTTTCTAGAAGGTTATTTCAGTTGACATTCCTTCTAGCAGTGCATGAGAATTCCCTTTCCTCCCAATACAATGTAACTTTAGACTTGCGAAAAGTTAACCAATCCAGTGGATATGACATGGTATCTCATTTCTTGATCAATGGAAAAATTGAGACTGTTAAGGTTTATTGATAATTTACAGTTAATCATCCATGAGTTGCCAGTGTATTTTCTGTTGTGTTTTGGGTCTTTTGTTATGAATTTATAGTAGTTCTTTGTATATTCTACTTAAATCTCTTAATATGGACTTCTCTTTTTAATTTTTTTTGTTTAAATTTTTCAATTGTCTAATAGAAGTTTTAAATTGTAGTGTAGTTGATTTTTTCATCTCTTTCTTTCATGATTTTTCTTTTTATGTCCTGTTAGTATTCCCTCCTGACTCTATTTTATTTCAAAGGTTTAAAATTTTGTTGTTCACTTTTAGCTATTTTGTTCCAAAACCATTTGTTGCTTACATTTAGGAACAATCTGGAAAATATTCTTATAGGAACTCTGAGGGAAAGAATGCATTTTCTTGCATATTTAAGAATTTCCAATAATTTTAGCATCATTATTTTATACCACTCTCATAAACCAAGAACTCAAACATGCATGGGTTTGTTTTGGGGATCTCTGTTTGATTCCCAGTTGTTACTATACAATTTTAATTTCTTCATGTTTATAATACTTATTGACCTATAGGCAAGCCTTATATACTTATAACTTCTGGTATGAATTTTAGTATCATAGTGTTGAATTCTGTGAGTAATTCTTTGGAATTTGAATTAGTAGGCTGTTTCAGAGGAAAGCCACTGCTTATTCACTCAATATCATATTTATTGAGCTTTAGGACATTTCATCATCTTATAACCTTCATTTATCTCTGATGAGAAATGAATGGTGATTAGTATGCTTTTTCTAAATACAGTAAGCTATTTTTCTCCAGCTGATTTTTATCTTTTTTATGCTTCAGCAGCCTGATTTTTGAAGTACCTAGGTAGGTTTGATTTTCTTTGTATTTATTCCTGCTTAGGATTTACCAAATTTCTTGAATTTGTAAAATTATCCACCAATCTAGTGAATTTTTTGACCATTATTTTTTCAAATATATTTATTGTCCCATTTTTTCTCCACCCTGTTCTTTTAGGATTCAAGTTATTTCTGTGAGATTTTTTAAATATATGTTGTTACATAAGTCATTATTCTTTTTATTGATTGGGTTATTTGGTTTTTTTTTTTTGTGTGTGTGTGTGTGTGTGTGTGTTAAATTTTTGAGTTTTTTATATATCCTGGAAATCAATGCTCTATTTGAGGTACAAATGGCAAAGATTTTCTCCCATTCTGTAGATTCTATTCTTTTGTTTTAAAGGGTTTTGTTACGTGTTATTTATTTATTTATTTTTTCCCTTTCTGTTCTTAGACTGGGTAATTTCTAAATTGTCAGTCATCAAGTTTATTGAATCTTTCTTGGGTCATGGTCATTTGTCTGCTAGGTGTATCCAGTAAATTTTTCTTTTTCTTTGTCAGATTTTTAAATTTATTCATTTATTAAGAATGTATTTCTCTTTACATTCTTGGGCATTATCTTAGTGATTGTTTTAAAATCTTCATTAGTTAATTTCAACATCTCAAGATGATAGACAGCCTCTTCTCTTCAGAATGGATTACATTTTTTCCTTTCTTCTGTGTCTAATAATTTTAGGTAACATTATGATTGATATATTGTAGGAACCCTGGTGTCTGTTATGTTACCATCAAGAGTTGTGCTTGTTTTTAAAGCAGTCATTTAATTTACTTGAACCCAGACTTTAAATTCTGTCTCTCCTTTGGTGGTAAGCAGCAGAAAAAATCTGTTAAGTTCACTTTAGCAGCTCAGGAGACTGAGGCAGGAGGATCCTGAGTTCAAAGCCAGCCTCAGCAACTTAGTCTAAACAACCCAGCAAGATCTTGTCTCTAAATAAAATATATGTGTGTGTCTACACACACACACAACACACAACACACACACACGCACACACATATATATGGGCTGGTCATGTGACTCAGTGGTTAAGTGCCCCTGGGTTCAATCCCCAGTACCAAAAAAAAAAAAAAAATCAGCCTTTGGTTTTTTAAATAGAGATAGAAAAAGAAGTCATGAAATTCATTTGAAAAAATAAAATAGCCAAAGCAATCCTTACTAAGATAAGTGATATCACAATACCAGACCTTAAATTATACTGCAGAGGTATAGTAACAAAAACGGCATGGTAATGGCACCAAAACAGACATGAAGACCAATGGAACAGAATAGAAGACATAGAGACAATCCCACATAAATACAGTAATCTCATACTAGACAAAGGTGCCATAAACATACAATGGAGAAAAGATAGCCTCTTCAACAAATGGTGTTGGGAAAACTGGAAGTCCATATGGAGCAGAATGTAATTTAACCCCTATCTCTCACCCTGCACAAAACTCAAAGTGGATCAAGGACCAAGGCATTAGACCAGAGACTCTGCACTTACTAGAAGATAATATAGGCCTAACTTTCTATCGTTGGCTTAGGAATCAGCTTCCTCAATAAGATTCTAAAATGCAAGAAGTAAAACCAAGAATCAATAAATGGGACTAAAAAGCTTCTTCACAGAAAAGGAAACAATCAAGAATGTGAAGAGAGAACCTATAGAATGGGAGAAAATCTTTGCCATTTGTACCTTAATTAGAACATTGATTTCCAGGATATATAAAAAACTCAAAAACTTAACACCCAAAAAACAAATAACCCAATCAATAAATGGGCAAAGGAATTGAACAGGCACTTCCCAGAAGAAGAAATACGAATAGTCAACAAATATATGAAAAAATGTTCAACATCTCTAGTAATTAGGCAAATGCAAATTAAAACTACACTGAGAGCCTATCTTACTCCAGTCAGAATGGCAATTATCAAGAATATAAGTAACAATAAATGTTGGCAAGGGTGTGGGGAAAAAGTTACTCTCATACATTGCTGGTAGGACTGCAAATTGGTACAACCACTCTGGAAAGCAGTACAGAGATTCCTCAGAAAACTTGGAAAGGAACCACCATTTGACCCAGTTATCCCACTCTTCAGTATATATCCAAAGGACTCAAAATCCTCATAAATGTTTATAGCAGCTCATAAATGTTTATAGCAGCTCAATTCACAATAGCTAAATTGTAGAACCAACCTATATGCCCTTCAACAAATGAATGGATAAAGAAAATGTAGTATATATACCCAATGGAATATTCCCCAGCTTTAAAGAAGAATGACATGATAGCATTTACTGATAAGTGAATGGAGCTAAATGAAATAAGCCAATCCTAAAAAACCAAAGGCCAAATGTTTTCTCTGATGTGCGGATGCTGTCATAGTCTTGGAATCATGTCTCCTAACAGTCATTAGGGGTAAAAGAACTGTAAACCCAACCTTTTATCCAAGCCCAAGACCTCCCGGGCCCCTCCAGCTTCAGCTCCAGTGCATCCACCTGACTTTAGCTTGTTTCTGTTTTCTTGGACACTGGCATTCCTCCTTCATTATTGTTTCTGTTGCTACAACTGCTATTATCCTTGACTACATATTTTCTAAAAGTAATTACAATTTATTCAGCAATCCTGTCTTTGTAGTAGAAGGGGGTCATACTTATTCACTTAACCTATTTTATTTCCAGAAGTTAATGGCGGGGTTGGGGGGGGTGTACTTGATGTACCTGAAGCTCTATTTTACACCTTGGGAAACTGACACTTAGATATAAGCAACTGTGTCAGCCTAAGGAACATCAGATTTCAGGTTATTTGACTCAGAGTCACATACCTACCATGGTACTATGCTGCCTCTACAAACATTATTTTGTAATTATGAAAATGATTTAAAAATTGAGATTTTGCTATGTCTACTAGCACTTGTGACAAAATATGAGCACCAACTAGCCCTGGAGAATGTCTGGAGTTGATTACATCTGTGCCTCTGCCAACTTCATTCTTCTCATAGGGGAAGTGAATTGTTCTGCCCGTGGGCCGTCTCGTGGGTTATTTTTTTTTTTAATTTTTTATTGTTGGTTGTTCAAAACATTACATAGTTCTTGATATATCATATTTCACACTTTGATTCAAGTGGGTTATGAACTCCCATTTTTACCCCGTATACAAATTGCAGAATCACATCAGTTACACATCCATTGATTTGTCTCCTGGGTTATTGAAAACACTGTGCTTCATAAACACACCCCAATGAGACTTACTTGCCCATTGCTTTGAAGGGAAATGAGAGGGAGGAATCAGATTTTAGATACCCAGGAAGATTTTTTTTTTTCCAGTACTGGAGATTGAACCCAGAGTGCTTTACCCCTGAGCTACACCCCCAGCCATTTTTATTTTGAGACAGGGTCTTGCTAAGTTGATGAGGCTGGCCTTAAACTTGCAATCCTCCCACCTCAGCCTTCTGAGTCATTGGCATTACAGGTGTTGTGAACAGCATCTGAGAAAAATTTTAGTGATAAAGTCTATATGAAGGAATGAAAGTTCTTCTGGCTAAGTGGGACTACTGTCATAAGAGCAAGACCTGTTTTAAGAAAAATAAACAATAATAGTGGAATGATGGAACTAAAACTCTTGAATATCTATAGTATCTTGATCATATGAGTTCTTACCAGTAACATTGTACTCCAGAACAGTTTTTCTTTACTATTAGGAACCAGTAAAGAAAAGTTTTTCTTTCAGTCATTTTCATACAGATGAACCCTATTGGGGAAAATCTTTACCTTGACATTTATTGCTCCCTCACGGAATCAGTGGTGGTCTCAGTGTGCCTTAGAGAGAAACATTTTTCTCACTTTGCTTAGCACAGTTTATCAACCAGAATAAAGTTGTTCCTAAAAGTGTCCATGCAGTTAATGTCCTCTCCTGAGTCACGTATGTGAATGTTCTTTCACTGGCTATACGACATGAAATATTCGTTTAACATTGAAGGATATGTTTTTTTGAAGTCTAATCAGTTTTTTTCCTTATCAGTCTTTTTCTATAAAGAATCCCCCCCCACTGAGATTTTTATTGATTGAAGTCAACCCAGCGGTTGTACAAAGTCTCTCACTCATACCTAATAAACTTATTATCAAGTTTTAAAATTAGGAGTGGCCTTTCCTTGTTTTCTCTTCAAACACACATTCACATGTGCGTTGTCATTAAGAGAGATGGGAAGAAGGCTTCTGTGTTGGCTCACATTCCTTATCTACATATCTGGCATTGGGGCTGGTTTTCATCTTCTGGGTGGAGTTGCTTAGAAGGTTCTGGATTTTTTCTTTCTCTAACATATAATAATGCTGAGAGAGGAGTTTTCTGGGTAATATTGTTTAATAAAGCCCTCCACACAGATAACTGCATATTCATGTAAAACAGATGTTTTTCTTTTCAGGTTTTAGATGAGGAAGCTGAGCACTAACTAAAGTGATTTTTCTCAGATGACTAGTCAAGACAAAAACAGGAACAAACCAGGTAGCTGACTCTCCTCAGGTGGCTGTGTGACCTTGGGCAAGTCACCTGTGTTAATTAGTTTTTCATCACTGTGATCAAAATATCTGACAAGGACAACTTGGAGGAGGAAGAGTTTATTTTGGCTCATGGTTTCAGAGGTTTACTCTGTGGTGGCCGCCCTGACTCAATTCCTCTAGGCTCATGGTGAGGCTGTATGTCATGGCAGAAGGGTGGCAGCAAAGAAGAGATGCTCAGCTCAGGGTAGCCAAGAAGCAGATATAGAGGGGGAGGGGCCGCAGGGAGTTTGTACCCTTTCAGGGTACACACCCAGTAAACCACTTCCTCCAGCCACACCATGCCAACCCCAGTCCTATGGTTACCTCCCAGTCAGTCCATTCAAACCAGGATGGAGTGATTAGTTTATAGCTCTCACAATCCAGTCGTTTTATCTCTGAATATTCCTGCATTTACATAGGAGCTTTAGGGGACACCTCATATCCAATCATAACCTAACCTAACCTGTCTGTGCCTTCTATTTCCTTGCTTATAAAAAAGGGGATAAGAATAGTAACCACTGGATAGGTCTGTTGTCAGGCTAGACAGGATTAATGTGCTCAAAGTACCTGGATTCCTGCCTGGCACACTGTAAGCATGATGCAATTTTCTTTTTGGTTATTATTGTAACTTCAACACAAAATGGATATTTGCAGGAGCAGGATAGTTCAGTGGAAAAATCACAGGCTCAGGAATCCTGGTCCCAGCCCCATGCTAGCTCAGGTTTCCTGCCTAGAGCTGAATAAGAGTTACATGGTGGGCTTCATGGGAGTAGTTATATCTAGAGCCTCCGAAGTGAGAAGAGAGATAGGGAAGAATGCAAGGGAGTGTGTTGCCTAACTACTAGTGTCCCAAGAAAGCAGCTGGGACACTGCCTTTCACAGAGGTCAGTGAAACATGGAGCTGTGTTCCATGCTGTGCCCTGCCCTCACCCAGGGGGAGGGTGACATGCTGGTGGTGTTAGGGTGAGAGTGGCTTTGACCAGTGGTTTCATAAGCAGAGGCCAGAGAGGCTGCTGGGATTGAGCGCATGAGGGAGGCCCACTCGCTGGAACCAGTCCCTCCACACACAATGGTGCAGCCCAGTGTGCTGCTGTGGCTCTGTATCCTGGATTCCAAAAGGAGATTGCTATGAGGATTAGGAAGTAATACATATGATGCATGTCATGTGCCTTTTGGTGCAGGATGTGCCTAATCACCAATATTTGAAGTAGATGTCAATTTCCCTTAACACTCATTTGTGCCTCTAAAAACAAAGCCTGAATTCAGAGAGATGACAGATTAACTAGAGCAGATGGTACAAAGAGGGTGATATTCAGTTCTAGGATGTATCAAAAAAAAAAAAAAATTAGTAAGAAAGCTCATGCCAGATAACAGAGGCCTTGGATGTTTCTAAAAGCCCACCCAAGGAAGTCAAGGGATTCAAGGAAAATCATATGAATCAAGAAATAACTCAAACAGCCAGGTGCAGTGGTGCATACCTGTGATCCCAATGGCTTGGGAAGCTGAGGCAGGAAGATGGCAAGTTTGAGGTCAGCCTCTGCAGCTTAGTGAGACCCTGTCTCAAATAATAAAAAGGGCTAGGGGTGTAGCTCAGTGGTAGTGTACCCCTGAATTCATTCCCCAGTACTGCTGAAAGGAAAGGAAAGGAAAGGGAGAGGGAGAGAGAGAAGAAAGCAAAGGAAAAGAGAAACTTGTGCAAAGATGACATCAGTTAGGTCCTAATTCAGTACTAGGTGGGGAAACAGCTGGGTAGAAGGTTGTCTTTTCTGGAAACAATGACATCTCAATGACATGCACTTCTGTGTCATAACGCTGCCCCAATTTCTCAGGTTACTATTAAATGGCCATAAAGATCATTATTAGAAGTACCTGAATGACATACCAAACTAGTTGAAATTCACTAGTGACAGATATGATGGAAAGTTTAAGAACCATGTAAACATCCTGCTTTATGTCACCATAGATTTGTTTTTGTTTTTAGCTAGTGAAAAGTGAGAACATGACTCCTAACTTCAGGCCTGTGGGCACCGGGAATCCAGATTTAATGCCATCATCTCTGACCGCAACCCCTTGGGGAGAAAAGCAATATCACTCTTAGACCAAATGGAGGATTTGATCTGAAACCAGAGGGAAGGATAAATAAATGGAAGACTGCAGGGCTCTGGGGTCCTGAGATCAGATTAGATGTGGAGCTCAGCAGGAGGGTAATGCTTGAGAATCATTGCTGTCTCTTAGAACCGCAGCTGTAATAGCAAGCTGGACTCCCTGGCTGGGGGCAGGAGAGGGGCTATGTGACTCCACAGCACAGCATCTCTTTACCTTGGCACAGGGGCAAGTGGAAGGGGGGTAAACAGGCCGGTGGCTTGCAGATCAGCCAGCACTTGGCTGAGAGCTGCCTTACTGACTCTATGACACCTGGGTCAACCTGTCTCATTATCTACAAAGTGGGAATAATGGTAGAACACCCTTATGAAGTCATTGTCAGGATTACCTGGGATGATGCATGAGAAGCCCTGGGCAAAAGCCTGGCTCACCACACTCTGGTAGCAGTTTGCTGTGTTAGTTGTGATGGCTTTGGACGCCTATCTCTTTCATGTCATGCTTCTCTCCGGGGTTCTTTCAACCAGCAGCCAGTCACATCTGAGCATCTGTGGGATCTGAAGGGAACAATACCTCTTTGTGTTTTGCATTGACCAACCTGCAGCTGACAGGTTTCTCTGTGGACAGCTCACTGATTAATTGACTGAATGACAAATATTTGCTGAGCAGGTGCTCAGCAAGGTGTCTGTGGTGAATGGCCATGGGGCTGACTCTCCTACCCTAGGAATGTCCCTGTCTTATGGGAAGACGGTGTGTCGGCACATCAGAACATGAGCGCAACTCAGGGGACAGGGCTTTTTAACCTAAGACAACCACAGACCTACAAAAATGTATGCAAAATGCTGTGCATGAGTGCACATTTATTTTTGGGTGTGGCTGTGGACTAGTTGGTGTCATCAAAGTCACAAAACTAACTGGACCCCAAAGGAAGCAGGAACCATTGTAGTGGAAACAAGTGACAGTGCATGAGTGTATAAAGAAGGAAATGTGTAACCAGGGAGACAATAAGGGGTGAGGCCTAGGAGCTGGGCAAAGAAAGGAGTGGCATCTGAATCTGACTGGTGTCCACCATCCCTGATTGGGTTTGCAGGGGAGGCATACTGGATTCTCTACAATTTGTGTGGGATAGTCCAGAAATGGCAGGACTTGTTGAATGGGAGGACCCCATTCATGAAATAGCCCAGTTGGAAAGACAGCTGCTAGACCACACTTCAGTTTTAGGAGCTAAATGAGATGACAGTTCGAGTACCATGTAGCAGACTAGCCCCGAAGAATACCAAAATGAAGGAAACTCACCTTCCAGGGGTCACCTTTTAATTAAAGGTGGTAACTGGCAATGCAGATCACCTTGGATATTCATCCATTACCACATCACTTCTCGAAGCTTCCTAAGAGTGTAGATCTAGATGGCCCTATTTCCAGTTTACAGGGGGGAACCCTTACCCTCTAGAGCTGGTGGTAGCCTCACATTACAGTGACTGTGAGCACAGAATCATCACAGGTCATTCAACCTGCCTCCTACACCTCTGATTTCTAACTTTCTGAGCACGGTACATAATAAGCCCTCCATGGGTATTTATGGAAGTGATTTTTAAAATTTAAAAATCCAAACAAATGTCAAGAGGTTTTTAAAAAACCTGTGTTATTTTTCTCAAAATATATAGTCTGTAAAGTAAAATATGGTAATGCCATTTACTTTGTTCTAAGTCAACTAAATTAAAAAAATATTTATCCAAGACTTACATCACTAGAGACTGAGTTTAGTGCTTAAATCCACATTTATGATTTTACTTTAGGGAATGTCAAGTTTGTTTTGCTAAAAAAATGTTCTGTATAATATCTGGGAGGGAATTGTATGATATATAGCCTCCAATTAGTTCCATCATAATAAAAAAATGGGAAAACAAGAAATCCCTATAAATCAGTTTCATTTTAAATGGTCTAATTTTAATTCTTTTCACATCCATACGTTGGGATGTGATTTTTGGCTTGGAACTCTTCTTGTGTTTATTTCTCCTGGTAAGCACAAGTAACACATAGGGAAAAAATAGAGAAGAACTTCACATATTATTTAGAAAGGGAAGCAAGAAGTAAGTCACAATGACTTTCACAGAATAAATGCTGGGTTTTCTTCTTGTTGTTGTTATTGGTTTGGGGGACGTTTATAAAGAATATACAAATGAGGCGTAAAAGACTTTTGGTGGCCCACCCTTCCCTCTACCCCATTCTCATTACTGGTTTGTTATGTAGCTGGACTTTAGAGGCCTGTCAACTAGGGTCAGTTCCAACTGCCTCATTTTGCAACCCCATGGACCTGGGCGAGTTTCCTGCCTTCCCTAAGCATCTCTTTAAAGCATGGTTATTAAAGCTTCTAAGATTGTTGTAAGGATTAAAAGAGGTCATATGATTAATCTCTCTCTAGAGTCCCTGGCATGTTATACAATATCTGGCAAATATTAGCTAATTTCAAAATTTAATATCAATAATTATCATTAATAATGTTATTAGTGGTATATGGCTAAGGGAATGTTTATGTATTTATTATCTGAGAAGGAGGATATCGGCTTCTCTTTGATGTTCTGTGCTTCCTAATCTTGTTGAAATTGAGATCAGACACAAATGCTAGATTCCTCTGATTTCATCACTGAATCATAGGAGGTCATTAAATCTTCCCTAAAAAGATTTTTAATTTTAGTATTCAAAACCAGGGCGGGGGGGGGGGGGAAGTACCAGAAACCAACTCTTACTTATTTCCCACATATAGATGCAAACAGAAGTAAAACACAGCTGCTCTTATCTCTCCATTGGCACCATCTCTTCCTGGTACTGAAAGAGATAAAGATCTTACAGTATAATTTTATAAGGCAGTAACAAATGATTTACTTTATCTTAAGGGTAAACAATGAAGTCCTTATCCCACTGCAGGGTAACATAGGCTGGCAATCTGGCAGCTGCTCAGCCCCCAGTATGGATTATTTGAGATGAAAGAAAACATTGACTAATTCGTGAAGATTTGACAATATAGGAGTGTACCTGTCAGTATAGTTTGATATTCAAGGATACCAGCAACACAGATGTTGGATGAAGTGAAGGCAGTGGTGGACAAACCACCCGATTTGTTTTCCATTATTAGGTGGTGCAGTCTTTGGGATCACATGATCAAATCTGCAGACCCCCTGGACCCACTCTGGTTCTATGTGATCTTATACCATGAATCATAAAAGTTCAGAAAGATGTCAGGGTATGTTGTTTCCATCATTGTAATCATGGTGGGGTTAGTGTGATCCTTTCCAAGGTACGATTTTTTATTAAAGTAGAAGCCATCTCTTGTTGTCACAGAACATACACTTCACAGAAAAGATTAATTTTAATTTATAGACATTCAACCATAAAATAAAATCAATAATTATAAACCTGCATAGCCAAGTTCATAAGATTTTAGAGCCAGTCTTCTTTAAAAACTGGACCATGGTATGAACTGAGTGACTTTGGACAAATTACTTAACTAAATCTCTAAAGTAGAATCTGTTATGAGCATTAAAAAACATAATTGTGCAAAAATTATGTTTAGCACATAATAAATACTTGAAGATAAATGTTAAAAGGCTGTTATCAAGGCTTTTATCCTGTTTCTTTTTTCACTCATCTACAAGTTAATATGTTTCTTTTCTCTCTTTTTAAAATTGGTTCTTTTTAGTTATGCATGATAGTAGAATTAATTTTGATAAAATTATAAAAGCATGGAATATGTCTTAGTCTAATTAGACCCATTCTTGTGGATGTACACGATGGTGGGATTCACTTAGGTATTTTCATGCACGTACCTAGGAAAATTATGTTAGAGTCATTCCACCATCTTTCCTCTATTGGAAATAAGATATTTATATTGACTTGATCCAATGACTCTATGCTATTTGTCTCAATTATCTTGTAATGTATAGATTAATCTATGTGTACTTTAAAACTAACACACATTTTAAAATTCTTTTATTAAAAAATATGTGTCAAGGATCTCATGAAAATAGAAAGAGACCAATAGAGTAAAGGGAGGCGAAGAGGAGGGGCATGGGGAAGTACTGGGGACAAAATCTAACAAATTACACGATGTCCATGTACAAAAGTCCCACAATGAATACTGCTATTATGTATAATTATAATGTACTAATTAAAATAACAATAATAAAAATAGAAGGGGGATTAGGAGAATATAGCAGAATATAGCAAGAGGATTGGAAGAGGGAGGAGCCGAGGGAAAGGGAAGTTACCAAGGAATAAGACAGATCCAATTATATTATATATGTATACAAATATGGCATAATGAGTCCCACAATTATGTAAAACTGTAATGCACCAATAAAATTAAAAATTAAAAAATGCAAAAGAATTACATATGCAAAATAATATAAATTTATCAACATGCATTTTTAATGTTAGAACTTTGCCTAAAAAGAAGGTCATTTGCAATAACCTTGTTTTTCTCTGCTATGCTGAGAAAGTTGGCAAAGTTAAGCATAAGTCTGTTTAATCGATAAAAAAAAAATTCTAAAGTCTATAAAAATTAACAAGTGACAATGATATGATGTAATATCTGACCTGTTTTTCCTTGTCTCATTTCCTCTAAACTTTTAATTACTTTGTATTTTAGATAAAGCAAAATCCAGCTAATGCTTGGCATCTAATAAGTGTTTCTTTGTTGAATTAAGAGAAAAGGAAATAAATAAATATTTTAATTGTGTTCAGAGGCAACAGTTCCTAAATGGAGGCTAACCAGACCTTAATTAAAGTATTCAGGTTAGAAAACATTCTGCCACCTACTCTTCTTATTCAAGTGCAAAACTACTTGGATTAATTTCTTGGGATAGGACAAGGGTTAAGTTCATTAAACTAAGGGAGGCTGAACAATTTTATGGCACCTGTTATGTACAGTTTTGGTTTTATTATAAAAGGGACTCTAGAGATGAAATGGTTCAATCTCCTTAATTTACAGATAAGGAAACCAAGACCTTAAGAATTGAAATGGCTTTGTCCTATGGAGACTGAGCTGCAGGGGGAATTTTCAGTTTTTTTCATTAGTCATATCTTCCCCTCTCATCCTCTCTCTGTACTAGGGAGTGAACCCAGGGGATTAAGTAAAAATAAATAAAAAAGGAGGGCTGAGTTCATCCATTTTTATTTATTTTTAATTTTGAGAAGGGCATCTCACTAAGTTGCTGAGATTGGCTTTGAATTTACAATCCTCCTGCCTCAGCCTCCCAAGCTGCTGGGATTATGCCAGTCATCTCTTAAAGGGATTTGCCCCAGGATGCTTGTTTATATGAACATTTCCCTCTATTCCAAGACACTTACATATTTCCAAAAAATAGCAAGATAAAGACTATGGTTGAGAACCTTGACTTTTGGGTCATAGAAACCTGGATCGAAATACTTGCTTCACCACAAAGCATTGGTCAAATTATCTAATCTCTGTTCTCAGTTTCCTCATCTACAAAGAGAGGATGACAAACTCTTGTCATCTTCAAAAGAGAAATAGCAAGATTTTGACGGTTTATTATTAATGATTAAGATAATAGCTTATAAAGGATTACCACCGGCTGGGTGCATGCTAAGCCATTAGTACCCATTAACTATTATTGTAATATAAATTAGAAGTGGGAGAGAAAGTTGAATGGAAGAGATATAGGCAAGGATAATCTTATATTTTGCTAAAAGCAAATGAGTTTTGAGTTTATGAGTTTGGCTTCAAGTTTCCCTGTAGCCAACATTGAAAAATAGAAATGATTAATTAGGAAGTTAGATATATTAATTTATACATATAAATTAATATATGTGTATGTGTGTGTATCCAAACCAGAACGGCCCTCATTCACCCCTATCTTTGAATTTCCAAACAAGGTTTCTTTGTACCAGACACAACAGTATGTAGGTTTTAGAAACTAGCTGAATTATAATAAGGGTTGCCTGAGACTCTCCATTGCATTCCTTCATGGGCACCCAGCTTCTCGAGAGCTCTTACAGGAGAGAACCCTGCTAAGGATCTTCTCCTTGGTACCTTCCAACCTCTGAAAGATCTTGGATGTGAGCAATGGTGAACTGGGGGTTATTCAGTTATTTCCCCCACCC
Source organism: Marmota flaviventris (assembly GCF_047511675.1). NCBI lineage: Eukaryota > Metazoa > Chordata > Mammalia > Rodentia > Sciuridae > Marmota > Marmota flaviventris. The sequence continues at coordinate 94,902,027 of NC_092505.1, forward strand.
ACATCAGATACTTGTAAGGTAGTGGCCTTATTCCCCTTTATATTTTCACTCCTTGAGTCTCGCATATGGTGGATGCTTAGTTAATGTTTGTGAATTGCAATAATTAATGAACATGTGCAAAAGAATTACCTGTATGAGAGCCCTTCCATTTAGACCCTGGTTGTGACAGAGAGATTATTTCTATATTGAGTATTATAAAATTTTCAACCAATTCTGATGCCAGTGCCAAAGGCTTAAATCACAGTATTTTAGATGAAAAATAAAATCTATATGAACTCTTCTTCCCTGGGTACTGATGTGCAGCGACTTGTGTTATTAAATGTCAGGATGAAATAGAACCAGTTTTCTTTAAAAAAAGGAGAGAAGTGTAATTCTAGCACTTCAGGTATCTTTAGGAGCAGGGATATTAATCAATTTCCTTTCAAGACACGTACATCATTTTACCTCATACAAAGTCATGACCAAAACCTCATATCTCAAAGATGTAGTGTTCTCTGATTGGAATATCACCAACAGAGAAAATATACAAAGATTATGTTATCACAAAAACATTTCTATATCTGCATATTTAGATATGTGAAATACCCTAAATTTTCTTTAGGAAATGTTGAAAGGTACTTATCTTACAAGATTGTTTTTTCTTTTCATGTATTTATTATATAGCTAAGAAGCAATTTATTTTCTCAAAATAAGCATTCCCAGATTGATTTCCTTTACATCTCTCTTCATTTATCGAAGTTCATAAAATTATATGAGAGAAATGTTGGCACTTATTCAATGTGGTGTTTCTTTTTCTTTTTTGTTTGCATTTAGGTATTTCTCTCCATTTTAACTTACAAGCTAGGAGTCCTTTAAATGTTAAGCAGGAAGGTAATTGAAAGGTCATTTGGCATTAACTGGGGTTCACACTGGGACCTGACTTGCTTCCTGGTGCTGCATGTAAGCCAGGATTCAAATTGTGGGACAGGGTTTTCCTGGACCAAAAGGTAATCATGTAACCCTTTTTCCTTTCTCAGCCCCATTGCTTAGACCGTCTGAAGTTAACATGTCCCTGAAAAATGAACCAAGGGTAAATACCTCTGCACTGCAGAAAATCGCTGCCGACATGAGCAATTTGATAGAAAATCTGGACACGCGGGAACTGCACTTCGAGGGAGAGGAGGTGGAATACGATGTGTCTCCCATGGATCCCAGGACTCAGGAAGGTAAAGCCTGCGGATCTGAGGGAGAAGGGAGCCCGTCAGGGTTGGTTGGCAGAGCACAGTTTGAAATAACCAGCGAATGATCTGTCTTCCTTGCAGAGATCAGAACACAGGGCTGAGAATCATCCCCTAAGAGGCTTGCTTATTTTAGCGATTGATTCTCAAAAGGAGGCCAAAATCATGCTACTGTCACCTGTTGGAATAACTTTGTTTACTTTTTATTTTCTTTAGGATATATCCCTTTCTCTGCTATCTATAACACTCAAGGCTTTAAGGAGCCTAATATACAGACGTATCTCTCCGGCTGTCCAATAAAAGCACAAGTTCTGGAGGTGGAGCGCTTCACGTCTACGACAAGGGTCAGAGCACTTTTGAAGTTGCCTTTTTTTTTTTTTTTTTTTTTTTTTAGTTTTTTGGTGCTAATTTTTATTTCATTTTATTTTTATTTAATTAATTAATTTGTTTTAATTTGCTATACAAGACAGCAGAGTGCATTTTGATTCATAGTACACAAATGGAGCACGATTTTTCATTTCTCTGGTTGTACATAAAGTAGAATCACACGTACCTAGGGTAATGATGTCCATCTTATTCCACTATCTTTCCTACCCTCATGCCCCCTCCCTCCCCTTTCCACTATCCAAAGTTCCTCTATTCTTCTGAGGCTCCACACCAGCCGCCCTCCAACCCCCGCAAGAACTTGCCTTTTTGTTAATACATGTGGATTACTACGTTGACTTCCATTTTCCTTCCTCCCAGCTATGACCCTATTCTTTAGGTTTTTGTTTGTCTTTTTGTTTGGACTGTTTCCAAATTCTCATATCCTGAGATTTTGCTTCCTTCTTATTTCATCTTTATTTGCATACTCCTTTCTCCCCTTTCTGGACAATAGTCTTTGTGGCATTGAAGGCAATTTATTAATTTAAATTGCAAGATGCCTCTCTGAGCCTTCCTCTTTCCCCAGTTTTCTGTTTCATTTTAGACTTTTCAAGCATATCCATCATAACTAGAATACCAAGTACAAGTCAGGGAAAAGTTTAGTTTTCCTAATGCTTGTTTAGCAAGATACTGCTTTTTCTACTTGGCTTTAAAAAAAAAAAAAAATACTGCCAGGTGCTGTGGCACATACCTGCAATCCCAGCAACTTGATAGGCTGAGATAAGAGGATCGCAAGTTCAAAGCCAGCCTCAGCAACTTAGTGAGACCCTGTCTCAAAAATAAAAAATAAAAGGTGGGGATGTGACTCAGTAGTTAAGCACCCCTGGGTTTAATCCCCAGTACCAAAACAAAACAGAACAACAAAAAACATGATTCAAGATTAGCCAGTGCTGTTACCAAAAAGCAATGCCAATGGAATTCTACCCATAGACTCTGCCTCTGTTTTTTTTCCTGTAGTCCTCATTCACATGTTTTCACTAAACAGTGACAAAGCTCTAGAGTAAAATGCCTTCACCAGGCCAAACTAAACCTGTACTCATGCTCCCGTGCTCATCCCCAGTTTACACCCACCTGGTGTAGCACCTGAGGCTTTTCTTATGCTTTAGGTTCACGTCTCCCTGATAAACTGTTGAGCATCTCTATGATGACCTTTGCCTCTTATGTTAATTGCCTGCTTTTAGGTTGAGAGACAATAACGTGTAAGAGGTAAATGTACAGACTCTAGAGCCAGACTGCAGGGTTAGTTACTGTTCTTGCTTTGTTATCTCAAAACAAGTTACTTAACATCTCTCAATTTCCTCATCTGCATAATGGGTACCATAGTGTTAGTAGGTTATAATAAAAATACATAGTATTATATTATCCAAATATATATTGTATACTTAGTACTACAGCAACTGCTTCTACCCACCCTTCCTGAACACTGGTAGTGCCTCAGGGCAGTGGGGAATGGCATAGGTGAAGGTAGACATTGCAGTGTGTTTCAGAAGGAGCAGGGAAGAAGACATGCTATACCTTCTTTTTTTTTTTTTTTAAGGACAAATTTGTCTAAGGTGGTGCTCCTGGCATCCACCACCTCCTGCTTTCCTCTCACCTTTACCAGTTACCTGTTCATTGCTTGTACTTGTGGCCTGGACTCCTTTCTCTCTCTCTCTCTCTCTCTCTCTCTCTCTCTCTCTCTCTCTCTCTCTCTCTCTCTCTCTGTTTTGTGCGGATGCGTGCGCGTATTCTGTGTGTGTGTGTGTGTGTGTGTGTGTGTGTGTGTATGAGTAAGGATTTGTAGGAGTATGGTGTAATCCAAAGTATGTCTGTGTAATTTATCATGTGGATCATTAAGAGAATATTATTTCTGTGATCAATTGTTTTCGAAAAATATTTGCTTAAAGTACTTATGCAAAGTATGTAGGCTGAACTTAAGTATACTTCCATGTTACTAATTAATTAGCTATTTTTCATTGAGAGCTTTTGGAGTTTTTATTATCTAAAATACCAACCATTTTTGTTTATCACTGTAGGTGCCAAGTATCAATCTATACACTATTGAATTAACACATGGGGAATTTAAATGGCAAGTTAAGAGGAAATTCAAGCACTTTCAAGAATTTCACAGAGAGCTGCTGAAGTATAAAGCCTTTATCCGAATTCCCATTCCTACCAGAAGGTAACCATTTCAGAATTCAGATGAAGATATCCCAACACACAAATTGGATAGGAGTGTATTTCATTTGTTTTCTATGTCATCTAGTCCCTTGTTGGTAGATACTTTCAGTTAAATAAGCTCTTTTAAAAATAAGACATTTCATGAAATATGAGAGTTCAAAGAATTCTCTAATAAATGTTTGCATTATGTGTGTGTTTTAGACACACGTTTAGAAGACAGAACGTCAGAGGGGAGGAGCCTCGAGAGATGCCAAGTTTGCCCCGTTCATCTGGAAACATGATTCGAGAAGAACAGTTCTTTGGTAGGAGGGTAAGTGCTTTCATCCTTTTGTTGATTTTATTGGGCTTTTTATTTTTTAATTTGTTCTTTTTAGATATACATGAGAGTAGAGTGTATCTTGACATATTATACATACATGGTCTTCTGTTGTTTTGAACATAGTTTTGCAGCATCGTAGAAAGGTGGCACTTAATGAGAGGTGAAGGGGTCCAGCTGCAGTTTCTTTTACCTGCTGGCCTCTAGCCCTTGCAAGGTCGAGCTTCTCTGGAACCAGTTAGGCATCCCCATCCTCCCAAGCCATCCAGAGTGTGTATTAGCACTGAAGAGTGTTGGTAGCTATGCTGTGAAGAGGTGTCCTCCTCCTAGTATCTCCCTAAACTTGTTGTGAATTGAAGATTGAGCGTATTATGTTGGATTTTGAGATCTACTCTCTTAAAATCATTTATTTCCATACATTTGCTCCTATATGTTAGTTTATTTTAAATATTAAATATGAAAAGTTGCATTGCTCTGCTCTAGGTGGGGCAGTTAGCGTTTAGGAGAGTAGGCTGAGCACAGACTCGCATGCTAGAATGGGAAACTCAAGACAAGAGACATGTTTGCCACCCTGCTATGGTTGGTACTGCAAGGGGTGGGGGACTTGTATTTTTTATTAGGATGTTAATCGGTAATTTGTTCATTTCTGTGCATTCTGTTTTATAATCTGAAAATTTTTATGCTTCAGAGGGAATATTTTATTTTTTCTTTTGTAGTTATCTTGTTTAAAATCTTTTTAGGGGTCTGGACTAAATATTTTCCAAGATAACCTAGACATATAAAATTACCCAGTTTCTGGTTATTGTGTGCACATGTATGAACCCAACTAAAAGTGATTATACCTATTAACCCTCAGTGATTCAGCAAAAAGGTTCTGGCTTATGTGTCAAGGTCAATATACTTGATATATGTTACTCCAATTCGCCAAGTCTATAAACCTCCGCTTTCCCCGTACACACACATTTTAGCATATTTGAAAAATCAATGTTAGAAAGTCTTTCTTTTAACATTTTCCTTCCTTTTTACTTGAAAAATATTTAAAAATTATGATGAATCTACCGGTAAATTAAATGCTGGAATTGAAAAGACACAGGTGTTTTGGTAAAATCAACAAATGACTTGAAATTACCTACCATGAACAAATCCTGTTCTAATAGCTATTAAAAACATATACAGCTCAGGTCTTGTTAGCAATTTATAAAAGACCTATGCATGTGGAATATTAAATAGCAAGAAGAGATTTAAATAATAATTGAAGAAAAACAATAGAAATAATACCTTAATGCTATTCAGGGTTCCTTGCCCAGTGATAATATTAGCAAATATTTAAATAACTTACAGAGGTTAAGATGAAATGATGATTTTGTCATTATCACTATTTAAATTTTTCTATGGCTATATGAATTCTTATCTAAAATATTTGCATTACAGAAACAACTAGAGGATTACCTGACAAAGATACTAAAAATGCCCATGTATAGAAATTATCATGCCACAGTAAGTACTCTTCAGTGATTTAAATTTTGAAGTAATTCAAAAGAGTAAATTGTGAGCTGAATTTTGGGTGACTTTTTTAACATAGTGCTTGCATCCATATTTACATTTTTCCTTGAATTAAAGCAAATTAATGAATACAAAATTGATTTGACAGCCGGGAGTCAGTTTATGGTGATAATGAAGCTATATTTAAAATATTGAATAGAACTTAATATGTCTCTAACAACAGACTTAATGAGCCTGAGTGCTACTGCAGACTGGATTATCTAGAAATCAACCCTGTTCTCCCCTCTGGCTTCTTCTGCCAAAAGTCCTTTTGAGTTCCAGAGAAAAAACTTTAAGCAGTAAGTGATGAAAACAGCTAAGCAGAGTTGAATACCCAAGACTTTCTGGAGCATATTTGGATGGCCATCTGATTGGCCTGTCTTTTCAAGTGAAAGTGAGAAGCTTGAGAAAGCCAGACTCTTCTTAAGGAAGAGCTCTCAAGAAAAGAGAAGAGGGTGGTGGGGATCGGAGGCACCCCAGAGATTGATCTTGGGAGTCAGGCAGCTGGCAAGCAGGAAGAAGCAGGTTTACAGTGCCGGCATACAACCAGCTCTGCCATCTTAGGGGGCCTTGAGGATAGAGCAATTTTAAAAGATTAGTTTTCAGTTATCCAGAGGTCTGGATAACTGAGAATGTCTGGGTGTAGACTGTATTGCTGTAGGGTCAATGCATGGTGCAGAACATAAAGAGTAGTGCACTTGTGACTTGGACTCTAGTTTAGTGAATACCATCACATAAATCCGTAAATGAAAGAGGGTATATTTAGGAGAGGAATAGAGAGCGCTTGGCTCTGCTGAGTTTCTCAGGGGTGGGAGGTGCCCTTTTGCTCCTGCCTGCATATTCCTGGGAAGCTGGTCCAAAGATGCGCAAGAACAACTGCTTCCCTTACACATAGCTGGCCCAGAGCCAGCCTGCTGCTCATCTCCTGCAGCAGCTCACACAGGGATATTTGATGGACTTGAGGGAACTTCTATGTCTTCCTGGAGAAGCATTTTCTCAAGAAAGTCAGCAGTTTGGGGTTCCATCAGAGGATCTCCAGAGCAGGGTGATAGAAGGGGTCAGGTTCTTTCTAGGATTTAGAATCATGTAAGGTTGAAATAACATCACAGGTAAGGGTACTCTGCTACTGAAAACATTGCCCTCTGTTGCAGTCTGTGAAATCAGATGTGCTGTTTTCTTTAATGCAGTGTTCATTTAAATTACTTTTTCATTCATAAAAATTTTTTCAAAGTTAGTCTATATTGTGTTTAGAAATCCCAGGGTACCTTATAAATATTTCCTTTGGAGAAGAAAATCTAGTTAGTAACTTGCTAAATATATTATCCCCATCAGAAGTGAGGGTATCTCATCTTACTAAGATTATTCCCTCCAACAGCTGAATTCTCCAAAATGATTCAAGCATTAGATACAATTTGATATACATTAATTCTCTAACCTTATTTCCCTTTCATATTAAATTTAATATGGTCTAAAGACTAGATTCCCAGGTCTCTACATCACATTCATAAAATTAGATTGGTATCTGTGTGTTTCCCTTGGTAATTATGAGAAATTTTAAAAAGCTCATCTGCAAAAAGCATACTACAAGTCATTTTATATATGCACATATAATAAGTTTATACTTATTATACAAAATGAGCCTATTTAAAGTTAATTCAGGTCCTTAAACTAATAGCATCATGGATCAAAATCAAGGAACTAGATAGGATACATCCTCATTAACTCTAGAATGGTCCAGATCTATATTTGGAATCTATGCTTTTGACAAATAATTTGGGTGATTCTTATCTGGAGAGTTTGAGAGCTAGACTAAAATGCTATGGCCAACTTTAAAATGTCTTGGTAAAGTTGAACTACTTTACAAAGTGGAGAAAGATTATTGTGGGATTTGTGTAATAGGATTTACCAGAAAGAACTGTGTTTAGGCTTCAAAGCAGTGACTGTTCAGTTTTCTCAAATGGATTTTGAAATTAGACATGGAGAGTTTTTTTTCTTTTTCCTTTTATTAAGTCATTGATTGGGTAGGCACTCAGACAACTAACTCTTCCAGGATTATGAAGACTTTCTTTGTTTTTATTTCCTTTTTCCCTCCTTATAGTTGGGACAAACAGGACATCCTAGTGTTCTAGCTGATTCTGCATCACAGTTCCATCAGAGATTATTGGTAATTCAGTCAGTTTCCTGAATGTAAAGTGGGCACACCTGTATTTTACTTTCTTACTTGACATAAATTTGTGAAAGAAGCAGCACTACGTACCTGAGTTGTACAATAACAAGAACTCATGTAAGAATTCCTCTTGTGTTCTGAAACTGAGTCAGTGCCCACTAACTGGGCACTTTAAATAGTTACTGGAAAATGCTTATCTTCCAGGGAATTGAAAGGAAGAGGAATAAGGAACAATAAATTTATTTATTTTTCTTACCTAAGATTAAAATCTATGTGTGGAACAAAATGCACTGTTTTCTAGAGAAGTCCCTAAACTGATAGGATCTTATCTTAATCCTAACTTGAAGTAAATCATTTCACTTCTGTAACTCAGATGCCTTATCTCCAACATGGTGATTAGTTTGCAATCTTGCTTGGAACCTCCCACAGATCAATAGTATTGAGTTCACCTCCCTCCTTCATAGGATGAATAACTTTAACTTGAATGGAAGAATAGGTAGGGAATAAGATGCACACAGGTTATCCATTTCAACAGAGAAGAACTGTACTGAATCAAATGCCTGCAGTTTCAGATTAAGGGAGGTGCTTTCTTTCTCCTGATGGAATCTCAGAAGGATGCAGACCTTAGTCCAGCCTTAGCATTCCTACGTTGATGAGATGTCTCCTTAGTACCCTGTACCTCTGTTAACTGTTTTATTTGGAAAACAGCCATCCCTGGAGTACCTGGGCTTCCCCTTCTCCATCACCAGAGGATTGCCTTTCCCAACCCTCTCATCTTCCTGTGTCTGAGAATTTCCCATTTGGCCACACACTTAAATTTTTGGCTACCTGAGGAATGGAAGGGGTCTCTGAAAGTCATCATCCCCTTATCCTTCAAAGATAGATGGAAAGGACAGGGTGATTGCCAGGTTATTTCTAGGGCCTGTATTATCCTTAGGTTTGGTTGCTTGCCTCTTGGCACGAAAATTCCTGCAGCACGTTTCTCTAACCTTTCAAGTATCCAATTGGTAAGTCACATTGGAATTTTCAACCTATTGCCAAGAACATTATTTAATTGAATTTTTCACAACTCCTTCTCCAAAACAAAAACAAAAAGATACCGATTGGTACTTTGCACAGTAAATCCCATGGAATATTGTTAGGTTCAAATGATCTTTAAATTCTTATACCTGAGAATCATATGCCCAAATGGAGAATGGAATTCTTATCACTAAAGATGCCCTGAGGGGTTTGCACAACATAATCTTTGTAAAATTGCACATTTTGTTCATTTGGTTTCCCTAGAAATTGGTGATAACACATTTACTTTCAATTTGAAAAATCTTTATTTGACCATTATTGCCAATAGTTTTTTCTTTTCTCTATAATAGTGCTGATTTCTCTTTGAAATCTCCCTTTAGTCAAACTTTAATAAGCCATTAAGATAAATTAAATTTCGTAGTAATGTACAATTAAAATTTTCATATTTTTGTTTAGATGAAATTCCTCACATTTAACAATTTTGTTATGTTCTAAAGTTATGAATTATTTTCAGAGATTATTTCTGTTGTCAATTATTAAATGATAAGAGCTATGTAAATAAGAATATCTAGAAATTAGACAAGTGGTTTCCTTGATTTTTGTCTTTAGTTCTTATTCTTCCATTCAGTTCTAAGTGCATAAGTTAGTTTACACATCTATAGTAGTTTCTTCAAATATAAAATAGGATTGGCATCATCCTAGAGATAAAATGAGAAGTTATGTCTTAGGGTCTTAAAATATTTTGTATTCTATGGTTGACAGTCTGAATGTCATTTCTAATAACCACATAGGTTACTACATTTTCCAATTAGAAAGTATTTTCACAAATCAGATAAAAAATGTATGGTGCTGAATCACTGGGTTTTATATAAGAAATGAAATTTAAAGACTTTGGCTTTTAAAATTCTTATTTAAAAAGTATTATGTGAAGATATGTTTAACTTTGTGATTTTTAAAAGTTACTTAAATGCTTTTAATTTGTCTTTACAACTTATGCATAGATTTATTGAATTTTCATTAAACTCTGAACATATTTTTCAGTTGTCATCTAATATCTGTATACTGTGAAAAAAATCAATAACTAAGTCTGATAGGTAAATCCTTTTTAATTTTAAAAATGTACTTTCTTCAAATAACCCAAGAAAAGAAAGAAATACAAACATTTAATTGAATCTCACAAGAATTTACCATTCTAAAATATTTGTAATTTTTTCTTATAATATTAATATTAAGCATTTCCAAACAGATATAAACTATGTATTTCATTTGGTAAATCCCAGTTACAAACCTAGATCAAGTGCCACTTCCTCTGTGATATCACATTAGACAGGTGTGCTCTTCCCTCCCCCTATTCTGTAACTTTATAACTGCTTTCATGTGAAACCTGCCTGGTTCTTCCCACAGAACTTTGTTCCATGTCTAATCTCCCTTCTCTGTACTTCCTGATTGATGCTGGGAGAATATTTTTTTCTGTGGAAGCTGTTATTGGCATGGTTTAAGGACCACTGGCAGATCTAGACTTACTGTTGGCTGCTTAAAAAGAACAAATCTGCAAATTGGGAATATCACTATTTCTAACTTTGGTTGTTTCAAGGATTACTGTAAAACCCCTGCACATGTTAAGCATGACATACTATCAATTTGGTTTTCACTCTCTGTGTCTATGTTTGTATGTAGCTCTCACCCAGCTAGAATATGCAAAGTACTTAATTTGAGCAAGATAAAGGTTGAATGACATTTTGCTTTTGCAGTTTAGTTTTGAGGATGATGAATTTGGTCTCACTTGGTACCAATTCTATCCTTTGTTAATTATGGATGTTAGACAATTTACCTAAACCAGGGGTTGGCTAACTAGAACCCATGGGCCAAATAGAGCCCACTGCCTGTTTTTCTATGTTCTGTGAGCTAATAATAGAATTTTGTGTTTTAAGTGGTTGAAAAAATTTAAAGAATAAAACTTTGTGACATGTGAAGTTATATTTTATAATTACATAAAAAAGTTTTATTCAACACAGCCACACACGTTTATTTATGTGTGACTTATACCTGCTTTCCTACTACCATGGCAGAGTTGAGCAGTTGCAACAGAGACTTTATGGCCCTCAAAGCCCAAAATATTTACTGTCTGATTCTTTGCAAAAAACCTTAGCTTACCCCTGCTCATTTTCCTCTTCTGTGCAATGGGAAAATAGTAACTACCTTCAGAGGGGTTTGAGGTAACGTGTGAAAACTGCCAAACACAATGCCAACACATAATAAGTCTGCAGTACATGTTAGGTGTGGCTGTTGTTATTACAACATTTATAGGTTTTAATCTATTAATTTCTACAATAAAGATGGTCCTCAAATTCTCTTCCTTTTTGACTCATCAAAAATAATTCTTCCTGTTAGGCCTGATGTTCCCTAACTTCTCTGCAACATGCCATGCCATGATTTCCTCTTACTCTTCTTCACCTCGTTCACTAAGGACAGCTGTGCATCCTGTTGCCTTCCTGCTCCTTCTGTTCTCTTCCCCTTCATCCCTCACTTCCTCCTGTTCCTGCATCTGGCCCCACCTCACTGCCTTCACATGTTCTTTTATTATTGGGTGAACCCTATGCCACAGAACCTTCTCCTCCAACAACAAAAATGAACACAGAGCAATATTGGAAGTGAAGTCCCTTTCCTTGGCCTTCTTGAGCATTTGGTCTCCACATCGTCTTTCACGGTTGTGTTTTAGCTATGTGCTTCTAATCAGTGCTTTCTCAGGGCAATACCATCATTATCCATCTCTCTAGTCTTTAGAGTGTACCAAACAGCATTTGCCCATAGCGGTACCCAATAATGTGTTTTTGTAAACAGAAATGAATTTCCTTCCTTCCTTCCTTCCTTCCTTTCTCCCTTGCCATCCCTCCTTCTTTCTCCTTCCCCCGTTCTTTAACTTTCTAAAGTGTATTTTTTTTTCACTTCTTTCCAGACAGAATTCCTTGACATAAGCCAGCTGTCTTTCATCCGCGATTTGGGACCAAAGGGCCTGTGAGTTCCAGCATTGGATGCTTAGAGAGAAGTGTGAAAAGCTGATGTGCAGTGACATTCATTGTGGCAGCAGTGATGGAGTGCCCCTGGGTTTACCGCCAGCTTGTTTCCCCAGTAGACTAAGACCAACTGAGGGGACCTGCTGTATGAAGCAGAGCATCTCCTTTAGTAGATGATGGTAGCAATGGCTCTACCATCTTCCTAATATGGTGACAGCTCTGCTTCCTCCTAACCCAGCATTGGGAGTGTTCAGTACCCACAGCAAGGGTGGTCTGTGGGAGAAGGCACTCAAACAGACAAAAAAGGTCCTTTTCCAATCACTTACAAAAGTTGACAGTCACTCATGTTGATGGCTATTGAAAAATCATTATTCTCCTTCACAATATTAGCTCTTGGTCATATAAAGTGCTTAAGTTTTAATTCTGGTTAGAAGCCCTGTCAGTCATTGTTTCAAAATTGTTTTTGTTTTTTAGACATTGTTATTGCTCCTCTTGTCACTTTTTTTTGGTATTGAGAATCAAAGCCAGGGCCTTGAGCATGCTAGGCAAGCACTCTACCTCTGAGCTACCTCCCCAGCCCCTCTTGTCACATCTTTCAAAATCAAGATAAGACCAACTTCCAAAACTAGTGGCTTTGTTCTACTTCCTTTGGCGTGGCTCCGTTGTTAGAACTGTGAGTGGAGGGACACAGAAGTGTGCTGGAATCTGGGTGAACACCCTTCCCCATGCCAAGTCTCAGCAGTGGGACCAAGAAGAAATGCTTGGAGTCTTTTTTAGGTTGTCATAGTGACTGGAGGGAACATGTAGCATTGAGAGCCAGGAGCCAGCAAGCCTAATCTTCTGCACTGTGCACAACAGAGCTGCACGGCCCCACATGCAAAAGAGGTGTATGTGACTGGGGTGCTTTCAAAACTAGCTGCTGGAGTACCCAGCCTTATCAGTGTGACACTTAGCACGCTGAGGGTGAAGGAGGAAAGAGTGGGGAAGAAAATCATGTGAGGAATGAGACCATTTATTTAGTCCCAAGTTGGGAAGCTGAACAAGCCAGGTTTGAAGATGGTGGATTAATTTGATGTCTCTTTCAGAGAAGGTATGATCATGAAGCGATCTGGGGGACACAGAATACCAGGTTTGAATTGCTGTGGTCAGGGAAGAGCCTGCTACCGATGGTCAAAAAGGTAGGACTGATGAGTTTTGTGTGTATGTTTATTTTAAAAAACTGGGTGTTTGGGGAGTATTTATATACTCCTTTATATAAATCCTTTTAAAGTCATGGCAGAACAAATTTTATTATATTTTAAAATTCAAATTCCAGCATCCATTTCAAAAATCCTATTCAAGATTAGACTAATAGGCAGAGTATATAAATTTTATGCCTAAAATCCCAGTGGAGGGGCTGGGAGTGTAGCTCAGTGGTAGAGCATCATGTACCTGGCATGCCTGACGCCCTGGGTTCAATTGCCAGCACCCCAAAACATTTAATTAAAAGGCAAGGAAATCCAATTAATATAAGACTCCAAAACTGGTCCGCCAAAGAAGAGGTATAAATGGTCAAAATAAGTATCTGAAAAGAAGCTCGGCCATCTCTAGTAATTAGAGAAATGTATATCCAATCCACAATAAAATACAATGCTCTAATGAAAAAAAGATGGATCATAACAAATGACAATGAAGATGTAGAGAAATTGGGACCCTTAAACATGGCTGATGGAAATGTGAAACAGTGCAGTACTTTGCAAAGTTCTTCACGTTGCTAAATGTAGAGTTACCGTATGTCTATGTGCATACTCAAAATATCTATAAGTAACATGGGGACCTACCTCCAACCATATTTATTTAAAACAACACCAACAGAAAATATCATTAAGTTGGGCTTTTACTTTCTGAGCTTTGAAAGGATGGAAAAAATTATAAGGATTACAAGGAAAGATTACACTGAATAAAATAGAAACTTTTTGTTATAAAAAACATTTTTACTAAAATAAAGAGGGAAATAATACACTGGCAAAAGAATTTGCTTTCAAATAAACTCTCCTGGATAAGCTTTCCCAGCCCACTGTGGTCCCATGCAGATTCCTTGTGACCACTTACTGGCAGTGTTGTGCTTTGGTAATCCAGGTGCTATATGGTCAGCGGCTATATGGTTACCATAGTGTTGCATGCGGGCTTGGGCGTTAAGCACTGATGATTCTTTGCCCCCAAACTCTGGGCTCCAGAACCCTCCTGCCTGTGTGCAGAGTGAACTGTAAGTGCAAGCAGCTCCCTCGATTGCTCCTGACTCCTATCAGTTCTCCACCCTCAGTTGAGATGATTGTCTGCTGCCCTATGCTGTCTTCCAGAGCTGCCAGGCAGGCTCAGAGCCTGATTGCCCATGATAAATTGTATGACAACACACCTTGCAGGCTCCCTTCCTGGCTGGTCTGCCTGTCCTACCCTATTGGTGCTTCCTCGTGCCACCTCCCTCATAAGCTACTCTACACATATCCTTAGAGCTCACTTCTCAGGCTAACCAACTAAGGCAACTACTTAAGGAATAGAAGGCCTTGGTCAGCTTCATGCAGTCACTTATGGAGGGCCTCGTGTATACCAGGTTGTGTTCTAGCTACTGTGGAACCAAGGTGCTGCCCTCATGGGGCTCTGTGTGAGGGAAAAGTAGGCAGTGATGACGTCAATGAGCCAAGTAAGTGATTTAAATTTAGTTGGCCATAGAGATAATGGGATAGTGAGGGTTTTGGGGATTAGAATGGGTGGCTTTAGCTGCTGGAGTCAAGGAAAGGCTCCCGAGGAGTTGAATTTGAGTTATGACCTTTATGAGAAGCAGCAGCCACCAGATAGGGAGAGATTTTGTTATCTATAAGAAATGTGGGTGCCCCACCCTCCTTTTTTTAACTTTAGATTAAATCATGTTTCAACCAGGACAATCTAAAAAAGATATGATCCTCTCTGGAATGAAATGTGTCATCATTTTAAATTGTGTAAATCTTTCTGTGAAGATTAAAGCCTTGGTTCCATATTAATATTTCCTGAGCCATATTCGAGGGATTTAAAATATCAGACATCATATATGGATGATAAAGAGTAGCTGACAAAATTAGTTTGAAAAGTTTCTCACAGTAGAAGTCTATTTTATTGGTGTCTAAAGCAGGGGAGTTACTTTTAAAGGTAACATTCATTTTTAACTTTTTAATTATTTTCTTATGTATCCACAGAAAGCATTTGGGATCACTTTTTTTTTTGTACTAGATATTCAACTCAGAGGTTCTTAACCACTGAGCCACATCCCAAGCCCCCCTTTTTTTTAAACATATATTTTATGTAGAGACAGGGTCTCACTGAGTTGCTTAGAGACTCCTAAATTGCTGAGGCTGGCTTTGAACTCATGATCCTCCTGCCTCAGCCTCCCAAGCCTTTGGGATTACAGGTGTGTACCACAGTGCCTGGCTGGATCACTTTCTTAATTATTCTATAGCAACAAACCAAAATAAAGCAAACAAGGCAGTTAAACTTTCAATCAGATCTCAAAATGACCATATCTCAGGGACAAGAAAAAAAAAACAAAACAAGAGCAACAGAGAAAGCATTTTTTTCCTCCACAGTATGAAACATCTTATCATAGAGCTCATTTATTGAGCAAATTCTCTGTACCTTATAGTAGATTCCATATTAAATTTCTCATCTCAAATTATGTCTCAAGAGATGTATAGATGTTAAAAAATGAATTTAACATTTACACTGGTAGACTGTAAACTATACCAAGAATTAATATTTTAGACAGTGACAATATTTAAATGGTCTTATTCATTCTCTGGGAAATGTTCATGCAACCACTATTTAGTTAGGATGGTTGTCTTGCCTGAAGACTTCTTGATGCACATTCTTCTATTAAAGAAAAAAAAATCTATTGACAAGAAAGAAAGGAAAAAGGGAGAAAGGAAGGAAGGAAGGAAGAGAAATCAGAGGAGTTTCAATGAAGAACATAATTAAGAACTTTAAATAAAGGCAATTTACCCCATCTGATGACCGTTGAGAATAACTCATCATTGTCAAAACAGAAACCACTGGCATTCGGTTTTCAAAATCCAGCTGTCAGTGCTCCACAGTTCCATATCTCCAGGCTACCTCAACTTGGAGGAGCAGGGGAGGCACTGCTTATACAGGATGCCACTCACCCACTGGAGTTGAGCAGGGCCCTAGCAAAACACAGCCATCTCATTTCTGTTGTTAAACAGGGCTGTGTCTGTGCAGGGTCTCTGTGAATTAGAGAAAACTGCCCCATTCCTGCAGGAAGACACAGCCTGCACCTGCACCTCTAAGCAGGGCACACCCACACAGTGGCACCTGGTGACCTGTCCCTGCAGGTGTGTTTTGTAGCCCTTGACCCTGGTGGTTATGCCACAAGCTTATACCCTTGAGAGATTTTCTCAGATTTGTTTTTGACTGTTAATGGCTGGAGCTTGTGGCATCTGGATGTGGACCACCCCACTGTCATGCCACACTGCTGTCCCTGGTGTGGTATTCTGGCTGGAGTTGGCTCGGATGTCAATTAGATACCCTTGACTTTCAGGCAGGCAAAGACACAAGTCTGGGACATTTGATGTTCTCAGATCATCAGCTGTGGTTTCCAAAGCCTGTGACTCCTTCCTGGTCAGCCACATAGCATGCCAGTGCCAGACAGCTGGGCCTGTGTCACGTGTCTGCACTCTAGCTTGCATCACAAGCCAAACACAAGGAGGAGCTTTCACAAATATGTTCGCTCTTCTACTCTCTTAGCCTTAACCAGATTTTATCAGCAGGCAGCTACGCGTCTGATCTCAGTCCTTTCAGAATCCCTGAGTCACCTTCGATATCAGGGCCTTGGCGTTTACATTTCTTCTAAAATGGATAAGGGCTGCACTTGCTGAAAATCGTTCTGGAGAATATGACCCTTAAATTGGTTGTCTTATGTTAGGTTCCCTCAGTGAGAAACACTCAAAGTTTGGGTGAGACTCCTTTATTTTTTCAGTTTATTCATTCAACAGGAAAAACCAGGAAGCTCAGATCCACTTTCGTGTGCCACCTCTCTGCTATATGAGCCGACCTCCCTCGATGTGGCCTTTGCCTGCTTTCCCCATTTTTTCCTTACACGTGGCTGCCTCTTCCCTCTGCATGGGGGCGGGGTGCACCTGGACCCTCTTTGGGATGTTACTGTTGGGACCCTTCCAGGCCTCACGCAGACACCAGCTCTTCACAGCCAGGCAGAAGACTCCTCCTCTTTGAACTCATCCCTTTTGCTTCTCCCTTCTAGTCCCTGTCCTACTTGGCTTAGAATGATCACAGTTTGTAGCCCCCACGAGCCTATTAAGGTCCTCGGAGAACACTCGTCCATGTCTTGATTTATCTTGGTGCTGTTTCCCCATCTACCCTTATTCTCAGCTTACACCTTACTTTTCCATTGTGAAGCTGTTCAATATATATTGAATTGAATGGAAATACTTTTGAGAAATGCCCCTGTCCCATGGAGTAGTAAATTTAATAAAATTTACTACGAAGCTAATTCACCAATTAACAAATAAGAGTGATAGCTTACACTTAAAAAAAAGTTTTACTTTATGAATCAGTAGAGTCTCATCTACAGTTTTTAGAGTACCTAAAAAACTACATTTTTATCTACAGTTTTTAGAGTATCTCATACTTAAGACTCGTCATAATAATTTATGCTTTTTGTTTCAGTCATTCGACACAATTTTGAAGTTCTTGTTCCCTTCATACAGGTGGTTAATAGTGAAAGACTCCTTCCTGCTGTATATGAAGCCAGACAGCGGAGCTATTGCCTTCGTCCTGCTGGTAGATAAAGAATTCAGAATCAAGGTGGGGAAGAAAGAGACAGAAACAAAATATGGACTTCGAATTGATAATCTTTCAAGGTAGAAAGTTCAAAAATTTAAAAAAAAATTTTAAAAACTCTCAGAAGCCAAATTTTTCTCTCAAAAAAATGTAAAAAACAAAAATTTTATAAAATGTGTTATTTAGAACTCATCCTCAATGTGAAGTAAATGAAATGATTTTTTTCTTCATATGAACTTTATTAAATTTTTTATTTGTTCTAATTAGTTATACATGATAGTAGAATGTATTTTGACATATTATACATAAATGAAGTATATTTTCTCATTCTTCTGGTTATATATAATGTAGAATTACAATGGTGTGTAATCACATATGCACATAGGATAGTAACATCTGATTCATTCTACTGTCTTTCCTATTCCCATCCCCCCTTCCTTCCCTTCATCTAATCTGAGTATTTCTACTCTTCCCTCCCCTCCCCTTATCATTCATGTAAGAGTCAGAATAAGTGATGCTAGGGGTAGATATATGCCTATTTTATCAAAATTTACTTCTAAGCTAATTCACCAATTACCAAATAAGAGTGATAGCTTACACTTAAAAAAAAAAGTTTTACTGTATGAATCACTATAGTTAGTAAAACATGTAAAAAGGGATTTCATTCATAGAAATTCTGTTTACAGTTTTTAAGAAAAGATAACTTGAAAAAATACTTCAGTTATGTACTTATTATAGATTGTTATTAGTGAGTACATGTGTGCAGATATGTGTGTTTCTTTCTGGAAGATCGTAATTATACCCTGTATGTGTGATTGACACGCAGATATACGTATGTATGTGCATATACATGATTATTTGTACATATGCACACACATATACCCACCTGCCTCTGTATAGTTCACCCTCATGAGTATCAATATATATACATTTCTTTCTCTCTTTTTACAAGTACCAAGTGTGTGTGTGTGTGTATATATATATATATAAAGACTCTGCACTTCCTGTTAGTCTCTCAGAAGGGAATGTTCAGGATTGTTGAAAATGCTGTGGTGCTGCCATTCACCCTTCCTCCTGGCACTGTGTTCCTCTTTTCCATGACTTTCCAGAAGTCAGGCTACAGTTTTGATTGGTTGCTGCAACAGCGACTTTATTAGCTTCCTCATCTTCATTTCCCACCCTGACTTACTCAGGCACCAATGCCAAAGGAATTCATTCAAATCCAGATTTCCCTGGCCTCCTGCCTGGTGTCTGTGCTCCTCATCATTTTGTCAAATACCCCCCAGGTTCTTCCACTTAGGATCTCAGGCCCTTGATCTCTCTGCCTGTATTGGCAACCCCTCCTGGGGACAGCCTTCATGGTTCTGTGGAGGCAGTTCCCTTGGCGACCCTTCCCACATTCTGCTTTCTCACCTCCTAATGCTTGCTGTCTTCCTTCCTCCCCTTGACCCCCCCAGCTCTGATCCATATCCTATGACAAGGCCTCTGCCCGTCACTTACCTCTCCCACAGCATCTTTTCCCTTAGTAGGTTTTCAGAGGCATTTCAGCTCCATGCACTAGTAGAGTGATAGGCCAAGCCCAGGCATCTTCCCTGCCCCACTGCCCTGCCCCCAGCAGCTCACTGTGGCTCCTTTGCCACTCCTGATGGAGTTGTTTCCCTCCTCCCAGCTCCATCACGTCTCGCCTCCCCTGTCTGCACCCCCAGCAGTATCAGCCACTCTGAAGGCCAGTGGCTTTCAAAGGCAGCATCCATCTCTGACAAATGGAGGGGAGGAGTTTATACATCCCTAATCTTTTGAATAATTATTTTAGAGCCCATAAACAACACCTTCCTTGCTTCTTATGACCCCCCCCCAAAAAAAAAAATCCAAAGAGCTAACTTACGCTCCTCACTCACAGTCCTCCTCTTGTATCAGTGTGTTGCTGGATTCCTGCTTCAGTGACAGAGAAACATCTTGTTTGTCTTTGAACTTCAAATTTGGATAACTTAACGGTCCCCAGTTCTAACAATTGACATTGAAAAAAACCTTTCTGCAACCTAATATGAATTTGTTTTCAGCAGTTATAAATCTGTAACCACTTAGAAGAGTTCAGTCATTGTGACAGAAAAATCCAGTGCAAAGTGGCTTATACCAGAGAGAAGTCATCAGCCACCTTAGGCGGGGCTGATTCTGAAACTCAGACTGTGTCATTGACACATTTTCCCTTCTTTTCTCCACTCTCTCATCTGTGGGTCTGCTGCATTCTCAGACTGGTCTCCTCATGGTGGAAAGATAGCTGCCTCCCAGGCTCACATCAAATCCAAAGAGAAAGGGTGTCTTCCTGGCATTACTGAGCAAGTCCTCAGGTTTCCTCTTACTGGGTGGAATTGACTAATGCTTTCATGCCCAAACCCGTTTCAGGGATCAGGAAGTGAAATATGCCATTTTTCTCAGCTTTGGACTTAACGAAGAGAAGGAATGACTCTCCTCAAGTGCAATTAGGATGGTATTTCCAGAACCTTAGGAAGTGGACACTGGGCAGTAACAAAGGGAAATGCCCTCTAGAGGGACCAACAGAGTTCTCTAACTGACACTTAGAAGTAGGAACTCACTTGGCACTTCTTTCATGACCCTCTTCCTAGCCTAGCACAATTATGGATCTGTTGTAAGTAGAATTTTGCAAAATACATGTTTGCAAGAGTGAATAAGTGAATAAGTACTTTGAAAATTGTACCAAAATTTTTTAGAAGCCTGTTTTTTAATGTTCTCTGTCTAAATGTTTCCATTCATGTTTGCTACATTTCCAGATAAAACATGGAGTGTTTAATCTTTAAGTGTGTAGAACACAAGAGTGATCATTCTTTCCCACATTTTGCTTTTCTTGAAAGGACGCTTATTTTAAAATGCAACAGCTACAGACATGCTCGGTGGTGGGGAGGAGCTATAGAAGAATTCATCCAGAAACATGGCACCAACTTTCTCAAAGATCACCGATTTGGGTCATATGCTGCCGTCCAGGACAACACTTTAGCTAAATGGTAAGATACTTTTGCTCCTGGGCTTTCAAGGTATTCACAGCATCTAATCATATAGTGATCTAAATTCACCTGGAATCAAGTTTCTAAACTCCCTCAGTTCTGATCCATATCCTATGGCAAGGCCTCTAAACTGTAAACAGAAATTATAAATTGTATTTTACGAAATTCTTTCTTGCTAAGGCCCTTGTAGGACTACCTGATCATAGGTTAGCTTCCCGGTTTTGAAGATTTTTCAGTGTAGTTAACTAGCATTAGATTTATAAGTTTGATTTTTAAAACTAACTTCATACATTTTCTTAGTGATGGAAATGGAAGGTTTATTTAAGTCATTAACCATAATTTAGGAAAAAGCATTTACTTAACAGAGATTTCTTTTAAATAAAGTCATGGTTACTCTAATTTCTATTCATGGATTGGATTCCGGTCAGTTTTTAGGTTTCTCAGGAAAACCATGTGGGTGTTCGACAGGATAATTAACCAAACCCATATGATAATGAAGCTCAATTAATCTGTTGCTCTTCAAGCAGAGAGGAGTCAGGTCAATTGGGTGTCATCTACTCATTGCCCTTCCAGTTGCAGGGGCGGGTTTTGAACTCAGGGGCACTCGGCCACCGAGCCACATCCCCAGCCCTCTTTTGTATTTTATTTAGAGAAAGGGTCCCATTGAGTTCCTTAGCACCTCTTTTTTGCTGAGGCTAACTTTGAACTCAACGATCATCCTGCCTCAGCGTACCAAGCCACTGGGATTATAGGCATGTGTCACCACACCTGGCTCAGAGTGTTGTATTTTTACTCCTTGTTTTCCATTTACACAAAATAAGCTGGTAGTGATATAGAGAATCTAGGCAGTGCATCTTGTTTTACTTTATCATATTGTCTTGTTGTGTAATGCCAAAAATGGGACAAAAACTTGTCTTTCAGGTATGTTAATGCCAAAGGATATTTTGAAGATGTGGCAAATGCAATGGAAGAGGCGAAAGAAGAAATTTTTATCACAGATTGGTGGTTAGTATTTTTCCATGAGAAGGAGGTTTCTATGTTTAGAAATACACAAGACTCTAAATGCTATTCAAGAATTGCATATTTTGATGGTTTGGCCACAGTCTCAACTAATTAACTAATATCCTCCAATGAAAGGTCTTTTAAAAATTTTTTGACCTTCAGATATAAGCTTAAAATATTTAGCTTGAATAATTTTGTTTTTGTCTTTCCATTTGGAAGCAGATGCCCAAATAATCATTCTAGCAAAGATTATATGCAAATAATCAGTGCAATGCAAATATGGTTGTAGAGGTAATGGGAACCAGTTTTCTTCACTTATCTTAGTATATCTGTCACTAGGTCCATATTTCTTTTGGATTGTTCCTTTGTGTTGAAATCATTCTATTTACTCCATTAGTGTTGGACTGTCCACTGTAATGACTTGGCCTGGCCAGCTCTTCTGGAAGTTTAATCAGTTCTCTACTTTCTGACCCTCTTTTTTTTTTTTAATTTTTTATTGTTGGTTGTTCAAAACATTACGTAGTTCTTGACAAATCATATTTCACACTTTGATTCAAGTGGGTTATGAACTCCCATTTTTACCCCGTATACAGATTTCAGCATCACATCGGTTACACATCCACTGTTTTACATATTGCTATACTAGTGTCTGTTGTATTCTGCTGCCTTTCCTATCCTCTGCTATCCCCCATCCCCTCCCCTCCCATCTTCTCTCTCTACCCCATCTACTGTAATTCATTTCTCCCCCTTGTTTTTTTTTCCCCCTTTCCCCTCACTTCCTCTTGTATGTAATTTTGTATAACCATGAGGGTCTCCTTCCATTTCCATACAATTTCCCTTCTCTTTCCTTTTCCCTCCCACCTCTCACCCCTGTTTAATGTTAATCTTCTTCACATGCTCTTCCTCCCAACTCTGTTCTTAGTTACTCTCCTTATATCAAAGAAAACATTTGGCATTTGTTTTTTAGGGATTGGCTAGCTTCACTTAGCATAATCTGCTCTAATGCCATCCATTTCCCTGCAAATTCTATGATTTTGTCATTTTTTAATGCAGAGTAATACTCCATTGTGTATAAATGCCACATTTTTTTTTATCCATTCATCTATTGAAGGGCATCTAGGTTGGTTCCACAGTCTTGCTATTGTGAATTGTGCTGCTATGAACATCGATGTAGCAGTGTCCCTGTAGCATGCTCTTTTTAGGTCTTTAGGGAATAGACCGAGAAGGGGAATAGCTGGGTCAAATGGTGGTTCCATTCCCAGCTTTCCAAGAAATCTCCATACTGCTTTCCAAATTGGCTGCACCAATTTGCAGTCCCACCAGAAATGTACAAGTGTACCCTTTTCCCCACATCCTCGCCAGCACTTGTTGTTTGACTTCATAATGGCTGCCAATCTTACTGGAGTGAGATGGTATCTTAGGGTGGTTTTGATTTGCATTTCTCTGACAGCTAGAGATGGTGAGCATTTTTTCATGTACTTGTTGATTGATTGTATGTCCTCCTCTGAGAAGTGACTTTCTGACCCTCTTTAAAAATGTCCATGAGAGGGATAATGCTTATTAAAGCCACTAGAAGTCTCATATCGAAAACTCATTAGAACTTGGGAAATTTTACTCTTGGAGTTGGTATAGGCTTTGTAGTCTTGACTTCAATTACAATTACCAGTTTCCCTGGACCGTTAAAACCCATCACAGGTTCCCATGTTGGCTCCTGTGGAAAGGAAAATCTCTAGAATATGTTTTCCTTTTAAGAACTTAGTTGCCTGAAATGCCCCTCCGTTATCTCTAGTTTATTTCCTTCCAAATGGTACCTTAGATAAGAAGTGTGAACATGTCATCACAATTTCTTTCCTTTCAATTCTAGATTTTGGGGACGGGAAAGTAATAGGAATGTGAGCCATTTACAATATTTTACTACAGTTATGTGAAAATCTGTAATCCTAGGGCCTGCTTTCCCAGACTTGGCACTATTAACATTTTGGCTACATAATTCTTTGTTGTGGGGCCATCCTATGCATAGTAGGATGTTTAGCAGCATCCCTGCCTTCTACCTACTAAATGCCAGTAGCAAGCTCCCAGTTGTGACAACCAAGATGTCTTGAGACAGTGCCAAATGTCTCCTGGTTGAGGCAGGAGGGGGTGTGCATGGGGTTGGGGGTGTTCTCTCGATTGAGAATCATCTATCTAGAGTCAATGGATAAGGCAGGTGATGGTCATTATGCCCTTGTCTGCAGAGGAGCCTAACCCTAGTCTTTATGTCCTTGGTAAATTTTGTCTTTTCAATGATCAGAAGAGTTTCACACTTACAAGTTTTCTTTGGTTGGCTATTTCCTAAACACTTACAGAATACATTCAAGTTTAATGTAGTGCTATAGTCTTTTAAAAAATATTTTATAGAGTTTGGCAAGGATGAGAGAGTGAAAATAATTTTTCCATTAAACTCATATTTTCATGCTTTATGCAAAAAGCAGTATTTTTTCTGAATGTTCTCAACACTAAAATATAGATACTCAAAATTTAAACATCTAAAGAGATGGGACACCGGCTGCTTTCTCTTTCAACAAGAGAATGAATCAGGGAGTTATTTCTTTTTCATAACTGTACTAGGGTAACATCTTATTACAACATACCCTTTGAAATAAAACACAGTAACTTACCTCATAAAATGAGAAAAAAATTCTTGCTATTGTCAGTCATTATTCCAAAGAGTATGCAATAATATTTCACTGGGGTTGTAATTTATATCAGCAACATCTTTTCATGGTGGACATGGTGACTTTTGGATATTTGTTAAACTTTTTTGGAAATCTGTGTTCAAATCTTTTTCTTCTACTTCTTCTTTTTTTTTTGTTTTTCTATAGTACTGAGAATCAAAGCCAGATTGTTTTTCCTCTTTTTAAAGTTAGTTTGTTTATCTTCTTAGCCAGTAGAAGGAGAATTGTGTGTGTGTGTGTGTGTGTGTGTGTGTGTGTGTGTGTGTTTTAAAAAATTGTTTTGGGCTTTGATGTTTTTAGATTATCTCATTATCAGTATTCATATTTTTTTTCTTTTCACTTTTTTAATTGGCATATTATAGTTGTACATGATGGGATTTGTTTTTACATGTTTGTACATGTACACAATATAACAATATAATTTAGCCAGTGTTGCCCCCAGCCCGCCCCCCCTTCCTCCCCTCTTCCTGCCCCATAGTCCCTTTCCTCTACTGATCTCCCTTTGATTTTCATGAGATCCCCACTCCCTCACCTTTCTTTTCCTTTTTCCTCTCTAGCTTTCACATATGAGAGAAAACATATGACCCTTGACCTTCTGAGTTTGGCTTATTTCACTTCACATAATGATCTCAAGTTATCCACTTTCCTGCAAATGACATAATTTTATTTCTTTATGACCGAATAAAATTCCATTGGGTCTGTATGCCACATTTTCTTTATCCATTCATCTATTGATAGAAACGTAGGCTGGTTCCATAGTTTGGCTATTGTAAATTGTGCTGCTATAAACATGGACATGCATGTATCACTATAGTATGATGATTTCAATTCTTTAGGTTAAATACCAAGGAGTGGTGTAACTGGGACATTTGATGGTTCCATGTCTTGTCTTCTGAGGAATCTCCATACTGATGTCCATAGTGGTTGTACTAACTTACAGTCCCATGAACAGTGTGAATGTTCCCTTTTCTCCACATCCTTAGTAGGAAGTCTTTACATTCTAGTTTCATTCTGGACTCCATGGTTTCTGATGCGAATTTTTTGTCACTTGAATTGTTATTTACCTCTAAATAATGTGTAATTTTTCTTGTGAGTGCTTTCAGTATTTTCCCCATTATTTTTAGTTTTCAGTAGTTTGGTTATATTATTTGGATTTATCCTTTTTGGGGGAACTCTGAGCTTCTTGAATCTGTAGTTGTATGTCTTTAGCCACATTTGAGAAATTCTTACCATTTCTTGAGACTTTTTTTCCCCCTTTGGTAATTTTCTCTTCTTCTATGTTTCCAGTGACACAAAAAGTGCTTTTTTGGTAATGTCTCACGGTTGTGAATCTCTGTTTCTTTTTTTCCTCAATCTTTTCTCTCTTGTTCAGATTAGATTATTTATTTTTAGCTATCTTCAGGTTTACTGCTTCACTCCTCTGTTATCTCCATTCTGGTACTGAGCCTATCCAATGAGGTTTGCTTTTTTTTTCATGTTTTTGTGGAAATTGTATTTTTCATTTTGAAAGTTTCTGTTTGGTTCAGTTTATATCTTCAATTTCTTTGAGGAAACTTTCTTCCTTTCTCTTCGTTTTAAGAGTGCTCAACCTTACTTATTGCAGTATTTTTATAATACCTGAGAAGGGATTAAACTAGATAATACCAACCTCCATGTCATTTTCCTGTTGACATCTGTTGGTTATTTTTTCCATGATAGTTGAGAATTTTCTGGTTCTTTGTGTGCCCAATACTTTTTATTATATTTTAGAAAAGTTTAATATTATAAGACAATGAGCTTTTTTAAATCTTATGGGGAGTGTGGTAATTTCTATTTTAGTAAGTGGTTGACTCATTTTGATTTAGACAGAAAATTCTAACCAGACTTCCATGGGTATGGTTTTTTTTAAAAAAATCTAAATTTTATATATACATATATATATATATATATATATATATATATATATATATATATATATGACAGCAGAATACATTTTGATTCATTGTACACAATTGCAGTACAACTTTTTATTTCTCTGATTGTACATGATGTAGCATTGCACCATATGTGCAGTCATACATGAACCTAGGATAATGATGTCCATCTCATTCCACCATCTTTTCTGCCCCCACACCCCCTACCCTTCTCTCCTCCCCTTTGCCCAATCAAAGTTTCTCCATTTTTTCCCCACACCCCCCGCCATTATGGATCAGCATCCACTTATCAGAGAGAACATTTGGCCTTTGGTTTTTGGGGGATTGGCTTGCTTCGCTTAGCATGATATTCTCCACTTCCATCCATTTACCTGCAAATGCCATAATTTTATTTTCTTTTATTGCTGAGTAATATTCCATTGTGTGTATGTGTATATGTGTGTGTGTGTATATGTATGTGTATATATATATATATACATATAAACTATGATATATATATATAACTATATATAAACTATGATATATATCATAGTTTATATAGTTATATATATATAACTATATAGTTATATAGTTTATATAGTTATATATATATATCATATAAACTATGATATATATATATATAACTATATATAAACTATGATATATATATCATAGTTTCTTTATCCATTCATCTATTGAAGGGAATCTAGGTTGGTTTCACAGTTTAACTACTATGAATTGAGCTACTATAAACATTGACGTAGCTGTGTTATCAGCTATAGTATGCTGATTTTAAGTCCTTTGGGTATAGACGAAGGAGTGGGATAGCTGGGTCAAATGGTGGTTCCATTCCAAGTTTTCTAAGGAATTTCCATAGTGCTTTCCAGATTGCTTGCACCACCAGCAATGTCTGGGGGGTTGTGGTTTTATGTCAGTTTTGTTTTTAAAACTTTTATAGCGCTGTTTAGGTGTTTCCATATATGTGCCACCAAGTGGCCAGTCTGAGTGTTGATCTGTTTCTTATTTTGGTTCTCAAATTCCAGTATGCTGTTTTAAAATTAAATCCATGCACATGGACAATTTGTGACTGAGCCAGAGGATTATAAACAACTTTATGGGATTGCTTTCCTGAGCCTCTCCTTCTCCATGGTCTCTCAACTACTTTATAGTTCACAACCTCCCTTTTTAGTGCTCTAACTGGAAAGGTGAGCTTTTATTTACCCTGTTCTGCCACAAGATTTTTGTGATAGCACCCCTGTGCAGAGCCACACCTTGGGAACTTACATGACCCTCTTGGGATCATTGCTCTTCCAACTGGAAAGAAAAGCTCCACACACAGAGTTTTTGTGCCTGTGGGCTCTCTCTTTTCTCTCTTTTCTTTCCTTTACTTTCTTTCTTCTTCCCAGTACCAGGGATTGAACACAGAGGTACTCTAAGCTATATTCCCAGTCCTTTTTATTTTTGTTTTGAGATAGGACCTTGCAAAGTTGCCTTAGGTAGGTCTTGAACTTGCAATCCTATTGCCTCAGATTCTGAGTAACTAGGATTGTAGGCATGTACCACCACACCCAGCTGCCTGTGGGCTCTCTGCTACAATTCCTGATGCTGCAGAAAACCCATTTCTTTCTTGTCAAACCTGAACTTGAGGACTTCCGTGTTCTCTCTGTGTCAATCCCATTTCCAGATTTTTCTCCAGACCAAGGAGACCAAAGGAAAAAAATAGTAAATGTATCACTGGTTACATGGTACTTCAAATTTTGTTTTTCTTTTTTAATATTGAGTCCTTCAATTCATGAACACTACATAGTTCTCCATTTATTTAGATTTAATATAATTTTTCTCAGCACTATTTTGTACTTTTCTATGTATAGGTCTTATGTATATTTTGTTAAATTTGTCACTAAGTACTTCATATTTTTTGGTGTTATTGTAAATGGCATGAAAATTCACTGAGAATAAAGAACTAGAAATTCAACTGATTTTGGGGTATTAACTTTCTATCTAAATTTACTTATTACCGCTAGCAAACTTTTTGTAGATTCCTTAGCATTTTTCTCCATACATGATCATGTGACCTACAAATCAAGATGATTAGCCTCCTGCCTTTTAAATTCATATGTCTTGTGTTTTATTCTCCTGCCTTATTGCATTGGCTAAAATCACCAATAGAATGTTGACTAGAAATGGAAAGGTGGATCTCCATACCTTGTTCCCAGTGTTAGGAGAAAACATTCAGTCTTTTATAACTGTGTTTGTTTGTTTATATATATATATATATATATGAATAAAAAAATTTTTAAAAGCTTTTCATTATATATATATATTTTTTTTAAACAATTATTTTGTTTATTTATTTTTATGTGGTGTGAGGATCAAACCCAGTGACTCACACATGTGAGGCAAGTGCTCTATTGCTGAGCCACAATCCCAGTCCCGAGATATATATTTTTTATAATGGCCCTTTACTGAGCAAGTTCATTTCTAGTTATAATTTGTAAAGAGTTTTCATTGGGAATGAAATTAAACTTTGTCAGATTTTTTTTCCTACAAAATTTATTGAAGCTGTCTTGTGTTTTTAGGATAACCCTATTGGTTCTAAGATACTATCATTTTTATAAGCTGCTGAATTTTTGGTAAAAATTTTCATTGTTATGGTCATATTTAATGCTGGCCTCTTTAAATGATTTAGTATTGTCTCCTACTTTATTTTCTGAAAGAGTTTGGGTAGGATTGACATTTCTTCCTTAATTATTTGATAAAATTTACCTATAATTTTCCCTTGTGAGAAAGTTTTAAAGTATGGATTTAATTTTTTAAAGATAAAGGATTAATTTGAATTTCTTTTTGTTACCATTATAGAATTTTTTCAAGGAATTTGTCCATTGTATCTAAATTATCATAAATACTGGCATAAATTTATTTATAATATTCTTATTAAGCATTTAATATTATTTTAATGTCTATAGGGCTTGTAATGGTTTCTCATCCTCATTTATTTCATATTGCTAATTTATGCTTCTTCCTTTTAAGAAAATTTGCTAAAAGTTTACCAATTTTAGTGATATTTCTTTTTTTTTAATTTTATTTTTTAGTTGTAGCTGGACCCAACACCTTGATTTTATTTACTTATTTTTATGTGGTGCTGAGGATCAAACCCAGGGTCTTGCACATTCTAGGAGAGCACTCTACCACTGAGCCACAACCCCAGCCCCAATTTTAGTGATATTTCAAAGATAGCTTTTCATTTTATCAAATTTACTGTTTCTCACTTTTATGTTTCATCAATCTTCACTTTTACCCTTATTATTTTCTTCCTTCTTTTCACTTTGACTGTAACTTGTTCTGTCTTCTTAAGCTCTAGAGAATCACTGATTTTATTCCTTTTGTTTTCTCGTATAAGCATCGAAAGCCATAAAACCTTCCAAGTAGTACTTTCCCTTAAAGGCACATTTTTTAAAAATATATTTTTAGTTGTAGATGGACACAAAACCTTTATTTCATTTATTTTTATGTGGTGCTGAGAATCAAACCCAGTGCCTCCCATGTGCTAGGCAAGCTCTCTACCATGGAGCTACAATCCCAGTGCCTGAAAGGCATATTTTAACATCTCTGAAATCAGGGTGCATTCTACACTCTGTAGCATCTTATAGTTGTAATTGTCATCATTTTTTTTTTCTTGGTGGTACATATAGTAATGATGCATGTTACAGTCAATGGTGTCCAAGGGTCAGTGAAATGCCATATTATGCTATTATTTTGACTTGCATAGTAAAATATGTGTGGTCCTAATATCAAGATGCCTGGTAAATCATAGTGCTTTCTCCCTGCCATGTGGCCATTATTTGCACTTTGTTTATAGTCTGAATATTTGCCTTATATCTTTTTATGCATTTTCCTCAAAACTGAGAGCCTCTTGGGAGCCATCTTAAGATCCTTTAAACTATCTAGTAGAATACTCTGCATTCTGGGTACACAATGCTTATGGGATAAGTAATGTAAAAAATTTACAGAGTATACTGTTGAAAGTGGTCCCCAACCATAATTAGTGTGTATCTTAAAAACATTGACAGGATGTATATGGTATTGGATATCTCCAGTAAATGAATATCTCCAAAGAGTAAACTAGCAGTGCAGTTTTCTACTTAAAACAGGTCTCTCTTAAATTCTTTGATCTTTTCCTATCAGTGGCCGTGTGTCATTTATTTGTTTATTTGGACATAAACTACTTTTGAGCTTATTTCCTACTCTAAGTATTTATGCTATATGCCTGCCTCTCTTTCTTTTTCAGGCTATCCAATGTGTTTCCTTTAGAAGCTTTAACTTTTTTTTTTCCCATTCAATGAAATAGAGTAGAAAAATGATTTCTTCTCCTCTTTTTGGCTCCCGTCAACCCTGTTGTTTCGGTGTGCTTAGGGAACCCTCTGGCAGGACAGTGTCCAGTCTAGAATTCTAGGAGGCTGTACTCTGCACTGTCCACTCACTCCTCCAGGCCTAGCATTCCAGAGAAGAGCTCTTTGACTGCTTGTTTTTCATCTTTGTAAGAGAGTGGCATTGAGTATAGATTTAGTTCACACTGACTTTAAAGCCCACCCCAGGGGAAAGCATGACTGCTATATTCTGAGCTGCCTTGTGATAACACCAAGGGAGAGGAGCCCAGAGAGAGGCCCACCCTCGCACTGGGAGAATTTCACAGATCGGCACACCTTCCTCCATCCATGATCAGACAGCCTCTGACTTCCATGGATGCTGCTGCTGGCAGAGGAAGTCAGTGTGCATGTGTATCAGGCTGCTTTTGGCTTGAGGTAACCGAATGCTCAGTTAAAGAAGGCTTCAACACTGAGGGTTTATTCCTCTTATTTAATGAGAAATCTAAAGTTGAGCAATCCGAGGGCTGAAGGAGGGTTCCGATCTTCCCATTAGAATTTCAGTATGGTTGCACCACTGTGAGCGCTTGCCTCCATATAAAGCCCATCCTAAAACTGGAGGGGGCGGGCAGGACTTTCTCTGTGTATGCACATGCCTACATGTCTCAAAAAAAAAAAAAAAAAAGAGGAAAAGCATTCTCATTAACCCCAGGCACCTACTCATGTATATCTCATCATCCAGGATCATGTCACAGCATGCTGTAGCTACACAGGAATCTGAGAAAGGTAGTATTTAGGATGTTCAGATGCTGTAGTGGGATGCAGGCGCTGACAGCAAGGAGGGGGGAGAGTGGAGAATGACTGAAGGGTGAGCATTCGACAGGATCTGCATGTATATAAGTGTATGTGTGTGTGAGAGAGAGAAATGGACATAGAGTTGTGGGGTTTTTTGTTTGTTTGTTTTGGGAGGGCTAGGTACGAACTGGAGATTGAACCCAGGGCTTCACATAAGCTAAGCATGGGTCCTACCATTGAGCTACATCCTCAGTGATTGATATATGGTTTCTATTTCCTATGACGTTGCTCATGGACCCACCACAGTAGAATATGGTGATAGCATCTGGTCTAAAACTGCCTTTGATTTTTTTGACATGATCAAAACTTTATATTTTGTTTTAGTGACTTGAAATCTTGGTTTTATGATTTCAGGTTGAGTCCAGAAATCTTCCTGAAACGCCCAGTGGTGGAAGGAAATCGTTGGAGGTTGGACTGCATTCTTAAACGAAAAGCAGTATGTATCTTCTTAACAAATGCTGATATAATTTTTAAAATGTGTGTTGCCTCTGAATTCTCTTGTCTTTTTCAAAGCCCTTCCTGTATATTTACAACGTTTTACCGTAGAGTTCAATCTAAAACAGGTTTCTGTTTTCCAGTTCATTTGGTTCTGTTTTTAAATTACTTTTGAGTGTATAAATATTTTAGCCTAATTCATAGCCCAGATTATACTAGAAGCTCTAATTTATGTTGGTTAGTTATGACCAGTTAATTTAATAGGTCAAAAATTGTAATAAAACTTCATTGGTGCATAATTGATGATGAAATGAAACACAGCCTTTATTTAGTTCATTATCTGTCATTAAGCAGAGGACAAAGGAATTTGGAGAACGTTTCAGTCAG
Organism: Marmota flaviventris; assembly: GCF_047511675.1. Lineage (NCBI taxonomy): Eukaryota > Metazoa > Chordata > Mammalia > Rodentia > Sciuridae > Marmota > Marmota flaviventris. The sequence continues at coordinate 94,934,378 of NC_092505.1, forward strand.
ATGGGGCCAAGCTGGTATAGAGGAGGATAGTAAAAATCAATGGGATTTTGTTTCCAATTTGGGCTCAGTTCACAGTAATAATATGAAACATTTCCTGTAGATTCTGTGTGAGCAGTGAGGATATCTTTTTGTTATACAAACTGAATAATTGGAGCAGTGAGAGCTCAATCAATCATGACTGCATTCATGTTGCTAATGGATTATGTTTGTGTAGTGGACCTTCCAAATTAAATTAAAATGATCTGGGTTTGTTACCAATCATGTTCAGATTAGTGAGTGCTCACCTTGTCGCTCCTATTTGGAACTGTCTTAATCTTTTCTTTTATTTTTTTCCCCTGTCATTGAACATTCTAGTGGATTTGGATGCTGAGTAACGAAGGGATAGTGTTTCTATTTCTCATAGGCTCCACTGGTTTCTTCCTATCTTCTAAACGAACCCTTTTCCCCCACTCATTCTCCCCCTATCATCTCTGCATGCCTTTGTATCAGACCTTCCACCGATGTCCACAGACAGTCAAACTTCGCAGCTGATACTAAGGGAAATACAAGTTGATCAGCTCTTTTCAGACACATATTCTACCAACAACACCTTTTTGATGGACAAATTTGTTCCTCTCACAAAATTGGAAATTCAGATCCTGATAGTCATTATTCACATGTTCTTTTAAAAAATCAGTCACAGAGGGTCTCCTATGAGCCAGGTACCCCAGGAATCAATAGGCAGGGTGTCTCAGTGAATGGGATTCTGGCCCTGCCCATGGAGGTCTTACTGAAGGAATCAGGTCCTGGGCTCACACCTAGCCTTACCAAATTTCTTTCTACCTACTGAATGGGCTGTGACTTTCCCCATGTTTTTCTCTGTGAAATGGCAGCTTTCCCATTTCCCCTCAAGATTCCATTTAGTCAAACTTCCTAGTCATGCCTTGCTATCTTCACTCGTACCATGAAGTCCTCTCCTCAGAGCGTTTACCCAGTACTTCGCTGTTTTAGGTTTCTGTCAACACATATTTGATGAATGCCTACTATGTGCTGAGACTTGGATAATCATATTGAGATGTATTTAAATAAAAGCCACAATTCCCGAGCTGAGGGAGCTTAAAAAGCAGCACATGTATCAAATTGAGTACAAAGACAGTGCCCAAATTCAAAGGCAGGAGGAAGAGCATTGGGTAGGTCTGGTTGGGGAGCCCCCCACAATATGAATAATGGACAGCATTTAGGATGGGCCAACAGTTTTGAAAAAGAAAGAAGAAATTACTAGGTGCAGTAAATGTTGAGGGAACAGGAATTAGAGAGGCTGTCAGTCACAATGAGGTGACAAGGCTGTGATGCCTTAGTGTTAGCATAGGCAGGATGGACTGCAACCAAAGTGCCTGTTTGCAGCTAGGATGTGGGGCTCTGGGAGCCAAGCCAGTGGTTTGGACTTTATGGTAAACAATAAGGATGTTCTGTGGGGAAGTGCAGGGTCAAAGTGTGGGGGGTTGGTCTTATCCAAATGGTGTTCAGGAAAGGTGAGAAAAAATGGGGAGAACTCAAATTCTGAAAGGTTAATTCTGTTTGTTTTGCAATGCTGGGGATCAAATCAAGGGCCTCTAAGTGCTGTACCACTAAGCCACATCCCAACCCTAAAAGCTAAATTTTAGATTCTCTGAGTGTGAGGTGTCTGTAGGAAGCCTATGTAAACTTGAGAAAGCCTGAGGAGAACTCAGGACCATCCTGCAGGCCTGTCTCTTACCCACTGTTAACTGGCAAGTGTTCTCTACTGCCTTCGATGTACCTGCCTGGTTGGTTGCCTTTATGTCACTGGTGTGGCTTCTCTTTGCTTTTATGGCCCATGAACCCTGGTGAGGGCCCTGGTGGCTACCGTGACCACGTAAGCATTATTGTTTGATAATGGTGCTTTGTTTCCTGTTCGTCTACTTTCTGAAGTTTGTAATTTTTAAATTATGGAAAATGATTTTTAAATTTCCTAAGGAAATAGTAATACTATTAAAAATTAATGTCTCAATGGTATATTTAGTGGATGTTCTGCCCCACTTAATCTCGAACATATGGTATTTCTTCTTTGGTCATAAATTTTTAAATACTCATATCATTCCAGTTTGACATTTCATATGCATATAAACACTGCTTTTGCATAACTAATTTAGTTTCTGAAAGCCACATACTAGTCTTGCAGTGTATAGGATTGAAACATAATATTTACATTAATGGGTCCCACAGGTCCACAAGGTTGATTAAAATGAATGCTTTTGTTTTTATATCTTGTTTTGGAGGGCTTTTTTCTTTTCTTTTTTTTTTTCTCTCTCTCTCTTTTTTTTTTTTTTGGGAAAGGAATTTAGAAAGCATGTCTGCCCCATAGCAACATATAGACATCTCTTATAATGGCTGTTTCTTATGGGAAAGTATAATATTTTGTTGTTCCGGTTATAGCCAAGTTGATATTTTCCTGTTTCTTTAGCTTCCTGCTATTCAGTGTCACCATTTTCAATGGGGGAAAGCCAATGTCAACAGGCAGAGTGTTCACAGCTTTAAGAAAGCAGCATCCCAGGGGTTCCACAGTTCTTCATTCACGGCACTAAGAGATAATACGTTGTGTCATAGTTATGTGACCACGTGCCTGCACCCTAATAGTGTGTTTCAACCTTAGAAATAAGTGATATTCCTTATGAGAACTACAACGTGGAATCTTCAAGTGCAGTAACCTGGAGAGGCACAGAAGAAGGTTTTTTTTTTTTGTTGTTTTTAGGCTGAATTTGTCTGCAGGTTTCTTTCTTTCTCTCTTGGAACACAAGGCACATGATGGAGCTGTAGCCATTGATCAGTAAAAGGGCAGGATGTCTGTGTCTGAGAAATCACACAAATAATCACATCCCTGCACAGAAAACCAGTGGACTCTTACCAAGCTGTAGGCCAGGATGGCTTGTATGGAAGGGGAGAAGGTATCTTTCACCTTCAGGACCATGTTTCTAACAAAATGGGTTAAAACAAAACAAAAAAAAAACACATGAGCAGTTGTGCTGTTATATCCCAGTGCTTCTTGCTTTTAAATGGTGAGAATGTGATTGTTGCTTATTCTTTGCTTTTCATTTTCCTAATATATTGCATCCCTGGTGAAGTCCTTGGCAAATGATAAAATCAGTGATTATCCTGTAGTGCAGGGTATGTAAGGTAAGCTATTTTCAGACACTGGGTGAATTGGGCTGCATTTTTTTGAACCATACATTTTGAATAATCAGAAAAAAAGTTGATCAAGAAAAAAAGTCTGTTTGATTTCCACCATAAATGTTAAAAAATTTATTTTCACTGTTTTTTCAAGTATTTTGTATATCTCACTACAGCTTCTCAAAATTCCTACTGTTGATCATGTTGTGTCTGCTGTACTTGATGAGACACTCATTAGAAAAGAGGGCAGAGCTTGCATCTTTTGAGACTTATGTTTCGTGGGGTTTATTCTCTGGGACCTTTGGGTTGAATTGATTAGTTCATTGGCAACAGGAAATGTGGCATTGCAGAAGAAATATCCCTCTCCCTACTTCCCCTATTGGTATTTGGCTTCCTCTTCTCTGAGCAAAAAGTAATTTCCTCTAGGGCCACTCAAAGGCATTAGTAAGAGGTGGGTGTTTAAAAGTGTACATTTTTAAATTACAGAATTAATGTCAGTTCTTTTTGTCCATTTGCCTTTTGATTTGCAGAATTATTTCTCACATGTTTTATCAGCCCATACTATCACAACAAAGCAAATACCTTTGTTCCCAAGGAATTATATTCTTCTGTTCTTGATAGAGTTCAATAGTGTTGGAATACCATGACCAAAAGAAGAGAAAATTACTGCTTTGTTGTCACAGAAATCTTTTCAGTAGTTAGCTATTTATTGTGGCTATAGGTGGAAGTAAATTATTATAAACCATATTTAAAATGACCTTTTTATATTTAATTACTTCCTTGTTAGTCATTTGTATTTATGATAAAAAAGACTTAAAAGTCTCTACCCTATTTCCTTTAGAGTTAATTTATTTAAATGAGAAAAGCAATAATGTAGAAGAAAATGTCAGGTATTAATAAATGGAAGGTAATAATGTAATCCATTAGTGTTAACATCTCTGTTATTTAAAAAATCCATTAGTTATGCAGGTAAATGGAAAACTGCAGGATTCAGGCCAAGTTCCTAATTTGCAACTACTGCCCTGCATGAGTAATAATGTCTTCAGTCTAAGAAGTAGAACTTCATCCATTATAACAAATGAACCATGATGAAAGATGTCAGGTGTAAGAGTCTATAATTTAGGTTGAAATTTGGGGTTTTAAGCTTTATATTCTGTTTTTCATTGGGAAAATCTCTTTCCCTTTTTATTTTGGTAACCATTATTCAGGGCTGAATCCTGAAATACTTAAATAGCAAAATAGACCTGAACAGTAGAGGAGAATAATAAAATAATCTAGTTCTACTTTACAGCTCCCAGAGCAAAGGTGAACCTTCTGGTATTCAGATCTCCTTACTGTATACCAGAATGTAAATCTAATGTGTCCCTTCAAAAATATATACACTTTCAGATATCGCTAACATCAAGAGAGATGGGATATTAGCATTTTTTTAAAATTTTTTATTGTTGGTTGTTCAAAACATTACAAATTTCTTGATATATCATATTTCACACTTTGATTCAAGTGGGTTATGAACTCCCATTTTTACCCCATATACAGATTGCAGAATTACATCAGTTACACATCCATTGATTTACATATTGCCATACTAGTGTCTGTTGTGTTCTGCTGCCTTTCCTATCCTCTACTATCCCCCCTCCCCTCCCCTCCCCTCCCCTCCCCTCCCCTCCCCTCCCCTACCCTCCCCTCCCCTCCCCTCTCTCTACCCCCTCTACTGTCATTCATTTCTCCCCCTTGTATTATTTTTCCCTTTCCCCTCACTTCCTCTTGTATGTACTTTTGTATAACCCTGAGGGTCTCCTTCCATTTCCATGCAATTTCCCCTTCTCTCTCCCTTTCCCTCCCACCTCTCATCCCTGTTTAATGTTAATCTTCTTCTCCTGCTCTTCGTCCCTACTCTGTTCTTAGTTACTCTCCTTATATCAAAGAAGACATTTGGCATTTGTTTTTTTAGGGATTGGCTAGCTTCACTTAGCATAATCTGCTCTAATGCCATCCATTTCCCTGCAAATTCTATGATTTTGTCATTTTTTAATGCAGAGTAATACTCCATTGTGTATAAATGCCACATTTTTTTATCCATTCGTCTATTGAAGGGCATCTAGGTTGGTTCCACAGTCTTGCTATTGTGAATTGTGCTGCTATGAACATCGATGTAGCAGTGTCCCTGTAGCATGCTCTTTTTAGGTCTTTAGGGAATAGACCGAGAAGGGGAATAGCTGGGTCAAATGGTGGCTCCATTCCCAGCTTTCCAAGCAATCTCCATACTGCTTTCCAAATTGGCTGCACCAATTTGCAGTCCCATCAGCAATGTACAAGTGTACCCTTTTCCCCACATCCTCGCCAGCACTTGTTGTTGTTTGACTCCATAATGGCTGCCAATCTTACTGGAGTGAGATGGTATCTTAGGGTGGTTTTGATTTGCATTTCTCTGACAGCTAGAGATGGTGAGCATTTTTTCATGTACTTGTTGATTGACTGTATGTCCTCCTCTGAGAAGTGTCTGTTCAGGTCCTTGGCCCATTTGTTGATTGGGTTGTTTGTTTTCTTATTGTCTAATTTTTTGAGTTCTTTGTATACTCTGGATATTAGGGCTCTATCTGAAGTGTGAGGAGTAAAGATTTGTTCCCAGGGTGTAGGCTCCCTATTTACCTCTCTTATTGTTTCTTTTGCTGAGAAAAAACTTTTTAGTTTGAGTAAGTCCCATTTGTTGATTCTAGTTATTAACTTTTATGCTACGGGTGTCCTATTGAGGAATTTGGAGCCCGACCCCACCGTATGTAGATCGTAGCCAACTTTTTCTTCTATCAGACGGCGTGTCTCTGATTTGATATCAAGCTCCTTGATCCATTTTGAATTAACTTTTGTGCATGGTGAGAGAAAGGGATTCAGTTTCATTTTGTTGCATATGGATTTCCAGTTTTCCCAGCACCATTTGTTGAAGATGCTATCCTTTCTCCATTGCATGCTTTTAGCCCCTTTATCAAATATAAGATAGTTGTAGTTTTGTGGATTGGTTTCTGGGATATTAGCATTTTGAAGTGATGTTGTGTTATAAGGAATTCAGGACCCAAAACTTTCATCTTAGTATTGACAGAACAACACTAGGGGACTGTTATGTTTTTTTCTAAGATTTTTATGTTCTGTGATCTGCTACCTAAAAATATTAACTTTGATGTTATTTCACATTACAGAGCATTGCAAAAATATTCACTTCGTATGCATTAGATGAATTCAACTCAGTAAAACTTCTTAAGTTTTTGATTCAGATTTCCATTGTGAACAATGACTAATTACTGTGAAATGTTAGTTTAAGCTATAACTAAATAATTCCTTGTCATCATAGTTTATTAGATAGAGTGGCATCTCTAACACTCTAGAAAGTATTATGGAAAAATTCTTGCCTTTAATCTCTAACGTGTTAAATGCCTAGGTATAATTTAGATTTGTAGTCTTTTAGGCATGTGGTTATGTTTCAGAAAGTTTTCAGATCTGCTGGGTAAAAAGAATGCAAATTAAAATGGTACAGAATGCAGAAAAATCCTGAGGGTACAAACCAAAAAGTAAAAAAGCAATCCACAAATTGGGTCTGAATGTTTCCTGGCAGAAATGGATCTTGCCCTGTGTGTGGAAGAGGGTCCCAACAAGTGGACAGGGAAGACAGGAGGCTTCAGGTGAGGGGCAGCTTAACCTGGTCCAAAAGCCAGTCACCACCCAGACCTAGTATAGAAAACATTCATGTTTTCCTGTACCAATTGTTGGACATTGTCTCTTTAATGGTTCATATTAATAATGTTATTTTAATATTAGAGTTTACCCAGCACTTTTTAAAATTTATTTTGGTAATGTTGCATGGATCACAACAGCCTTGTCTCTTTTCTTTTAGATACAAAATCTAAGGATTAGATTGTATTTGTGTTAATTTGTGCCCATTTTATTCTAAACTCCCATTGCAATTCAGGGACTTTTTTAAATGCCAGAGAAACTTCCTTCTGAAGATGTCCTTTCACAAGTGAAGTAGAGATTGATAATCTCCTTGTGAGTTAAGAGGATGAACCAAGATATTTAGCTTTTAAGATATTTATCTTTTAAGATTAAGGAATACTTTCTCCATTTCCCTGCATTAGAGCAGATTATGCTAAGTGAAGTGAGTCAATCCCCAAAAAACAAATGTCTTCTCTGATATAAGGGGGGTGACTCAAAATGGGGTAGGGAGGAAGAGCATGAGAAGAAGATTACCTCTAGATAGGGAATAGGGGTGGGAGGGAAAGGGAGGGAGAAGGGGAATTGCATGGATGGTGGAAGGAGACGTCTCCCTCATCGTTATACAAAATACATGTATGAAGATGTAAGAAAAAAAAGAATAGCGTTACCTTAGATTAGATAGAGAGAAGTGAGGGGAGGAAAGGAGAAGGTTGGGGGGGATAGGAAGGATAGTAGAATGAAATAGACATTATTATTACTGTGTGTGTATATGTGACTGCATGACCAATGTGTTTCTGCAACCTGTATATCTCAGAAAAATGAGAAATTATATCCCATCTGATTCAAATGTATGATATGTGAAGGTCATTGTAGTTTCATGTGTAACTAATTAAAACAAATTTAAAAATGTCAGAAACATACACAAAAAATAAATAAAAATTTAAAATATTAAAAAAAGGAATATTTTCTCCATTTAAATAAAAATTTTAAATAAAATTCTATGAAAATACCTCCCCACCCAACACTTCAGGGATATTTAGCATATGCATTGTGTCTAAGTTTCTCATCATTATTATTTAAACTAATTGAGGTATGATATTAGTAAACAGACAAAATCCCTAATCCTGTCACATGGCTCAGGTTAGAACTTCCTTCAGTGATAAGAGTTGGGGAAAATTAAGAATGCAGGACTATAGGACATGTTCAGCAGTTGAGGTTACTATTTCAACACTCTAGATCTGTAATCAGTTGAATGTGGACACTCTTTTGATATAAGTGGTAAGAATGCAAATATAACAATATATATATTTTTATATTTCTGTCAATGTATAGTTATATGTCACCTCTTTGTATTGCCTTTTTCATTAAATATTTTATTGTACCTATTTAGAAGAAAGCAAGTACAACACAGAGAAAAAGAAGAAAAGACAACCCCAGCACCTTCGGAGACACTCATTCTTCATGTGTTTTCTCTTGTGGCAGCAACAGGGTGTGCGGATCTTCATAATGCTCTACAAAGAAGTGGAGCTGGCCCTGGGGATCAACAGTGAGTACACCAAGAGGACTTTAATGCGGCTGCACCCCAACATAAAGGTATCTACCTTCATCCCAGTCACCAGTGTTTCTTACTGTTCTGTGGGAGTTTTTAGGATGTGATTTGCTCTGGGTGGTCATCATCTATACACTTCCCTAACGTTTTGATTAAATAGATTTCAGTCCTCAGAAATAAAACAAAATACTATCCTTTCTTACACTCCCCACATGCACAGGGGTGGGCAGATCTCCCTTCTGTTTCTCTAAACCTAATTGAAAGTGATAGTTGAATCAAGAACATGCTTCCTACAGTTGTTTTAATATTCAAGAGCCCTGTCAAGTTCTCAAGATTTCTCATTAAGTTGTCCTGGAACCACGTAGATGTGACATCCCTGTGGAATCCCTGGATCTTTGATGGCAGCAGAGACCTCTCTTAGGATTTAAAATGCCTTAAAAAAAAAATCCAATAGTACCTAGTATAAAATATGAATAAAGCAAATAACAGGATAAGCAATGTGAAAAGGTTCTTTGAGATTTCACCAAAGACCTAAACCTATCAAAAAATATCATCCAGTCATTGAGATACATCAAGACATAATGAATTAGTGAATCTCCAGCAGGTTTAAGAGGTATAGCAATTACAATTTTCATTTGGTTCAAAATTCCCACAGAGTATGAGTTGAGATGCATCATTTCTAAACATTCATGGTTCATTTATCAGATTTCTGTCTAGCACTTACTAAAGATGTAAATTTTGTAATATCAGCAACTGAGAATAGTGAAGAGGGAGCTGTTAAATGAGCAGAGTCTTTATATTACTGCAGTCAAATCAGTATAAATTCAAATTAGACCCACATAACTACAGTTATATTAGAAAAAAGATGCCAAAACATACACTGGAGAAAAGATAGCCTCTTCAACAAATGGTATGGGGAAAATTGGAAATCCACATGTAACAAAATGAAATTAAACCTCTCTCTCTCTCACCATGAACAAAACTCAACTCAAAGTGGATCAAGGACCTAGGAATTAAACCAGAGACCTTGCACCTAATGGAAGAAAATGTAGGCCCAAATCGCCATCATAACTTTCTTAATAAGACTCCTGTAGCACAAGAATTAAAACCAAGAATCAATAAATGGGATGGATTCAAACTAAAAAGTTTCTTCTCAGCAAAAGAAACAATCAGTGAGGTGAATAGAGAGCCTTCAGAATGGGAGCAAATCTTTACCACAAGCACATGAGATAGAGCACTAATCTCTAGGATATATAAAGTACTCAAAAACCTTAACACCAAAAAAACAAATAACCCAATCCAAAAATGGACCAAGGAACTGAACAGACACTTCTCAGAAGAGGATATACAGTCAATCAACAAACATATGAAAAAATGTTCAACATCTCTAGCAATTACAGAAATGTAAATCAAAACTACTCTAAGATTTCACCTCACTCCAGTCAGAATGGCAGCTATCAAGAATACAAATAAATAAAAATAAAATAAAAGCTCATCAACAACTAAAAAAATTTTAAAAAAAAGAATACAAACAACAATAAGTGTTGGCAAGGATGTGGGGGAAAAGGCACGCTCATACATTGCTAGTGGGACTGCAAATTGGTGCAGCCAATCTGGAAAGCAGTATGGAGATTCCTTGGAAAACTTGGAATGGAACCACAATTTGACCCAGCTATCGCACTCCTTAGTTTATACCCAAAGGACTTTAAAACAGCATACTACAAGGACACAGCCATATCAGTGTTTATTACAGCAGAATTCACAATAGCTAAATTGTGGGACCAGATGCCCTTCAGTAGATGAATGGATAGGGAAATTTTGGTGTGTATATATACACAATGAAATATTACTCATCATTAAAGGAGAATAAAATCATGGCATTTGCAAGTAAATGGATGGAGTTGGAGAATATAATGCTAAGTGAAATTAGCCAATCCCAAAAAACTAAAGGCCTAATGTTTTCTTTGATATGAGGATGCAGACTCATAACGGTGATGGAGCGGGGAGCATGGGAGGAATGGAGGAACTTTAGATAGGGCAAAGGGGAGGGAAGAGGAGGGAGGGGGCAAGGGGATAGGAATGATGGTGGAATGAGTTAGACATCTTTACCCTAAGTACATGTATGAAGACACAAATGGTGTGAAAATACTTTGTGTACAATCAGTGATTTGAAAAGTTAACTGTGCTGTATATGTGTAATATGAAATGAATTGCAGTCTGCCATCATATATAACAAATTAGAATAAATAATTTTTAAAAAAGCATATTCATAAAAAAATTTTTTTAAAAATTCAAATTAGAGTGTTACTGCTTCAGGAGATTAATATGGTTCCCATAGTAACCACATGGAAAATAGTTACAGAATGTATACAGCAGGAAATAAGCATTTAAACAACTTACTCTAAAAAATACCAACTAAATGCAAAAAAGACAGTAATGCAGGAAATGCGGGCCAAAAAACAAGGACACATAGAAAACAACAAAATGACAGAAGTAAGTCCTGTATTATTAACAATTAATTTTAAATGTTTATAGATTGAACTATCTAATGAAAAAAGAGGTATTAGGGCCTGGAATGCAGCTCAGTGGTGGAATACTTGCTTCACATGAGCAAAGCTCTAGGTTCAATTTTTAGCATGGCAAATAAAAATAAGATGATAATAATAATAATAATAAATTTTAAAATTCTTCAATAAAATAAAACTTTAGTAAAAAAGAATGGATTAAAAACACACAATCCTCTGGGTATGGTGGCGCATGTCTGTAATCCCAATGGCTCGGGAGGCTGAGACAGGAGGATCATGAATTCAAAGCCAGCCTCAGCAATGGCGAGGTGCCAAGCAACTCAGTGAGACCCTGCCTCTAAATAAAATAAAAAATAGAGCTAGAGATGTGGCTCAGTGTCCCCCTGAATTCAATCCCTGGTATACAAAAAAATAAATAAATAAATAACCCCACACAATCTAACTATGTGTTGTCTATAGGATATTCACTCTAGATGCAAAGACTCAGGTTGAAAGTGAAAGGATGGAGAGGATAGTTCACACAGTTAGTAATTAAAGAAAGGAGTGGCTAATTAATATCAGATAACAAAATAGACTTTAAATCAAAGCCGACTGTAAGAGATGAAGGACATAATATTAATAACAGGTTTAATATAGCAGGGAGATAAAAAAATTATAAGAATTTATGCACCAAATAACAGACCACCAAAATGTATAAAGGAAAACAATTGAAAGGAGAAAAAGGTATTTCTAAAAATAGTAGTTGGATCCTTCAATACCCAACTCTCTGATGGATAGAATAAGAAAATAGAAGACCTAATAGACCAACTAGGTCTAATGGACACGTGCAAACCTCTCTACTCAACAACAGCAGGCATACTCAACCATGCATGGAATATTTTCCAGGAGAGACAATCTGTTAGGCCATGAATTAAATCTTAATAGATTTTAACAGGCAGATATCATTACAAGCATCTTTCTGACCACAAAGGGATGAAATTAGAAATCAGCAACAGAAGGAAAACTGAGTAGACAACATTCTGTTGAACAAGTAATAGATCAAAGAAGAAATTATAAGAATTTATCCTTAGGAGACAAAATAAAACTTATAGGACACAGAAAAACAGTGCAAACGGAAAAATTTATAGCTACAAAGGCTCTATTAAAAAAGAAATAAGCTGGGGCTGGGGTTGTGCTCAGAGGTAGAGCGCTCGCCTATCATGCGTGAGGCACTGGGTTCGATCCTCAGCACAACATAAATATAAAATAAAGATATTGTGTCCACCTGTAACTAAAAAATATTTAAAAAAGAAATAAGTTCTCAAAAACCCCACATAACTTTGTAATTTAAGGAACTAGAGGAAAAACAAACTCAAACCAAAGCTAGCAGAAGGAAGGAAATAAAGAGACAAAAATAACACATAAAATCAATGAAAAGTGAAACCAATAATTGGTTCTTAGTTTTGCCAATTTTGATGATATTTTCTAACTAGATAGGCTAAGAAAAAGGGAGATGACTCAGAAATGCACTGTAGACATTACTACCAATCCTCCAGAAATAAAAAGGATTCTAAGAGATTACTATCCCAAACTGTACACCAACAAATTAAATAACCTAGATGAAATGGACAAGATCCTAGCAACATAAAACTCCAAGACTAACCCATGAAGAAAATGTAAAGTTTAAATAGACCTGTAACTAGTAAGGAGGCTGATTAGTAATTGGAAATCTCCCCCAAAGACTAAAGCCTTGGATCCTACAGCTTCACTGATGAATTTTACCAAACATTTAAGAAAGATCTATCAAGAATCCTTCTCAAACTTTTCCAAAAATTGAAGAGGAGTGAACTCTCCAACTCTGATACCATTGAACTATACACTTAAAAATGGTTATGGTGGTGAGTTTTATGTCATATGTAATTTGCCACAATAAAAAAGTATTTGCTTAAGTTTTTGGAATGTATTTACTTAAAAGCTTATGAAAATAGAATAGTTCAGACTGTGTTCATTTAGTGTATCTATTTGAAAGCAGGAGATAACTAACTTCTCAAAGTCCCCTTTAAACCAAATGCTATCAGAATACCTTCAGGACTATGTCAAGATGCCTAGTATTTCAACTCAGTGGCTGCCAAAACATCAGTAGAATTTTTTTTTAATTTCTAGAGAAAGGTGTTGGTTAAGTACTAGAGTTTTTTAAAATATCAAATATAGCATAATTCTTATAGAGGGAGAAGGAAACCAGCTAGCTATCAAATTGAGCTGACTTTTATCTAACATGTAGCCACACCTCCAGCTAAATTTCACTGCTCCAAAATATGGCATCTAAGCTGGTGGTCTTCAAAAGTAGGTAGGACTCTTCCTCTGCTAACACTAAGAATAAAATAAGTTTGAGACTTTTTCCTTGGGGGAAACATATATATATGTATATACATACACACACACACACACACACACACACACATATGAGATATATATATATACATACACACAAAAATAAATAATATTTTGGTATTTGAATTATAAAATTGCTTTTCAGTAAGAAAGCAGATTGATTTTATTATGGCATGAAGGATATTTTAAGAAGCATATCATAGACCAAGCATAGTGGTATGTGCCTATAATCCAGGTGACTCCACTCAGGAGGCTAATGCAGGAGGATCAAAAGTTCAAGACCAGCCTGGGTAACTTAGCAAGACCCTGTCTGAAAATAAAAATAAAAAAGGGCTGGGGATGTAACTCAGTGGTAGAGCACCCTTGGGTTTAATCCCTAGTACCACCAATAGTAATAATAATAATAATAATATAATAAAGCAGATTATATGTGCCTTTCTTCCCTCTCAAGGTGATGAGGCACCCGGATCACGTGTCCTCCAGTGTCTATCTGTGGGCTCATCATGAGAAGCTTGTCATCATCGACCAATCGGTAGCCTTTGTGGGTGGGATTGACCTGGCCTATGGAAGGTGGGATGATAATGAGCACAGACTCACAGATGTGGGCAGCGTGAAGCGAATCACTTCGGGACAATCTCTTGGTTCTCTCACGGTAAGTGAATGGGGCTGCATAAAGTGAACATGATTTGGATAAGTATGTATTAATAGCATGACTGATGGATCGAATGAGAGGTGACATCTTCCTCTGGGGGTTAAGAATACTGAGAAAAACATCAGACGTGTCTTCATACATCAGCCTTATGTTGCTAACAGGTATCTCAGCCCCTCTTGGGCTCCATTTCTTCTCTTGTAAGAAGAGACAACAGATTAAATAGAATGTTTGCCATCTCAGTCTTGGCTCCTTGGTTTTCTATTTAAATTAAAAATATATTCCCTATTTGGGGAAAAAAAGTTCATAAATACAAATGCGTGGCAATTAAGATTTAGGTTTGATAATAAGAAATCTTTTCAAAAGTATCTTAGTACTTAGCCAAGAATTTTAGAATTTTCCCACTTAAAGACACACAAAAACACAATAGGTCAATCTGGGTTCATTTAGAGGAAATTCTGTTGTAGCAGAAAGTTTAATAACTTCTCAAAGTACCTGTTAAATCAGGAACCATGTCTGTATGTTTATGTCTGTCTGCTTGCTCTTTCAACTCAATGGCTACTGAAGTATCAAAGCACTTATTAAATTTTTTGATGGGCTCCATCTTATTTACTGCTGGTGATATTGCCAGCTTTTCTGGCATAATAGCAAGTAATGGAAAAATGATTGACAGAAAAACTTCAGAGGAAGTTTTAGATATAACATATCTAATTGTACTTGAGATGAAAAGATTAATTGGAATGAAATTTCACGAATTTAGACTGCTGATGGAGGAACCACAGTGGAACTCCTGTATTCGTTTGGTGGCCTTTTAATTCAAGCAGAGCTGACGAGAATTCCCCTCCACTCTGTGGCTGACCTCAGACTTCATACAAAGGATCTGCTATGGGGCCGCCACCATTTGTAAACTGTACTCCTCAGCTCTGCTTAATTAAAGGGCTACTATTGCAGCATATCTTATGTAGTCTTTTTTTTTTTTCTTCAAATAATTTCCTCAGGCTGCAACAACAGAGTCTATGGAATCTTTAAGCCTCAAAAATAAAAATGAATCTAATAAAAATGTGCCCATCCTGAAGAATGTTGATGATATGGATTCAAAACTCAAAGGAATAGGAAAGCCAAGAAAGTTCTCCAAATTTAGCCTCTACCGGCAGCTCCACAAGCATCAGCTGCACAACGTGGACAGCGTCAGCAGCATTGACAGCGCCTCCAGTGAGTCACAGTCTTTTCTAGAAATTGTCCCAACTACATGTGTTCCTATAGCCAGTTACTACATACCTGTCTTAAAACCTGCCTTTGGATAACGGAGTAAGATGAACAGGGTTGCTATATCATCTTGTTCAACAACATACCATCTCCTGTGGCTTTATTGGGCTCATTTTAGAACAGATTTATTGTTTTATCCATATAGTGTCATTATAACAACCACTATTCGTGCTTTTGATGGCAGCAGAATGACCAAGGGTTTCTAAAATGTGCCAAAGTATCAAGGAAAAAGAAAAATATTAAATGTACTTTATAAAATTCTCCTAGAAGAAATTCATTTCTTTTCCCATCCAGAAATACTTTAGGCTTATATCATCAAACACCATCATATTCTGTATCTTGTAAATGTACTGTTCTTTGCAGGTCTGTCTTAAAATCCTTGCAATTTTTGGTTGCACATAATCTTTTTTTATCTTTTATTTTTTTAATTTGTTTTAATTAGTTACACATGATAGTACAATGATCTTGACATATCATACATTTGAATCAGATGGGGTATAATTTCTCATTTTTCTGAGTGTACAGTTTTTGAATCACATTGGTCATGTAGTCACATATATACATACAGCAATAATAATGTCTATTTTATTCTGCTGTCCTTCCTATCCCCCCTTCCCTCCCCTCCCCTCCCTTCCCATCACTTCTCTCTACCCAATCTAAGGTGACACACTTCTTTTTTTTCCCCCTCACATCGTCATACATGTATTCTGTACAATGATGAGGGTCTCCTTCCATCTTCTGTGCAATTCCCCTTCTCCCTCCCTTTCCCTCCCACCTCTCTTCCCTATTTAGTGGTAATCTTCTTCTCATGCTCTTCCTCCCTATCCCATTTTGAGTCACCCCCCTATATCAGAGAAGACATTCGGCCTTTGTTTTTTAGGGATTGGCTAAATTCACTTAGCATAATCTGCTCTAATGCCATCCATTTCCCTGCAAATGATCTTGTTATTTTTTAGTACTGAGTACGGAATCTTATGACTGATTCTATAGTCCAGCTCGTTTTAAAATGATTAAACTTGCTTTCCAGTTTAGAAAACTTGATATAGATATATTTCTTTGTAAAAAAAAGAACTCTCAACTTTCTCCAGGTTATCTTAATTACTATAGAAGTCATCAGAATTTAATCCATGGTTTAAAACCCCACTTGAAACTCTTTCGCCCTTCGTGTGGGTCTGAGCAGGGGCTCACTGGGCCCAGCGATGGTAAGTGATGTGTGCGTGGCAGAGTCCCTTCAGGCTTCAGCTTCCATTTCATCGTCTGCTGCACAGGCGTAGTGAGTGTGTTTCCACATTGGCTTTCTGTGCACACGGTTTTCACGTCACAAATATGTGGAGCGCTTTCTCCGTGCAAAGCATAGGATCCCTACTCCCCAGGAGCCTGCAATTCAGTAGATAAGATGAAACACATCTAATAACCAGACAGCACACAGCTCCTGCAGTTCAATAGTGTCATATGGTTCTGTGGAAGGTGGAGGGACTTCTTTTTTCATGATCACAAAAGGCTTTTTGAGCAGGACACTTGCAGATTAGGTCTGGAAGTGATTTGGTGAGGTTGGGTGAAGACAGGAAAACACTGCAGGTGAAAGAAAGGAGCTGAGCAAAGGTGCTAGGTTGGGAGATGGCCCACATCTTAGCTGTTAGTGGAAAACACACCATGGGGCTGTGATGTGGTTTTCTATGTAAGAGTAGGAAGATATACAGGATCGCATGTGGAGGTTCAAACAAAGTTGGGGAGTTGGAACTTTGGTTAAAATTTAAAGAGACCTCATGCTCTACATGTTTAGAAACTGATACCTGATAATCTTTTATGAGAAGAATCAGATTCTTAGGGAGTGAATTAACCAGGATCTGCCTAAATTATGGTGGTGGAAATGAAGAAGGATCTGGCCCCTGCTCTAATAGAGGGATAAGTAATCATCATGATAAATGACAGCAGTAGTAAAATCATCAGCTAGCTTTTAATCAGATTCTGCCCATCACTGCCCCATTGCTGTCAGTGCTAGGTAGTGATATTGTTTCTCCTTTTTACATGTGAGAAAAACTCAGAGATGATAGGCAACTTCCCCCAACCAAGTCTTCATGTATCACCTTCGTACTGCTCTGGATTCTGATTTGTGATTTAGCAGCAAGGCAGATTACCACATCACGACCTTTTGACCAGAATCCCAAGGCCAAGGTTTGCCTGTGCTGTTTTAGGAGATGAGGGACTTGAAGTAAGCCAACATGCCTGGATGTGAGTCACTTATAGTTAGCAAGAGCTGCTGAATCAGATAAACTGAGCTGGACCTTGAGCAGTGGTTCCCAGCAGTCTTTAGTTTGAGGACCCTGCATTTTTAAAAAAATATATTGACTAACTATGTGGAATAGACTAAAGCTCTGACGTAGCTAGGAATTAAATTTGCATTTTTAAAATCATATAGACATGGATATACGCTTAAAAATGGAAAACATGAGATGTTTATTTGGTGTATGATTAGTACCTGATGCACATGTAGATTCAGGGACAACTTCCAGGAGTTCCTGTACTTGACAGAACTTGAAAGTCCTGACAACTGGGGAGCCTCTGAAAAGTCCAGCAGGCTGAGTCAGGGGCATGTGAAACTTCAGATGTTAAAAGTACAGAGTTGGGAGCAGGTGCAGGGAGTGCCTCGGACTTCCAGTGTGCAACTTTACTACTTTAGAACTGAAGTTAAAAAATGAGATGGAAGGATGAGGTCGCTGAGCTACAAAAAGACTGACTTAAGACTGTTAATATTGCTGACAAGAGAATCAGGAGCAAGTGGGGAAGATGTGAGTATTGCTAAGCGGATTGAGTGACTCAAGCCACCCCCAGGTCTGAGGACGTGGATATATTTGGTTTTCTGCCCTTGATGGAAAATGTCCTTGGCATCCATTCACAGTCTCCTCACTAATAAATTGGATGCACGTCTAGAGCAGCATTCTAAATTAAGAGGAAGTAAACAACACAACTATCAGAAGAGGGGAATGATGAAGAACATAGTGAGGGGCTCATCCCCTTGAGGGAGGTGTGCACCCATTCAAATATTAAATGAGGATGCATAAACTAATGTAGAAAATTTGTTTATTTAACTAAGTACATATTGAGATACTGGTACTAGGGATGTAGGGAAGAGAGCAGATAAAATTGAGTTAACTAGTTGAGAAAGAATGGGGATTGTATATACAAATAGATCATCAAACACAAGGTATCAGATGGTGGTAGTCATCAAGGAGAACAACAGCAGAGTAGGTGGTAGGGGAAGCAGAGGGAGGAGTTATTATCATATATACGGTAGCAGAGAATGCTGCTCTAATGAGGTGAGTTTGCAGAAGGGAGAGAAGAATGAGGATAAGAGACAGGGAGGGAGGTGTCCCAAACAGGATGAATAACAAGTGCAAAGGCCCTGAGACAGGAGGGGGATCGGTATGTTCTAGGAGCATTGCTGTGGTGGGGTGGATTGGAGGAGAATGTTAGGAAAAGTCAGAGAGGTGTGCGATTGGGTGGATTATGAGCCATCTCGCAGGCTGCTATGAGAATTCTGCCCCCAGAGAAAGTTACCAGCTAGTCTTGAGCAAAGGCAGATGAAATCTGACTTAGGTCTTTATGGGCTCATTCTTCAGAGCAGATCAGGTGGCAAATAGTTCCAGAGAAGATACTGAATATATCTTGAGAGTAGAGCTGACAGCATTTGCCAATACTCTGGATATGGGTATGAGGGCTGGAAAAGACTCCAAGTCCTTGGAGCCACCAGAAAGGTGGAGTTTCCGTGAACTGAGAGCATGATTTCCATTTCCTGAGAGCATGGAATGATGTAGAGCTTGAAGATGACTCCCACTGTGTCAAAATATGCACCTGAAAGAGGTTGACTAAGGACATTAAAGGCCACTAACTTTATTAAGAAGATGGAACTTAAGGTTCCATTTATCTCTTTTTTACATTGCTGGCCTTATTTTCGTATTGCTTTCAGAGTCAAACATATATACAAATTTAACTTTTAATAATGAGAAAAATCAACTGAGTTAAAAAGAAAAGGTTAGTTGAGTCTTCCCAGAACAGTGCTTCCAAAACTGTATTCCCTGGACCCTGGATCTTCTCAAAGGCTCTACAGAGGACACTGAGTAGGTGGGCCCTAAACTCCCCCGACCCCTCTGTTGGTCCATGCTTTAGTCAAAATTGTCCCACCTGTATCTCTTTATGCGTGGGAGTTCTTCACAAATTTGACTGGAAAATAAAAGTGAGGGTCCACAAAAAATAATGAAGGAAACATTTAAACACAATTTAGATTTAAATCGTGCAATGACATAAACTCATGTTTTCTTATAGGACTTGAAACCCAAATTAAGCATGAAGTGACTCTTATTAGAAATTTAAAACTGCAGATGAGCTTGAATTAGGGATTTCTATTTCCTGAGAGTGCTGAACATGGTTAGCCTCTCTGTAGTGTTAGTTTCACTTGACTACAAAAAACTTTGTTGAGGCAGGCTCCTAATAAGCCTCCCTGGTGTTATATAGAATGTGGCTGTAAGGTCACCATGCTCACTATGAGGTTTTAAACAGAAAAAAATTGCAATAAAATCAGTTCATTCTAAATGTGGTTAATAACCACGATGTATTTCTATAGTGTATATTTTTATTTTTATTCAAAATCACTCAGCCATCTTCAAGAACTTTTTTCTTTCAGAATTATGTTGTCAGAGGGAGAATTTCAGATTGACATTGCTTTCCTTGATACTATGTATGTTTAAAGGGGTTGATTTTATACTTGTTACATTCAGAAACTGCTTGATGAGTTTTCCTTGTAAGCAATATTAAATAGATAAGTGAGAGGGGAAATCGTTTTTGCAATTTAGTTGAAACAGGTTTTTCAAATCAAATATCTAAGCAGTGGTACGATGAATGGTAAGTTAACTCATTTCAAAACTATGTTCTCTGGGGGTGCAGCCTCCAGGATGTATAGAGTCATTTTTGTGCTGTCAAAGAGCTTATTATCTAATATTGAGTGTAGTTTTAAATATTTGACCTCCTGGTACTTAGTAATTCATCTAGCAGGAGTCATTCACAAAGCCTCTCCACCCATATAATACAGGTCCAAGAATCCTTATCCATAATTCCAAAATCCAAAATGCTTTCAAACACCAGAGCTTTTGTTTAATATACACACTGAGGGACCTATATTGGAACTGGTTGAGGATCTAGGAAGAAATTCAGTAGATAAGAGACCAAGAAGGAAGAAGAAAACAGGCATTTCAGGCAAATTGTATATCTTAAGACCCAGACATGGGAAATACCAGAGGTATTTGTTTCAACACCCCAGACCTCAGTTGTGAAGCACGGTGAAAACAGTCTCTTATATAAAATTCTTGGCATCAGCTATGCTTCAGAAATCAGGATGTTCTGAGTTTTAGAAAAGTAATATGATAAGTATACCCTATATCAAGTTACCCTCGCAGTAGGGTCCTGGGAATACCTGGAATGTAAGCAAACCATTTATATTTGTACAACACCAAGTGGGATCAATAAAGATAATAAATAATTTCTTGTCAGTTCAGGTTGAGTTTTGCTAACAAATAAGCTATGGGAAAAACATATCGATTTTCAGAGCTTGGAGGATTTGGGATTTGTTCTAAGGATTAATTTGTATAGATTGGGCTGGTGGGGTCTGTCTTCACCAGTTTATGAAGGGCCTTGAAAGTCGGGCTGAGACAGTGTCCCTCATCCACTAAATTCTGGAGAAGCCCCATGGGAGAGAGTTTAAGGGCAAAGTTTTATGAAGGTTACACAAGAGACAAAGGGAGTCCAAATAGGTTGTGCTAGGGGCCCCAAGATGGAAGGGAATGGGAGAAACTTTTTGCAAAAGAAGAATCGGCAAAATCTGATCTGATTTGGGAAGTGGTGGTGGGAAGGGGGGATGGAAAAGACAGTAAAGAGAGGAGCAGAGGCGACTGTGAGGTTAGAGCCTGAGTCGCTCTGAACAGAAAGCAGAAACTCCAGAGACGACTCGATGCTGTGGGGAGGCTCATGATTTTAGTGTTAGACGTGATTGTCAAGTTCTTGTGTTCCGTGACTATATGTCTGGTACTCAAAAAAGAAGCCAGGCCTAGAGGTATACATTTAGGAATCGTATGGAAGAAAACAGGAGACACACGGGGAACCATCTTAATGACAGCATCTAGGAAAGAAGATGGGGAGGGGTAGGCTGGATAAGTGTAGGCTGGACCCTTGGAAGACGAGATAAGGAAACAAAGGAGGAGGCTATGGTAAGACCTGAAGACACTGGACAGAAGCAGGGGGACACCTTTGTCCTAACTTTAGCAGCTAGAATCTGGGTTGCCAATGGAGGAAGTTGTGGGAAATTGAGATGGTGAACCCAAAGGTAGTGCAGATGCCATCATGAATTCATCTGGGAGCCAGATCCAGCCTAATGAGAGCCCCTCAGATCCGGGTTGCAAATGCCAGAAGTTCTCTGGTCACAGAGGCCCATGCAACTCTGAGCGGTCAGCATAGTAACTAGTGAGTATTTGGTTCTGTTGCCTTAATAGTTCATTTATTCTGAGGAGGACCCTCATTTATTCGGGATAAATAAAGTTTAGGCCTTCGCTATAAGCAAAACCAAATTTGAATAATAAGCAAAAATAATTTTCTGAGACCAGGAATTTGCTTTGTTTTGTTTTCCTTATTATGGCCAGTTGTTAGGTGAAATATATTCTTAAACAATTATATGGATATCTAACTAAAAACCTTATCTTAGTTTCCTAATTGATGAAAACAAATTACACATACACACGTGCGTGCGCGCACATACACATACACACACGTATGAATAAATGTGGAATTTGACCCATTATTTAATCTAATTTTTTTGTACATGCCCTTTTTTTCTATTTCCTCTTTTTTTTTTTTCTTTTAACAATGACCATGCTTACTATAAAGAGCCTACAGGTGAGCAAATAGACTTACCAGTGTCCTACCCTCTCTACCTTATACAGCAGGAAAATCAATCACTAGGAGAAGTCAATAGAGGTCTGTTTTTAATAGTGGTTATTTTTGTTCACTTTGGCCATTGAAGACACTTTTCTTTCATAAAAAGATTCAATAACCTTTGGAAGGTTAATTACTCAGTTTGAGATAGAATATTAGTTGTATGTAGTGATTGCATAAAAATATTTAGTTTTTGCAGATATTTACGGATGCCCTCCTAGATGTCACGATTTGTACCCGGCAGTGAGACGACATTTCCCCACTCCCCATTTGCCCATGAGGAGTTTATAGACTGGCAGCAGGGGCAGAGGCAAGAGGGGCAGCCTTATATAATCATATGAGGGAGTAAGAAGTTTTCTGGGTGCAATTTCCAATGGAATGGCAATGCCAGTGACTACATCTCCCTTTGGGATTTGGGAAGTCTTCTCAGGCAGAGACAGCTAATATGGTTAGGAAATGACTCGGAGATCAGGCCAAGGAAAGGGAAGAGAATTCCAGACAGAAGGAGTAAGGTACCAAGTGAGGAGTCAGGACAGACAAGGCCTGTCACAAAAATACAGCAAAAAATGTGTTATAGTGGTACTGGGGTTGGGCGGGAGGAAAACAAGGATGAGAAAGTCAGATTGGCCCCAGTTTGGGAAGAGCTTTCTATGCACACCAAGTCCTTAGGACTTGAACCTCCTGTAGATAGTAGGTGACAGTAGTTTTAAAGCAATGAGTTTGCACCTAACTAAGACAGTTGGGACAGTGTGAAGGCGGAGGTGGTGCTAAGGTGACCGGTCTAGACCTCTCACTGGCTACTTGAAGGAGTAATCATTTATTAGTTCCACAAATATTTTCCCATGCCACATCTGTCCAGTGCCTCTTTTGTGCCAAGCGCTGCATTTGTAATCTGGAGTCTGCTCTCTTCATGCTTCATTGTCTTTACGGTCAACATTTTCCCTTCACTTACAAGCTATTTAACTCAAAGCATTTAACTTAAGTGAAGTGGCCTCATAGAGCTCTTTGTGACATGCTATAGTAGATTGCTGCTTGTGTGCCTCTGTGACAAGCATCTGTCTGTTTGTGGTTATGTTTTTTACAGATGCCTTTTGTGATTGTAAGACTATAGAAAGTTAGAGACCAAAAGGTCTTAATTGTCATATGGGCCAAATTCTTCTTTTTTTTACACATAGGGATTTCTGACCCAAAGAGGTGAAGCTCGATATCAATTAGTTAGTTAATTCCAGGGCTGGAACGTGGGCTGTCTGTATATAAGAGGTTCTTGATTTTTAAATGCAAAAGGCAAGAATTACACATTAGGTTTGCATCATGCAAGTGAGGAAGGAGAAGTGGCCTGGCTTATTTGTTTCCTTCATGTCTCATCATTCTCCATCCTCACCTGGTTTTATTGCTCTCTGGTAGTCCCTCCTTGCTAATTCTTTATTCACTGTTGGCTCTGTGATTGGTTCTTGCAGTGACCTGGTAGGCAGTGAGAATAAGCTGCTCAATGCCGGAGAAAGTTACATTTCATTGTCTGATGATGAGCCTGACTATGGTCCCAACAGCCCACTAACAATAAACTTGCAAGTGTTGTAAAACCTCTTCAGCCCACAGCTTCTAATCAAATGGACACATGTTGCCCTAGTTATGAGTCTCAAGAAAAAAAGTTAAGGCATGCAGGTGTTTAATAAGCGAGAGGTGAGCCCCTGCTCTCTGGGGGCCCAGCTGACCCACAGCCTCTGGGTGGGGTTCCCTGCATTCACAGACACTGGCTCCATCCGCAGTTTGCAGACAGGCGTGGGAGAGCTCCACGGGGAAACCAGATTCTGGCACGGGAAGGACTACTGCAATTTTGTCTTCAAAGACTGGGTTCAACTTGATAAGCCTTTTGCTGGTGAGTATCATGGTATGAGGTGTGGATTATATTTTGTTATATTTGAGCATCTCAGCAAGTATGCATGGGCACCATATGGTCTAAGTGACTTTTGTTTTGCTTTGTTTATTTTTGAAAATTTGGCAAAACTGAAGACATGCTTTAGTCATCTACTTAAGGACTGTTTTTTTGTAGTTTCAAAAAGAAAATAACATGAAATGGAGCTGACATATCTGAAACCTCCAGGTTTCCTATAGGCATATTTTGGGGATAATAATCTATAATTCTTCTAAGAAATGGTAGCCTTCATTTGATCATCTTTTTTTATGCATAGTCCGAAAATATGCCATTCTAATGATGGAAAATGGAGAGACTATCACTGAAATATTAACATATTTCCTTTTACAAATTATAGTTG
The DNA here is from genome assembly GCF_047511675.1 of Marmota flaviventris. NCBI lineage: Eukaryota > Metazoa > Chordata > Mammalia > Rodentia > Sciuridae > Marmota > Marmota flaviventris. The sequence continues at coordinate 94,958,858 of NC_092505.1, forward strand.
GGGTCAGAGGGTTTCTGTCTCCCCACATGGAAGTTCATGATGGATCCTTGCCCGGTACACCCGGGTAGATTTCATTGACAGGTACTCCACTCCCCGGATGCCCTGGCATGATATCGCCTCTGCGGTCCACGGGAAGGCTGCTCGTGATGTGGCACGTCACTTCATCCAGCGCTGGAACTTCACGAAGGTACTGCATATTGTTGTCATGACTCAATCTGCATGAAGAGAGCCAATACTAACTGGAGGAAAAACCCAAAGGGTTGGCCAGAAGGGGTTGCTGCAGCCACAGCTGTAATTACAATCTGCAGTTGGATGCATCAATGACAGAGTAGCTGAACCTCTTGCATTAAAAAAGAAAAAAAATGCTCTTGAACTTTAACACAGACAATTCAGAAAGCAGAAGGATAGATGCTGCTAGAGGAGCCTATGACTTTAACCTTTTAACATCTTGGACTCTCAGTATTGATTAAGCATTTACTGGGCAGGGCCCGGTAGTCATGTGGAGGGCTGTTGTAGGTGGGAGAAGAGTCTCTTTTAGACAAGAGGGCTCAAACTGGAAAGCCCTTCCAGTCCTGGCATTGCGCTGGGTTCCTACTGGTACAGGATTCTGAGAGCCAGCTCTGAGCAAGGCAAGCAGAGTGACATGGACCATTTTCCTCTCTTGGTGGGCCTTTGTTGCTGGTAAGGACTGGCCCTAAATTCTTAAGTTCGGAACATATCATACAGGGTTGTTAAGTTCAGAACATATCATACAGGGTTGTTATTTACTCAAAATGATAAGGCATTATTCTCCCCCGAGAGTTTGGAAAATGGATTTAGTTCCACTAACAATTTAGAGTCACTTTTTTTCTCATTCACACATATATAAAACTTCATTAGAATTTTTGTGGAAGTTCTAATGGAAATATTTTAAGTAAAATTTAGAGGAAGGGCTGGGGTTGTAACTCAGTGGGGGAGCACCCGCTTAGCACATGTGAGGCATTGAGTTCTGTCCTCAGCACCACATATAAGTAAATGAATAAATGTACTGTGTCCATCTATCTACAACTAAAAGAAAAAAATTATTTAAATTATTCTTTTAAAAATAAATTAAATTAAATTAGAAATTTAGAGGGAAGGGATGAATAAATGAAGTGATATTACTTTTAAGCTACTGAATTGTTGAAGATTAAAAACACGGCTAATAGCTAATATTTATAGTGTGAGGGTTTTGTTTGTTTGTTTGTCCCTACATTGGTAATACACTAATAAGTCTTTTTTTTTTAAGTATGCATTTTTAAACCTAAAAAGTGATTTTCAGGTACGTAAGCTAAAGAAGTAATCTAGGCAGGTAATTTATTTTGAGACTGATTCTAGTACCAAATAAAATTAGAGATAGATAAAATGCTCATTATAGGAATTTATTATACAAATTATGATTCTTCTTACTATTTTATGAAGCATATTGAAGATGACAGTGCTATATTGTTCCAGCAAGATATTTACAACAGTAAAAATTATTTATAAAGTAATAATAATGCGATTTTTAAATTGTATAATACTCTATAAGTATAGATTACATTTAATCTTTCTTTACAAATGTAATACAATGCATGATTGCTACAAAAGGTAAAAGAAGGAAATATAGAAAATAGAAAACAAAAATAAATAATTTCCAGTCTTAGAAATGTCCACTAATATTTCTTCTCTTGAACTTTGTGTGTTTGTGCTGTGCTGGGGATTGAACCTAGAGCCTCTTGTATAGTAGGCAAGCACTCTACCACTGAGCTACATCCTCAGCCATTTTTGCTTTTTTCAAATGAACCTGTATTTATTTCATAAATATAAACTAGGGAAAAATGAACTTCTTTTGTCATGTAACTCTTTTTTTTTTTTTTAAATCTGCTTTTCTTTATTTTAGATTATGAAACCAAAGTATCGGTCTCTTTCTTATCCCTTCCTGCTTCCAAAGTCTCAAACCACAGCCCATGAGCTGAGATATCAGGTGCCTGGGGCCGTCCATGCTCGTGTGCAGGTAAGCCTGGTTTTACTTTTTTGGCAAAATACACTGATTACCGTTAGTATTACTGGACTAAGTGACTATTCCAGTGGCTTCTGAGTTTTCAATAAGGATGATTTGTCCAAAGCAAATCTGAATGGTCCTTTTAATATTCGGAATTATATTTCCTGTATTTAATGAATTCGATTCACCCTCATTATAAAACTCATTTATACATATAATAAATATGTGTCTTCAGAAAAGGCCACAATCAAGGAATGACTGTCCTCGTAATTCCTTCTGAAATGATCCCAGTAACATGATACACAGTAAACCTGGGGCTGATATTGCCTGAGCGCCAGGAGCTTGGCTGAAACTTAACATCCAGGAAGCTGGTTATTATAGTCCAATCTAATTTTAGTACTCAATTAACCAAATACCATTTGGAGGCTCTTTTAATGGAATAAGAAATTTCCTTAATAAAGTCACAAAATTTTATTAAACCCCGTCCAACCATCTCAAGTTACAAATAAGAAAATTAAAACCCAATGGGGCTCTGAGGCGTGTCCAGAGCCAACTGGCTAATGACTGATAGGGTGGAGCTTGAAATCTTAGTCTGGTTCAGAGTTAGCCAATCTACTGCCTTTACCAACTACAGCTCAGATACCTTGAAATCATGTGGTCACAGAGTGAGGACGGGCACCCCCGGCATTGCCTTTGGTTCCCAGTTACCACCATCAGCATTGGAAGCATTATTTAGTAAAAATTCAGCAATCTGTTAGCCGCCATCATTAATGGACTTAAATAATTCAGACACGGATTCTCATGAATGTGATTTTATAAAGGAAGTATCTAAATCTGTTACGTTGAATTATGTGCAAGTAGAGTTGCGTGCATATAAAAAATAAAGACATTTTACACCATAGATAAAATAACAGAACAATTTTTTTTAAAGTTAAACCACTTGTGAGAAGTATATAGGACATATTGAGTCATCCCAGTCTAGGAAGACTAATTTCAACTTGAAGGTGCAGATAGATAGCTGTGCACATATACAGAAATTGGTGAATGTTTTATGAACCTATTTAATTTTATTTTACATGGAAGAGAGAAAATTATTCATGCTAGAAGACAGAATAAGAATGTTGGTATTAGGAAAGTAAGAGAATTTAAGATTTGAACTTGCATTAAAATTGATGTGATCAATTTATCAAAGTTAGCTGATGTTAAGTATCTGTTGAAAATGTATTACTGAGGAATGTGTGTTTTGTGATGGATTAAGAATATTTTAGCCTACTGTTGCAAATACATGCATTTTCCACTCCCACATTGGTAAAGCCCTGACTTGTATATTCTTATCCTGCTGCCCTGATAAGGCAGGTACACACTCTACAAATATTTCTCTTCACTCACCTTCTCTGCACCACTGGGTATTGTGTTAGAGATGGAAATAGATCAGATGACCTCTTCTGATGAGCTGATACATTCTGGATTCACTGTGCAAAGTCGATTCATTTTAAAAGGGCATTTACCACCACATGAGTGGGATCCTAATTAGAATAAGTTATACACTATGTATGTATAAAATGTCAAAATACACTAGACTATCATGTATATCTAAAATGAACAAATACAAAAATTTTAATAAGGGAATTTACCAAGATGCATGCACTCACTCATTCATTGATTCAGCCAACTTAGGTTTATTAAGTGCCATCTGTTTGTAAAATGAAGCCATTGAAGCATACTTATGTATGCAAGGGACAGGCAGAACATGATTTCTCTGCCTCAGGAAACTTAGTTATCTGAGGAGATAAAGCTGTGCTATTGAGTAATTCAGTTAACAGTAAAGAGTATGGTAAAAAGCATGAAGGTACAGACCTACTGGTGAGTGTCCTCTCTAAGAAATAAACCTGCCCACTCAGAAGACAGGGAGACTGACTGCAACAACCATTTTCTCTTGGTGATGAAGTTGGACAGCAGAAGGCCAGATGAGGTACCTGGAGTGCTGGCCTGGTGAGTTTAGATCTTGTCCTGGAAGTATTAGTGAACTTTGGAATAGTCTTTTCATCCAAGAAGAAACATGATACATGAATGTTTTAAAAGGTTAACTTGATTATCCTAAGTATAATCAAACAAAAACCCAAGGATAACAAGGTTAATCTTCATAAAGCTTATATCCCTAAAACTTGATTTAGGAACAGGGTTGTTTTACTTTTTTGGCAGCCAGGGTCAGGAAGTGCTGGGATTTAACCCAGGGACACACTGAGTTATATCCCAAGTCCTTTTTTTCTTTTTAATTTCAAGACAGGGTCCCAGTAAGTTGTTTGGGGTCTCGCTAAATTGCTGAGGCTGGCTACAACTTGTGATCCTTCTGTCTCAGCCTCCCAAGCTGCTGGGATTTCAAGCATGTGCCATCATGCCCAGCTAGGGACAGTTTTTGAAGTTGGGTTTTATCTGTGAAATGCTAATAATTACTCCATAAAAATAGTTTCCAAGCTTTTGCAGATTTCTTTAATATGTAATAGGAGGGCTGAGTGCCTTTGTCACGCTGATGTGTTACAAAACCACTAAGTGAGAATGAGGTGCATTTCCCCATCTTATTTGACGGGATCTCTCATTTTATTTCTTCTCATCTGTTTCTCTCTGAACAAACACTTTGGGACTTGAAGTTTATACATAGGAAGAACTTATTAAACCAAAGGGAATGAAAGCAAGGGATAAGAGAAAAGCCTGGGGAAGTAATTCTGCTGAACCCAGGAGGCCTAAACTAGAAAGGAAGGGACAAATCTGGAATATTTTTGAGGAGACAAGGGGACACAGTGACTAGACAATGACTGAAAATTAAGAACAAGGAAAAGGTAAAACTAATTAGTTCAGTGTCACTGACACAATCTCCCGAGAAAAAAATAGGACACATGTCATGTCTAGACTGATGGGCCAGGTCGCTGAAGACCCTGGTGGCTCCGGTGGTAGGTGTGTTCTGGGTGATGTGAATCTTGCAGCACGATAATGGGTATAATAAAGAACCTAGAAGTGCTGCTAGGCTGAGCTTCTGGAAGCAGGAAAATTGTCCAGCTAAACATAATAAAATACATTCTAAAACCAAAGTACGTAGCCTCAGCAAGTCATTCCCCCTCCCTGAACCTCATTTTTCTCATCTGAAAGCTTCCTGATTGGACTGAGTGATATCTACAATCCCTTCAGGTACTTAAAGGGGAGCTTTTCTCCAGAACCTTTGATAAATGGGGTGTCATTATAATTGTATCAGTTACTTTTCATTTAGGTGTCCTGATATATTTAGGAACCGTTGTATAATAAAACTCAAATGTCCACCACAGATACACATCCTAATTTTTAAAATCATTATAATTACATTTATCACTAAATAGAAATAGAGCCAGACTCAGAATATGTAACTTGATAATGAAAATTGTTTCTCTGAATCTTTAAGAGGGGAAAAAAATTCTTGAAGGAAATTAAAACATCATAGATCCATTTAGACATGTGGCACCGCAAAAAGAAGACAAGAAAGGACATGTGAGGAAATAGGATGTCACCAGTGAACTCTTAAATTCCCAAGACTATGAGATTATCATTTCTTTTATTCTTCTGGTTCTCAAAACCTGATATTCCATTATATACCTCTCACCATCTCAGTCCCTAAAGGAAAAATCTCCCTCCAGGAGACCTGACATGAAGGCCACAGGCTCTTTCAGGAGCCCATGTTCACTGCCAGCTTTGGGCCCTGGTGACGGGCTGAACCCCCCTCAGCTGCCCAGGCCCCTTTTAGTGCCTGTACCTAATTTTGTATTTGTAAATTTGTATTATTTTTCTTAAAGAGTCCCACCCCGACCATGGTATGGTGGTCAGGTATGGTGGCACATGCCTGTAATCCCAACAATTCAGGAGGCTGAGGCAGGACGATTGCAAGTTCAAAGCCAGACTCAACAACTTAGTAAAGCCCTAAGCAACTTAGGGAGACCCTGTCTCAAAAAGAGCATGGGATATAGCTCAGTGGTAAAGCATCTCTAGTACCATAAAAGGAAAAAAGAGCCCTTTCCCCAATCTGGACATGTCAGACCTGACCAAATCTGGAGCCCTCCTCTTTTTCAGTACATGTTGTTCAGAAATGATGAAATAACTCTAGTTGTGAAAACAGTGGATGCAGCCAGGATGTACATCTCTTTTGAAGCTGGGAAAGTTAGAGATGATCAGAAATTAGAGAGAGACTTACCCTGCTGCCTTTCTCCACAGTGTTGCTTTGCTTTCTTCATGTCATTCACTGGCTTTAACTATTTATCTTATTTCCAGACATTATTTTTTTCAAATCATAAATGTAGTGCTTAGAGGGCAAGAACAGTAAACTAGGCCCATCTCTGGTTTTCCAAAAATTCCAGAAGGTGCCAAGGGATTTGTGCACGCTACTCAATTTTTAAAGAGTTTATTATCACATTTTCAAAGCTTTCACCCACCTGGCTATTCTATGACACTAGCCATATGATTATTACCCACTCAGATGAGAAACTGAATAAAATTCATCCTAAAGTGTATTGTTTGTTCAACAGTTTATTTCAAAACATCATTTAGAGGCCATAAGCTTACTACATTATAAAGAAAACAGTATGATGTAGTAATTAAGAGGTAGATTCTAAAGTCAGACTGTTAAAATCCCAACTCTGCCACTTACTAGCTGTATAAGTAGCTGCTTCACCTCTCTGTACTTGTTTCTATCGTCAATAAATCAGGTCTAATAATAAGTCTACTTTATAGGATTGAGTGATGGGTATCAATGGGTAAATAACACATACAAAGCACTCAGAAGCACTAGTTTGTGTGCTGTAGGTACTTTCAAGCTTTCCCCAGTGTTTCAAAAGTTTGCAACAAAGACATTGATGTTTCTCTAGATGGGTCACTAGGTTACTTCTGGATAAAAATCTTAATATCATATTTATTGAAATAGAAAGAAAGGGCATTTGAAATGATAAAGTAAATAACAGGTAGAAATTCATGTCATTTTTTCATGTGCAAAAGGGAACCCAGTTATTTAATTTTTTTAAATACCAAAAACATTGGGCACACCTTTCCACAAAGGGTAACTCAGCCAGGGAGAGGGGTGCCACGTCAGGTAGCGTCGAAGCCTGTCCTTCCAGACACACAGTGCTGCTTCTGAAAGTCATCCAGACTCAGAGATGACCTCAGCAGCTTTCACTAACACTCTAAAAATAATCTCAGTGTTTCCACTCAGTGCTGGGTATTCTCAGAAGCCTGCCAGGAGTACTTGGAGTAGACATGGCAGGATAAGGCATGGGTCTGGGAGGAAGTCAGAGGTGGTTCCAAGACTGCATTTAGAAATTCACAGATTATATAAAAGAATGTGTCTTCTTAACAAAAAGAACGAATTAGGTTCCTGAATGTTCCTGTTGCCATTTAAGATATGTTTCCAAGACGGGATATTTGACACATCTTTTAGGTGAAAGTAAATGTCTAATGCCATCAGCTTTTATGTGGAATCAATACAGGGAACAATCCTTTTTAATAAATCAGGCCGTTAACAGTATAAACCATCCTGTCGACTCTCGTGTTGAGAATCCATGTCTGTACTGGGAGAAATAACTCCACTGAAGGCATGTGTACCATTGCTTAAATGAAAGACAGGAAGGAGGGAGAAAGGAGATAAAGGAAAAACAGGCAAGGAAATTTATGGCAAATAAATGATATTTAACTTATACCATGGGAAAAGACTGTTTTCACTCTTGGCAAAATGTCCAAATGACATTCCAAAGGACCTGGTAGATTTCAATGGACAGCACAATGTTTTGTAGTGCAGACTGGTGTGAGGATAAGGTAGGTGGTGGACAACGGGGAGTCAGAAGCCATTATACTTGTTGCCATGGAAGCCACTTAATGGTGGGAACTCTTTCCCACGCAGGACCAGGTCTCCATGCATAACAGTATGTGTTGCTGTGGGTCTTGGCTGGCAGAAGCTGATATTGATTGAACTCAGTGCCCAGCACTGTGCTGAGCTTTTTGTAAATTATTCTGTTGATTTTCATGAGCTGATAAGCTCTACTCCTGTTCAGTGTCTATTTTTACAGATGAGGAAACTACAGCTTTGAGAAACTAAAACTTTGGAGAAGTTGCTTCACTTCTCTGTACATGTTAACATCATCTGTAAACCAGGGGTAATAATAGGGTCTGCCTCATAGGATTGAGCCATGGACTAAGTCCACACTTATAAGACTAGATTCTGAGCCCTTCAGCTTCAGCACCTGAAGTCATACCTGTTAAAGGTGGAGACTTTGCAGTAAGACCCAGGGTGGTTGCAGCCACCAAGGCTGTGGTAAGGTGGAGCTATGTGTCTGCCCACCTCCTTTCTGGCTCCCAAGAGCTGCCAACTATACTCTTTTCCTCTAGGTCTTCTCTCCCCTTAACTCTCATTCTTCAAAACTATCTTTTTCTTTCTCTCCTTCAGCCTCAAGAATAACTTCTTCCTTTGGTTCAGGCGAAAGAATCATCCTAATGAGCAATTATATACTGTGATATGAGTAGGCACCACTGGACTAAGAAAAAGTAGTTGTTAAAAGAAAGGGCTTTCTTTAGATCAACTTCTTGACCTCTCTTGCCTACTAGTCTCTTCAATGCACACTGGAAGTACTGGGCCTCACAAACTGAGCTCTGTCTGTCTCTCCCCATGCCCATGCCCCTTGGGAGCTTCTGCACGATGCCAACTTCTGCTCGAGGGACATATAAAAAGTGCTTTTGTCCTAAGGAGTCTTTGTTCCATGATTGACTTGGAAGCTTAGGGAAACAAAAAGGAATTGAGATATGCACTGTATTTATAGGCAATAAAATGTTGTGGTTAAAAAAAAGGAAAGAACTTTGGGACACATAGTAAGAAAGTTCTGAACATTTTCCTTCAAGATGAGATTTCTGTTATTTAGTTTAAATATTCGACTTGGGCCCATAGTATGTAAGGGGATTAGGGCTGTGGTTAAAGAGAAGGCTGTATTTTAAGTCAAAAAATAGGACACAGTACAAAGGAAAATGACTGGTCCTGGTTACAATTTTGAGGCTAAACCATAAAATCAGAAATATGCCATTTTCATGTGCTTTAAAATTGTGTATCCAAACTTGAGATTTGAAAAGTGTGGGTTGAATTTGGTTCCCAGTATACTTGGGACAGTAAGATAAGCCACATTTCTGCGTGATGGGGGAGGAGTCTGTGCTTGTCTCAGTTACATGGGTTTAAAACAGAAATGTGAGACAAGTGGATTGGGTCAGTGAAGAAAAAAAGAATAAATCTAAAACTTAAAACAAAGGGAAGTCAATCAAAATGTGTTTGACTTATTTGACTGTGGAGAAAAGTTTCTACACCCTCAAGCACTGAAAGCAGCTGAGTTGATTTTCACATAACCTCAGGGTTCCAAGATTGAAGGGTACAGACGGAACAAAAAGGAAACTCATTATTTTCAGTTCATCTTATGGTGATGGGCAGATTTTTAACTAATTGGAATAGTAGATGAATAATAATCCCAAGTGATTTTTTTTCCTGTGTTGCATAAAAGATAACTTTCATGTTTGACCAAAAATAATGACATTTTTCAATTAAATGAATTTTCATTGTGAGTGAAGTGGCCTCGGGCATGGGGATAGATAATGCAGGACCCCTCAGGAGGTGGTGATCTCTGCTACTGCACTCAGAAGGCTACGTGCCAGACAATCAAGGAGATCCTCCATTCTTGTTCCACTCTCCCCCAGGCTGATACTTGGAATGCCTTCTTTAGAAGTATGTCTTTGAATGTTTTTACATTGAAATGCTTCTGGAAGGGGAAAGATTTACCATTACCTTCCTAGGGAAAGTAGCAAATATGTGACTTTCCTATTTTCCCTTCACAGCAGCTCTTGGTAATCAACCTCAGATTTCTTCCCAGTATGCTCTGTTTCCAGAATCTTCTCTTCCGCACAGCTGTCCAGGAAGCCACTCCAGATTGATTCAATAGAACATGAAAGTTGACACCTACTTGACACTCCTAATTTTTATCTTATGTGAATGAGTTTATTAAATCAGCAAATTTTTCAGAGTGAGAAAGGAAAGAAAGTGTAGTTTCTGGATTGGAAGAAGAGAAGTCACCATTAAGGGGGTTTTCTGGAAATTGAACCCAGGGCTTTGTGCATGCAAGGCAAGCACTCTACCAACTGAGCTATATCCCCAGCCCTATCAATAGCCTTTTACAGAGAAAGATGTCTCATATATCTACTGCTAAGTGCCGTATACCATTATTAGCTTTTTGCATTAATTTTGCCATGTTTTCCTTCACAGCAGCTTTGGAAAGGAGGTGAGAAGGGTGAGAAAGGGAGAGAGAGGTCTCAATTGTACCTTAGAGGAAAGTAAGCTTCCATGACTTGAAATGACTTGTCCAAAGTTAAAGTGCAAAGCTATGACACAGATCTCAAGTCCCTGTCTTTCCAAAGCTGTGACACAGAACTCAAGTCCCTGTATTTCCAGTGTACACTGCAATTTTATACATAGTTTCCAGAGTTACATAGAATTAGACCAAAATGCATGTCCTAAGAATCTTCTCGTGGTAACCTACATTTTTCAGGCCTATCTCCTTAGCAACAAAATTCAACAATAATTTAAATGGACTAAGAACTAAAATTTCTATTTGTTCAATCTTTGTTATTTTAACTTGGTGAACAATAGCACAGTTCCCTGGAGATGATAAAAAAAAATCCACAGTCTGAATCATTTGAACTTAAATTTTCCTTGTGGGTTTTCTTCTGTGATATTTTACTATTCTTTTTTTTTTTTTTTGGTTAAATTGTCTAATTCATTGCATATGTTCATCTGACAAAATTAACTGAAATGGTTGGAGGAGAGAGATCTTGCTATAAATATCCCAAACTGGCTAAAGAAATAATATCATTGAGGATGGCACAATCAATGATTTTTAGCAAGTACAGTAGCCTTATAGATACAATTGCTAAGTTATTGATTAGATCAGAGATAGATAGATAGATGATAGATCTATCTATCTATATATATATATATATATATATGTCTAAGATATGTCTGAGATATATATATTATTAGTAAGAGCATATATATATATGTATATATATACATATATATATACATACATATATCTATCTATCAGACATAAAACTGATTATGTATTGGGTCACTTTGAATGTTCCTAATAAGTATGGGGTCATTCCTTTTATCTTTAAGTTAACCTTCTGAGAGATAATTTCAGCATCCCTTTCCAATCAGGAATAGCAAACCTATTTTTATAGTGAGTCTTCTGTAATGTCATGCTGTTGTTTAAGAAAGTTAGTGAAGGCTGGGACTGTAGCTCAGTGGCAGAGCACTTGCTTCCCATGTGTGAGGCACTGGGTTTGATCTTAGCATCATATAAAAATAAACAAATAAAGGCATTCTGTTCATCTTCAACTACCAATTTTAAAAAAAAAGTCAGTGGGTATTTATTGAGTGCCAACCTACTGTATGCTAATGTCATACCTCAATACTAGTAAGAATGCTAAAGGGAAAATGACAGCCAATGTTGCTTAGTGTTGAGAAAGCTAGGGAAAGCTTCCACAACCCCTGTTCCCCACTGCCATGCACAGCCACAGTGTGCTGGGCAGCGTCTCTGATGTGATCTCCACAGCTCACATGCATCCTCTAATGCTCTTATTAATAATAAGTCCATGCCACTTATTAAGGGCCAGACCTCCTGTCATACACTTCACAGTAATTCATTTAATTCTCTCTATAACCTTAGAAAGTAGCTACTCCATTTTATAGTACAGAAATTGCTAGTACTGTTCTGCATCAGTATATTTAAGCTATACTTAGGTCTGAGTTAGAAGTTCTTGTAATCCAGGTAGGAGCAGGTACATGTTCTAATAGAGGGATGCAGTGTGATTGATAAGAGAGAATCTGGTAAATCTTCGAAAGAGTAAATAGAACCAGATGTGTGACTGGATATGGACTCTGAGGAGAGGGGGCATGCCAAAGAGCTCCAGAGGTCACTAACTTTAAAGACCGATCAAATGATGGTGTGCCCCCAGGCAGTGGGGTATTTGAGATGGGAAGCAGTTTAGGGGAAGTGGTCAGGAGTTCAGCTTTGATCTGACTAATCAAGGTGATGAAGTCAACTCCAAATTGATTGGTATAACCCACGGATGTGATGAAAGGGCAAAACAGTGTGGCATGGTGGTCAAGTCTAGGATTTAGAATGAAAACCTCTAGTGTCAGTGTTAGCACCTCCATGACCCTGTGTACTCTTATCTAAACCTGTTTTCTTACCTGTTACTGGGTTCCTATTATAATCAACAAAAGAAAATTTAGAGTTAAGGTGAGATACCAAAGGTTAGACAGCTAATGAAAAGCAGATTCCAGGTCATAAACCTAAATGAACTATCTTTTAAAATGTGTAATCTGATTGCTATCTATTCTGGGAGAAAGGAATAATCACATTCTTAAGTCAGAGCTAGTAAGACCCTATCATGTCATCCAAATCAGGACACTTTTGAGTAAAAGTGAGTGCTATTAATAAATACATTAAAAAGACAGGCATTCTGGTGCAATTGTGGAAGTCCAGGAAAGGAGTACAAATGATTACATTACTTGCAGCCACCAGAAGAGATACTTTTGAAATCCTGTTTGTAGAAACCACAGGTATGGTTTCCAATTTTGAATAAACATAATTCTGGGTGGAAGAGGGTATATTCAGGATGTGTTTTCCAGCTGGGCTCCTTTGTATACAATGATCAGTCTCCTCTCATCTCTTCCTCAGCAATGTTCCTCACCCCACAACTACCCCTTGGCCCACATATGACACTCAAACCACTGTGATTATTCATTTGTTTAGAAGGAAAAGGGGTGACTTCATTGCATTAATACATCTGGTGTTGTCTCCGTTGTCTGATATTTGCTCATTGCTGATTGCTGCCTGGTAGTTGCTCCGCTCTGCTGCTGATTGGTCTGCTGGCATAAAGTACCATGAAGAGTCCATCCATGCTGCTTACATCTATGTGATAGAGAACAGCAAGCACTATATCTACATTGAAGTAAGTCCTGCTCATGTCACACATTGTGCGAAACTGCCCAGAAATGTCACTGAGACCACAGGTTCAGGACCTGCCATATTAATATGTGCTGTAGAACTGTGAAGAGTGCTGGAGAACTGCTAATTCCCATCACCTGAGTATTGATCTCCCCTGAAATTCACTCTGCATTGTCATTGACTCAAGCTTATAATGGGGGTCTCCCAAATCCATGTTATTAAAATGTGTCAACTCACTGTAATATTGTTTGCCAAAAATACCCCAACATGAATGTGTCAGTTTGGATTTGGCTTGGTTGGAGATCTGAGATGTGAGGCATGTGCTATTTGAGGTCAGCACACATACAGAGAGACATAGTAGCTAAAGAGACCATGCAATGTCACTGGTTTGGGGATGTTGGACTATGGAGAGTACAGGGAAATGAACATGGAAAAAGAAGATGTGAGATTGTTAAAGGCAGGAACCACCTTCTTCAATCCTCTGTGAACTACCATTCATTAGAAAGGGTTTTCATTCCCAGAGTTTGTGTGCAGAGTATATGAGAAAATCTGGGAACACTGAGTTTAGTCTGGGAACTTTAATTGCACTTCAAAGTGAACATAAAAATAGTTCAGGGCACTTGGAAAACCCTGAGAAAATAAAAAGTCCCAATAATGGAAAAAATACATCAGAGTTCATCTCCCTTCCTTATTCTAACTTTTTTTCCCCATTGAATAAAATGGTGAAAGGGAGGTGGATGAACAGGAAAGAATCATTCTAGCTCTATTTTCTTTCTCCTTGAGTGCTTGCCTACTCCCTCTGCATACTGTGACAATTCATTAAAGACAAACAGCAAAGAATTGGAGCCTTATTTATTTTGCAGGCCTGGAGAAAGGAAAGGCTAATTTAAAATATTAGCAGGCTAAATGCAACATGATATCCTGACTGGGATCATGACATAAAGAACATTAGTGGGAAAATTAGTGAACTCTGTACAAAGTCTAGAGGATAGTAATGCCATTAGTACTATTGCCTTTGACAGTTGTACCATAGTAATTTAAGATGCTATAGCTGGCTCACTCTTTTTTAGTAGTTTTCATGTTGCCTTTTTTAAAACACTAGCATGGCATTAAATGGTGTCAGTAGTGTCATGTAGGTACACATGGTAATACCATGTAGGTACCCATGATCTTGGACATGGGCCAGGTTGACACTCCTCTAGTCAAGGTAAGGTAGCATTCACTATATTCCTCCAAAAAGAAAAGAAGTAAAGGACATGACATGTGGCCAGTCTGTGTTCACAGCTGCAGAGGAATGCTAAACTCCTTTGTATTATGAATTAAGAAAACAAAAACATGGTGTAGTTGCCATTGGGATTTCATTTGCTTAATGCCCTACAGCAAACCACAGTCTCAAATGAGTTCCTGCACAGTGTCTTCCTATAAGTTTTTCTTCTCCTGAGGCATTTTGCAGATTTGTGTACTTTAAGTGTAAACATTTGTGAGTCATAAAAATGATAATGCTACAAAACAGAGGGTAATCATATTTTGAGTTATTGCTTCTAAATCTTCATACCTCAAGATGATTAACAAATATTGCTTCAAGATGATTGTCCGTAGAAATTACAGTTGCATTATAAGAATCTGGATTCTATTTGAACACATAACATTTACATTTAATTTTTTGACATCCCCTTATGCAGCAACAAAATCTTTTCCACCATTATGATGATAATGCCATAGCTGAGTTTCTAGTAATAGTTTTAAAGGATATTTTATAGATGCATGAATACCAGAAGTACTCAGAGAACTATTTCTTTTTCCATTTTATTAGTGTATATATGTATGTGTATATATTATATATGTATATACATACAACATACTAACAAAAGAGATTTGAAAATACTTAAAATAGATGTTCAGGGATAATCAGAGGACTCATCCTCCAAAAAAAAAAAAAAAAAAGAGAGAGAGAGAGAGAAACAACATGAAAGTAAATTCAAGGAAATAATGGAGAAAGGTGTAGAGAATTAGATCTGTAATCTACCTTGTTAAAAAAAAAAGTAAATTTAGCATGAGACAGGATGTTTATCAATATAGAATTTTTAATCATAAGCATTTATATAATATGTGAATCTGAAAAAAAAAAACCCTAATTCTGGAATATTCTATGTTCTAAGAATGTAATTTAAAAGTTTGAGGGTGAAGTAACAGTGCAGCCTGCCCCTTGAGGAGGGTGTTCTTAGTAATCAAGGACCTAGACTGTGCATGAGATCCGGAATCAGATGGTTGTGCTTTGATTCTGTGTCATTTACTTTCCCAATGTGATTCCAGTGGTCAGAACACAGCTGCTGTGTGACACACTTTTTTAAAAGTACAAATGTAATTTTTATTGACTACATTTTCCTTAGACTATATGTAAACTACTAAGAAAGGAATGCCTTCATGATGGCCCCATTTTTTTTGCTCACAGAACCAATTTTTCATAAGCTGTGCTGATGACAAAGTAGTATTCAACAAAATAGGCGATGCAATCGCCCAGCGGATCCTGAAAGCGCACAGGTAATGTTTTGACTTTTATTTTGGGGAAGTTGTTGATGCAGATGTCCTTATTTCCTATGAACATGACTTTTCAAAGCCCATTTTTAAAGGGCTGTCATTTCCTGCTAGACTTGGAATGTGGTCCAGCCAGTGGTAGGTTGTTGTTTGCTTTAATCTGAGTCACTAAGAATTTTTGAGTCCATTTTGGTGGGACAAATAGAATGTCCAGTCATTTTTTCCTGGCCACACTCTTTCCCATGCATGAGATTTGTGGTTTGATTTATTTAATAGCAGACAGTGATCTATGTTCACTTATAAACAAAGCAAAATAAACATCTTTTGCCATGGATTATATTTAAATTCTTGTTCCCATCTGTCTTATGTCTTCAGCTCATGGGATTATTCCTTAAATAATAGTTTTATTGAGTTAGAATCCACATCCTAAGTAACCACCCACTTAAAAACTGTACAGTGTACCAATCTTTAGTATATTTCTAGAGTTGCACAACCATCACCTAATCAATTTTAGAATATTTTCATCATTCCAGGAAAAAAAATGCCTTTGGTAGTCATCGCTTGTTGCTTTCTTTCCTGAGCCCCCTTAAAATTCCCAAATCTACTTTTGTTTTTTGTAGATGTGCCAACATGAGCATTTCCTATAAATGGAATCATTTAATATATTGTCTTTTATGAGTGATTTCTTATAGCTCATCTATGTCATAACGTATCAGTGTTTTCATCTCTTTTTAATGCCAGCTACTATTCCATTATATGGATATACCACATTTTATTTGTCCATTTGGCTGCCATGAATAACGTTGTTATAGATGTTCTGTACTAGGCTTTTTCTTTTGCTTTGTTTTAGAGATTCACTGTGGTATGTACATATGTACATAGGAGAGTTCGGTCAGATTCATTCCAACATTTTTCACTTTTCCTGTCCCTCTTTCCTCCTTCTTCTACTCCACTCTCTCTTCTATTTTTTTATGGGATTCCCTTTCCCCCCTTTTTCTTTTGCTTCCCCCTCCCATCATTTTGGTCTCACTTCTGCATGTCAGAGACATCTTTAGTGGTTTTATGCAAACATGTTTTTGTTTCTCTAGGGGTAAAATTGCTGGGTCATAATGGTAACTCTCTGTTTGACATTTTAAGGAACTGGTAGACCTTCTTCCAAAGCAACTACACCATTTTACATTCCTACAGTGTATGAGCTTCAATTTCGCTATATCCTTGTGAATTCTTATTGTCTCTCTTTCCATTATAGTTATTCTAGTATGTATGAAATAGCATCCCAATGCAGTTTTAATTTGAATTTCTCTAATGATTAATGATGTTGAGCATCTTTTTGTGTGTTTATTGACCATATACATATTACTCAGCTACCTTGCCCATTTTTATTGAGTTATTTGACTTTTTATTGTGGAATTGCCAGTTCTTTAAATATTCTAAATACAAGTCCAATATAGGATACATGATTTTCAAGTATTTTTTTCCCATTCCATGGGTTGTTTTTTTTTTTTTTACTTTCTTGATGATATTGTTTGAAACATAGACATTTTAATATTAATGAAGCCCAAGTTATCATTTTTTTTATTTTCTAAGAATGATCAGTGGGGTTGTGGCTCAGTAGCAGAGCACTTACCTTGCATATGTGAGGCACTGGGTTCAATCCTTAGTACCACATAAAAATAAATAAACAGGGGCCAAGGTTGTGGCTCAGGGGTAGAGCACTTGCCTAGCATGTGTGAGGCACTGGGTTTGATCCCTGGCACCACATAAAACTGAAAAAATAAAATAAAATAAAGGCATTGTGTCCATCTACACTAAAAAGAAAATCAAACAAATAAATAAATAATCAAAATAAAGATATTATGTCCATGTAAAACTAAAAAATATTTTTAAAAAGAATAATCAGGATCAAGAAAATTTATGCCTGTTTTCTTCTTATAACTTTGTAGTTTTTAGCTTATATATCTTTGACTCATTTTGAATTATTTTGTGTATATGGTGTGAATTAGGGGTTCATCTTCATTCCTTTGCCTGTGGATGTGGAGTTGTCCCAGCTTTACTTGTTGAAAAGATCTTGAATTGTCTTAGTATCTGAGATTATTTCTTTATATGGCTGATTTTAGCTCTGTGTAAAAGTAGCAGCCTAAGAAAGCAAAACCATTTGTTTCGTTAGTTTAAGTCATTGAATGCATCAGTGAAGAAATTAATTAAACATGTTATAAATACATGTGTATTTATACATATTTGGGGATTCAAACATTTTTTTTTTTACTTTTACTGTCATGTTGTACCTTGATAACTTTCTTTCACATATTATGTGGTTATTTTTAGCTTAAAAATATAACTGTAACTCTCAACATTTTATATGATTCGTAGTTTATATTTCAGCATGATCTTGCTGAATCTTCACAAATAATCATGATAGTAGGTTATGTACCCATTGCTGTTTTTCTTGTTGCTGCTCCCATTTTAAGAATTAAAAAACTGAGATTCAGGAGGTTGTATGACTTGTCTAGGCCACTAACAGCCTTAGGCAAAACCAGCTTTGAGCCCACCCTCGCACTTTTTTGACCCAGTGACTCCCCAACGCCATGTAACCCTAATTCGTAAGCGGTTAGGTATTTACCTAGGCAAGTGGATCGGTCCTCTGGGTTTTTTTCCCCACTTTGACCACTCATTAGATGCAGGCTGACCCCAAGGGGACAATCTTGAGTAAGGCAGGTCCCTTTGGCCTATGGAGGGCAACAGCTGGAGAAAGTCAGAGGCCAACCTCTTAGCAGCTGAGTGGTTGGCTGGGTGGATCCTACGGTGAGGAGTTATAGGCAGCAACTGTAGTATCCACCCCATACTACAGGGTGCATAGTGGATCTCACCCTTGACTGCACATCGAAATCACCTTTGGACCTTTACAAAATTACAAAGAGCTAGACTCAACTCTAAGCTTACTAGACCAGAATTTCCAGGAAGAGGGGTGCAGTCACCTGAATTTTATAATGCTCCAAAGATGACTGCAGGGCATGACTACGATTGTTTTGTCTCATCTAGGATAGCAGACACAGCTATGAATATTAATGGTGGCCTGTGTTTTAAAGGTAACCTTTATGCCTTGCCTTCTCATATGCTTTTAAAAGAGATTCCTCCTAGGATCTGTTTCTGAAATGACTTAAAAACAGCCTTGTTTATAGTTAAACATACATGTACATCCAGAGATTTCTTGCATTCCTTGCCAGTCTTCCAATTTTATGCGGTGATTTATGTTTAATTTACAAATTTGCATTATTTTTCTATCAACTCTTGCATTTTGTTGATTCAGGTGCATCTGCTTTATTTATGAAGCACGTTTGGTAAAGAAAATGTTAGGAAATTAGAGTTAGTCACAGACATACGTTAAGCTGACAAATGAGTTCATTGAGCTGAGCAGCACATCATAAATTTTGGAACTGTAATCAGCTAATAAGTAGGGAAAGATGCACTTGAGTTATTATTATTTCCCTATAAGTGTGTGGTATAATGAGAACCTGTAAGATTTGTTTTTAAGGGTTTGGGAGCCTGAAAGAATATTTTTCTTTGCCATATTAATTTGTCTCTAAAAATCTGGACTTCTTCTAAAATCATAAAATGCTAGCATTTCAGGGTGGGAAGGAACTTTAAAATATTTTCTAATCCCAAGAGCTGCTCCTGAAAGAAAAAAATTCTGTGATGAAAGAGTATGGTGAGTTGTAGATGATATCTCATGCTTGGAAGTTCACAGGGCACATTAAAGACTGGCAACTTCAAACTTTCCTTGTAGAAAATTGGATATGAGCGCATCCTATTTCAAATTAGCTGTATGTTATCAAGCTCTGATTTCTCAACAGTCTCACTTTCTGTAACAATTTCAAACTGGCACAAGTCTTACACATGCAGATTTTCAACGGACACACACAGACACCATGAAAACACATTTTCTCCTTTTCTCTTCATTTTCACAGTATTGTTCCTCTTCTGTGGTAATTGCCACTGTAAAACATTTTTTCACTTAATAACTTGAATGCTGTGAGCTTGTAATTCTTAGGCAAAGTCAAAGCCGAGTTTTAAAGCTCATCCTGCTGGCTACCTGCAGTGGGGCATCTTCTTTTCACTAATTAGGGGTCTGGACATGTCATCTCCAAGCTTACCCCCTCTTCTCTCATAGAGTTCTCTGTTTTCTGCTCTTCTGAGACTCAGAAATTCCCTGCCAAAGTCACATTCTTAGCAAAAAGTATAATTTTGGCTGTTGAAAAAGAAGAATCCACATAGCAGACAGAAGGAAATGACAGTCAGCAGTCAGCCAGGCCTGACCAAGGAATGCAGATCCTCTTCCAGGTCCCTCCCTCCGGAATCTTATGTTGCCAAATCCCTCAACTGGTCTGAGTCTTTCTTTTTCTGCCAGTGTTGGAACCTAGACTCACACCAGTTCCCTTAAGCAATTTTTTCGCTCCCCTCACTTCCTTCTGGTTCCTTCTTGATAGCCATAATTCTTTATAGAAACTGGTTTTTACAAAGCCTCCCTGTTCTGATCCATGACCCAGAGTTTGGACTAAGAGCATCAGGGAAATCACTACAGAAAACATGTCTGATCAAATAAGGAAAAGAGTCTTAGAGTCGAGACCAGCTCCCCATCCACTTCAAATCCATCTTAGACAGCTCAAATGAGACTGGAAGTCAGGAAGGGGAAATCTAACCCATTATCTAAAATCAACTGTTTCATCCTCTGTTTGAATAAGTCAAAAGACCGAACAGGGCCAACTGATCCAGATAGAAACATTTTAAAACACTGTGTGCCATGAACAAATGGCTTCTGAGGATAATCTCAGATCTTTACTTATAGAAACTTGACACGCATCATTTTTCTGCACTGGTAGAAAGTCAGGAAGTGTGACAGTATATTTCATATTGTGATCACCAAAAATTTGACATATACAATGAAATTAGGCACTTGACTTAATGTCTCTGTGTTTTTATAGTAAATTGCATTTTAAAAAACACTATTAAGCTCTATGAAAAATATTTAGTTGTTAAAATTGCTCAAATCCCGCCATGGTTCTTGTAACTGTGAAAGAGCTACGGTTTGCCCATAAGTAGGTAGTCTGAGGAATACCCTCTAAGAAATCTAAAATTATTGGGGTGTCACATATTTGGAGACCTAGGTTCTCTCCAACTCTGTTATCCACAGATATGTGACATTTTGAGTGTATCTGGTTGTTTTTCAAACACTCTGTTTCTTCACCAACAAAGAGAATGATAAAAAAATATCATACATATGAACATACATGAAAGTAGTTTGTAAATTGTTATGTATCAAATGTAAGAAATTATTATAATTCCAGGACATTTATCATCTGGAAATATGTTTTGCACTGCTGATGCAAACAAAGATAAGCAACATTTGAATCAGAATTAATAATTAGGCTAGAAACAGAAATATTTTAATTAAAGAGATCTTTAATTATTATTTGTTTTAAATCCTTGAGTGGATATGCAGAATAAGAAAACCTTGCTTTGGTTTCTTACCTCTGGCTCTTGTGCAGGTGTAGGAACGTGATTGACACTTGTGGTGCTGGGGATGTAACCCAGGGCCTTGTGCATTCTGGGCAAGCTCTCTACCACTGAGTGACATCCCACTTCTGTTGAGATGTGTCCTGTCTGAAATTATAGCAGATCATTCCTCAGAGTCCATTTTTGGATTTCCCCATCATTGATTTGATAACACACTCCCCAAAATTATAAGGTAAAAGGTATTCTGAAGCATGAGTTCACTTTTGTTTTAATGTTAGACACTATATACTTTGTTGTTCTTGGAAGCTTCCTAATTGTAATCACTGGTTGTTAATTAAATAGAAATGTTACCAAATTGTTTTTGAGTCTTTCCATATAATAGGTGCTTGACATGTCTTGCTTCATCTAATCTTGAATGAAGATTGGATGCAGAATTATCCCCATTCTACAGATGAGGCAGCTGAGGCCAGGTGAGGTTTGTTAACCTCCCCCAAGTCATATGGCTATGGAATGGGAACAGCTAGCTGCAAACTAGATCTTCAGTTTATACTTTTCACCTGTAAATTAAAAAACAAAAAAAAAACTTCTTTCCTGTCAAGGAACATAGAAATTCTCTAATGTTAAGCTTCCCAGAAATCTATGAGAGAGAGATTTTATCTCAATATTTTAAAATCAGATCAGTGTTTTATTTTTTAAAGTAATTGCTTGATAGATTTTTTTTAAAATCTCTTAGGTTTAAAGAACATCTATATCCTATAATTTCCACATCCTATAATTTTGTACCAAACTGAAAAGACATGTTGGGCATGTTACAGAAGCACTATCTTAAAGAAATTTAAAATGCAGTTATTATCAAAAGAATTAAAAAAACATTTTAACTATACTAGTTGCTAGCTTCACATTTTTTTCTTGTGAGATATCTTTTAAGCTCTGATAACATTCCTAAAGAGGTTACATTGGGGCACAGATGACAACAGATCATGACAGGAGAACTTTTGATTTAGATCACTTAGTGTTTTTATTCTATTCCAAAAATTATACAAATGATCATTTCAGCAGATAGAAAGATGAAAAAAAATTAGCACAGGGCAGGGGCCAGCAATAATTCTGAGCTGAGCACATACTCTGGCAGAGAAAGAAAGGAAGGCAGAAACTCTTTAAAAAGAGAGAGAGGAGAGAATGAAAACTGCTGGGCCAAACTGGGTTTAATAAAAGGTTTTGTAGAATCTTAGTTGAGGGCCGCTAGGGATATGTCTGCCAAAGGCTATCAAGTCCAAGGTGAAGCCTAAGTCAAACATGCTGGACTAACCCAGCATCCCCCAACATTCTTACACTCTAAAGCTTGCCATTTTCAAAAGACAAACAGTGAAAAAAAAAGTCTGTGCACAACATACCATACATCATAGTCGATAAAGTCACACATTTAATAGGTAAAGTCAGTGCTAAATGAGGCCAGCATTTCTAGTGGACTAGCAATGGTTTTAGCCAACTCCCTCAAGTACAGATGAGAACACTGAAACCCAGAAAGATTTACTGCATTTTAAAAGATTTGCCAATCACAAAATCAAAGGGTTATGTCCCAAACCACTGATGTAAGTCCAACATAACTGATACCACCATGGTATAAAGTTCTCCCAAGAGAAAAACGCCAACCACAGTTTTTTTCTGGTTTCTGAAGGCGTTCATTGCTGCAATGTCTACGACAATGAGAGAATTCACAGCAGCTCTTGAGTCTAAGTAATGAAATATGACCTATAAATCTTAATTCTCAAAAAAAAAAAAAAAAAAAAACAACCAGAAACGCATCTCGCCACTATAGAGACACATTGAGCTCCCTTGGGGTTTTCTTACAGATCCTGAGACTCGATTGTGAGTGGATCCAGCTTCTCCTCACTGCTATTCATCCTGCACAGGGATGTGGGGGTGAGGGGTGGAGGAGGAGGTGGTTTGACAGGAGACACCAAGAAAGGGATGTAGAGGCCTGTCACCACGGTGACCCATCTACATGGAGAATTGTTTCTCTGCTTTTAAAGGTGCAAGCAGCATTACAGCAATCACAAGACTTAGAAAATATTAACTTTAAAACGTCTACACAATAACAACCCTAAAAAAAATCACTTTGTTTTCTTTTTTGTCCTTATTGATATATATATATATATATATATATATATATATATATATATATATATATATATATATATATATATATATATTTTTTTTTTCCATTTTCTGTTGAATCACCTCTTTTTTTTTTTTTTGTCCCTATAACTTACATGAATTTCTAGCTCAGGCCCTATTTCCACACAATAAGAGGAAATTTCCTTTAGGCATTCTTGATAAAAGTGGCCAGATTCAGTGATTTCTCATTATCTCTGCTCTGCATTCTGTCAGTGAGGGTGCTGCCGCTGCCTCCCCACCTCCCCCGCCCCCATCCTTGGTGTAGATGCTAAGGAGCTGTGGATCTCCCGGAAGGGACTTTCAGATCTTGGCACTGATATCTCAGATTTATTCTGGCATCTGCTTAATGTCACTCAAGGACTTCTGCCTTCTCCTTTCAGAGCTGCCTTTGTGCCCCATCTCCTGTAGGCTGCCAAATCACATGAGCTGGTGGCCTGTGCTCTTGATTTTGTTTGGGCTTCAGCTGGAAGAAAGGCTTAGCTTCTCCTGGTTCTCATATCCTCAGGGAATGGGGTTCTGTTTTCCTGGAACTCTGCCTAAGGTGATAGGATAGAATCTCTACACTATCTCACCCTTTACCTTTTTTCCCTGCAGCTTCAGCTCAGAGAATCTCTTGCTACTTCCCAAAGTCTAGGAGGTTGACGTTTTTGTGGCTTGGTTCCTTGATGAGGGTGCCACCCTAGAAGCAATGCCTGCTTCAGAGCTCCAGGCCCAGAACTGGGAAGTTAACACACCTGAGGGAAATGGTTTATGGTATTAGCTGCCACGTTTGCATTGTCTAATCATTGTAACTTTGCATGGGGGCCATTGTTAACACAGCTCAGAAGTATTTTGCTACTGATCCATCATCATGGTCATCTTTTTAAAAATTTATTTTTAGTTATAGATGGACACAATACCTTTATTTTATTTATTTGTTTTTATGTGGTGCTGAGGATCAAAACCAGTGCCTCACACATGCTAGGTAAGTGCTCTACCACTGAGCCACAACCCCAGCCCTCGTGGTCATTTTTAGTGGCTGCAAGATGATCATTCCAGTGAGTGGCTATATCATAGTTAATCATCTGTTATTGAACATTTATTTCCAATTTTTAGCTCCTAACTTGTAACCATGAGAACTAGTGAATTTCTAAAGAAAGACATATTTTAACAAGAAGCCTCAGAGTATAATTTTATAAAATTGTTCTAAACTCAAGTGGATGAAGCAGTTGCCCGCCTGGTGCATAGTTACTCGTGGCTTATTGCCCACAGGCTCTTGACTTGCTTTTAGGATCATAAACACTTTTGCACATTAGGGGCTGGGGTCCTGAGCCTAAGCAGAGCGCTGTTGTTTGCATAATCCCAGTGCCATGAGGATGCAGTGTTTCAGGAGACTAGCAACTCTGTGGATGGGATCAGGGAGGCAAACTGGACATAGTGCCACACAGAAAGTCCTCTTTTCTGGCTTTCCTTCAACCACAGGTTTATGGTTTGAAATTCCAGAGCTCTATTTTTTTTTTTTTTTTTTTTTTTGACAGCAATGAAAATCTAGTTTCTGCTGGTTAGTTTAACCCATTTTGTCATATCATTCCAGAAGTGGAATGCCTATAAAAAATGTAGTATATAATGAATAATTATAAGAATACAATTATGATATAATTAACAGAATTATGACATTAATTAATATAATTATAATTTTAATTAATGTTAATGTGATACTAAAAAAGCTCTAGATTATGATTTCCAACCTATTTTAATGCACCTCTGCAATTTTGCTGAAATATTTCTGGAATTAAAAACCTGGGACTTGGTGGATTAAAATTTTTATCTGTTAGCCAGGCACCGGGGTACATGCCTGTAATCCCAGCAATTCAGAAGGCTGAGCCAGGAAGATCACAAGTTCCAAACCAGCCTCAGCAACTTAACTAGGCCCTAGGTAACTTAGAAAGACCCTGTCTCAAAATAAAAAAAATTAAAAAGCGCTGGAAATGTGTCTCAGTGGTTAAGCACTTTGGGCTCAATCCGCAGTACCAAAAAATGGGGGGCGGGGATTACAAATAACTGTATTATAAACAGCAAAGGACTTGATATGATCTGAAGCTAAACAAGTCCTAAAAATAAGAAAATGTGAATATTCTGATTCTTATGAATTACAGTTTGCAAGAATGTTTTATAGAATTTTATAGGACATAGTTAACATTCTACATATGAGAGCTCTATTTTTCATGACATTTTTGCTTTTAAAAGACACAAGGATAAAGTGAAACTGTCTTACAAACACCTTCACAAAGATCAAGTACCACTTCTAGGATTTTTCCAATAAGCCTGAAAAATGACTTATATGAGTCAGTATATATATATATATATATATATATATATATATATATATATCAAAGCAGTTATTTCAAATGGCAAAAGAATTAGAAATAATTTAAATGTCTATCAATAGAGGAGTGGCTTATATATTAAGGTACAGATATACGGTAGCATACTATGTCCTATTAAAAACTATGTTCTGATGTGGAAGGAGTTCCCAACACATTTTTAAGTAATAAAAATAACTTTCAGAAAAGCATTTATAATATTCTAACATTAGTGTGAAAGGAAAGAATATATATAGTAAATTTATACACTATTTGTAAAAGAGTATGGAGGAAATTGGAATTGCCCTCAGGGAGGGGAAACAGGGGCTTATGTATTATATTAAACAGGGCTGGGGACATAGGAATGAAAGAGTATTTTTTTTTTCACTATATCTTAAATTTTGTCCTATGAGTATATGTTTCTCATTGGAAAGTGTCATTTATTTGGAGGTTCCTCAAAGGCTAAGCATAATGTAACCAAATGAACCAACATTCATAAATATATACCGAAAAGAACTGAAAACCAGGACTCAGATACTGTACGCCAATATTGATAACAGCATTACTCACAATAGCTGGAAGGTAGAAATTACCCAAGTTCCCATCAACAGGGGAGCGTGCTACATAGCATGGAATGTTACTCAAACATGAAAAGGAAAAATATTGTGACACATGCTGCATTATGGGTGAGGCATGAGAATGTTCTCTTGAGTTAAATTAGTTAGACACAAAAGGGTAAGTACAACTGCGCTTATATGCAAAATCTGGAATGGGCAAATTCATAAAGACAGAAAGTAATTCAAGGTTACCAGGGGCTGTGGGGAGGGAAAGTGGGGGAATCTAATAGTTACAGAGTTTCTGTTTGGGATGATGGAAATGTTTTGGAAATGGTTGTGATGGCTGTACAACGTTGCAAAAGCAATGAATGGTGCTTGGAAATTAATGGTACACTGATAAAGTGGTTAAAATGGCAAATTCTGTGTTACAGGTTACCACAATAAAATATTCAAATGCAATGCAATTTAAAGAAAAAAGTCCCAAGGAGCTTAACCTCTTTCCCTCCAGAGGCTTCCCTAGAACCACACATTCTTCCAACCTGACCCGATCCTCCCAAGGCCAACATAACTGAGTGCATGCTGAAGTCAAGGGTGCTGCGCTAGGCACTGCCTGGAGTAGAAAGCCAGGTGCACATTCTTCTGTGCTTCAAAGAAGCTTGTCCCACAGCCTGGGCAGCAGTGCATGTCTCGAATAGGTGAAGCAGAAAGGGTACTGAATCAACTTCTTGACCTTGTGCTGTGGGAGCACAGAAGCCAGAGTAACCCAATGTGACTGAAGATCCAGGTGGCTTGACAGAGAGAGTAGTCTCTCAGGTGGCCTTGAAGAAGTGGGGTTCATTGGAGGCAGATTACTGATGAACCTGCCTCATCAGTATGGAGGTGCCTCTCTGAGCAAAGGACCGTAGCCTCCCATCACTGGTGTGAAGTGTGTATGGAAGGATGATTCTGGAAAAGCAGCTAAAGTCAAATGGTGTCAATTCTTAAATGCCCAATTGAGTTCATCTGACCTTAAGTGCTGGCTGCAGGAAAAGAGCTTGGGTGTTCTTTGTGTTGTTTTTCACTGTCCTTTTGCCAGTTAGGGATGTGTGCTTTTTATCCTTATCAAGCAGAGAACTTGGACAGTTTACGTTTTATTTCAATGTTTTCTTTGCAACTCAAACTGTGTTTGCCATCTAGTGATTAATCCATGCCACTGCAACAACCTACTTAAAATTCCTTGTTTCTCAACCCTGCAGCCAAGCTCCGAGGCCTCCAAATTCCATTCTGTTGACAGTCACTTCTGCCCTAATGCCTACCTCAGCATTCAGAGACAGCACCGTGAAATCGCAACCCTCAGAGTAGCAATAATATTCACATGAAAGAAAACTTTAGTTGTTCAGAAGAAAATGGGCTTTAGAAATTGTGTATTATGAAAAGTTTAAATAGGATCAGACTTGAACTGTATTCAACACCTCTGGGTGAACAAGATTCATGGAGCACAAGAGATACCACCTTCATTTCTGGAGTTTCTGCTCTTATATAGCTTCCAAAGGGAGACAAGGACTTAACAGTTTGGGGTTCCAAATAAGTGGTACCTATTAGAATGTAACTTTCCAAATTTCTGAATTTCTGGATGCATGTCAAAACAGCCACATTTTCTTCTTCTATTGTCTTTAAGTAGATTCCTTTTCCTTCAAAAGGTGTCATTAATCATTTGATAGAATGAGCCAAAAATGTTGTGTTTCATGTGCAGAGAACTTAAAAGTAAACATTAGTCACTCCAGAGTCTTAAAGAGCCCACAATAACATTTTGCAACGGAACTTTAGAGTTCCTTCACAATGAGGACTTCTACATTGGAAGATATACTGAATCTAGTGTGTCTTTTTGCCCCTGAGATCTGGGTTGTGGGAATTCAGTTAATTGGCAAATGAATATCTACTATTTTCTAGGCTCTGAGCTAAGTACTATGGATGCTATGGATGTAATGTTATACACATGTACACTGTGATAACACCTTTTTCTAAACTTGGTTATAACCCACTCCCCACACCCCATTTCTAGGGGATGGAAGGAAATCCTTTTTTTCTTTCTTTCTCTCTCCCTCTCTCTCTTTTTTTTTTTTTTTTTTTTTTTTTTTGCTAAGGGAAAAAGTTTTCTTGCTTTGTTAGTAAAGGAGAAACACAGAGGACTACTGTCCCAGAGTCTATGATTCTACCCATCAAGGATAACAGGGGTTTTTTGCTTTTGTTGTTGTGCTTATTTTTTGGTACCAGGGATTGAACCCAGGGAGCTTACCCACTGAGCCACATCCCCAGCCCATTTTTATATTTTATTTACAGACAGGGTCTTGCTGAATTGCTTAGGGTCTGGCTAAATTGATGAAGCTGGCTTTGAACTCTTAATCCTCCTAACTCAGCCTCCCAAACCGCTGGGATTACTGGAATGCACTACCACACCCAGCTAGCAGGGGATTTTAAAAGAGGTGATTCAAAGGCTACATTCTAGGTGTTTGCTTATCCAGAGTTGAAATTCACTTGCTAATTTGGGAGATAGTCATTTCTGAGATGTTCTGATGTCAAGCAAATCTTTCTTACACTAAATTTTGTCTTACAAAGGATTGTGCTGTAGAGAGCAAGGGATAGAGTTCTCACCTTACTGCCAAATTCAGCTTGTTGTTCAGGTTACAGATTAGTCACCTGGATGTAGCTTCTCTTCTCCAATCCAACAGCACCCCCAAGCCCTGAAATGTGTAGACTGGTTTTGGGAAACCATTCACTCAGTCTCTTAAAAAAAATATGAACTGCTTGGCTGTCATTTTCAACTGTACTTCTGTTCATCTGATTTTGCAGGGAAGGCCAGAGATACCGAGTGTATGTGGTGATACCTCTTCTGCCAGGGTTTGAAGGAGACATTTCAACGGGTGGAGGAAATGCTCTTCAGGCAATAATGCACTTCAACTACAGGTGCCCGAATTCTCAGTAGTCTGTTTAGAGCTTTCAGTCACTTCGCACATGGGTGCTGGTGCCGGGGTGCTAGTGATGGCAGTGTTCTTCACATTGAACAAAGGGACACTATTTTACTTTCAAATCTTAGCCTGTTGATAAAATTCAAATGCAGCCTAAAATTGTACATGGTGGGCTTAGGATATAAAGTAAGTATAAAAGAACTAAAATATTAGTCCTTTTTCATATTTATCGCTTCTCATATATATGTGATAGTATATATTTCATATATATAATGTTGTTAAAAATTATCTTCAAGCCATATTTTTTCAGTAATAGAGAAAAAACCATAAAATTAAATACCTAAAATGATATGAGTATGATTAGAGTGTATTTGGTTGTGTAGCATGTCTCCCAGGAAACTTGGTAATAATAATCTCTTAGAAAATGGAAATTCCTATCTTAAAGATTTTTAATTCTATTTCCTCCATCTACCACATCTCTGCTAAAATTCTACAGAAAGTGGTGACTCCTACACTTGGTATTTTGAAAATCCAGTTTCCATATTCACTCTAAGAGGGACATTTGGGTTCCCCGGAGTCTTTAGACTTGCCAGCAGAACATTGTAAGATGATTGGGAAGTGCCCAGGGGTGGGCAGCATAGAAGGTGATAGAGAGTAGCCCCAAGCTTCGCCTTGGGTCACATAACTGGGAAAGAGATTGGAAACCAAGAGGTGAGTGCGTGGACAGGCCTGGATATGAATATGGCTCCTGAGTATGAGCTTGGACCTGATACACAAGAGTCCCACACAGGATGGATCACCCTGGTGATAAGTCACAACAAAGACTAGAACTTGGGTATTTTCTTTAAATAGTTCTTGTTTTTTCAAACCACCTTTAGTTTCTCTCCTTTCTAGTTCAACCTTTTAGAGAGTTGGAAGGGGCAAATAAGATCTCACACTTTGTAATCCAAGAAGTGGATTTGTAAATACAAGAAGTGCTCAAAGTGTAGGTCAAATTGCTCTGCACGTACAATCTGAATGCACTGGAGTTTTCTGCCATTGCATCTATCTCCCAGGGTCATAAGTAAGGATCTGTTTCCCCTGGGGTAATTTTGCCTAGTTACAGTATGAGAGAACTTGAACTGTATTGGTCTATATACTCGGATTGAAGATTTGCCATTTCTAATGTTATCTGATTTAGAGCATGACACATAAAGCTTTTCAAGTATTTAAGTCACTGACATAATGTTTAATTGGATTTCATCTGCTTCATTTGCCATTCTAATATTATTTTTGGAATATTGTCAGTTGTAATTATTTCCTATGACTGTTTTCTTGAGTTTGAACCAGCTGAATGGAATACATGTTTGGCTCTTGTTCAGAACCCAAAGTATAACCTTTTATTATGCAAAAACATCTCTATTTGCTGGCATCATCTTTCATAATATCAGCGTTTCCCAGTCATAACTGTATTTTTAATTACTTTCATAGAGCAAGCAGATGGAGCATAGAATTTTTTTTCAGTCTGTATTATTCATCAACTGTTATCAGAGTCTTGAAACAAAATCATAAGCAGAGTCAGTTAAGTCTGGTTTTGTTTTTACGTTTAAGGGCTTTTGTGGAGTTTATGGAGACAACGTAATGTAATAGTTTGCTGAATTCCTAAATCACTCTGCCAATGGTTCGAACTTTTCACCTTGGAAAGCAATGTGATACTTTTCAGTATTCTTATCTATTGAGGCATGCTAGATTTATCTTTTCTGTCACCAAATTTAGAAGAGGGAAAGTTCATTTATAACTCATCTTTTTAAAAATAGCTTCTCTTTGTGAAATCTAACTTTAATTTTATAACTCTTCCATTTATCCACCTCAAAGCTGCTTTGTCCAATTAGTTACATTACAAAAGCGATGTTCCCCTGTGTTTAGCTTTAAAACATGTAGGCACCTTCTCATTAGAAGCACTTGTTCTGTTTGTACTTGGATTGGGATTATACCCACACATACTGCAGTCGAAATTGGTTGTTTTGAAACCTCCATAATTATTTCTTTGCATACTTTCAGAACCATGTGCAGAGGAGAAAATTCCATCCTTGGACAGTTAAAAACAGAGCGTAAGTAACTGCTTTTCTTTTCCCTCCAGGATTGTTTTTATGAAGCATGAAACTATCTATAATATTAAGTGTGAAGATGAATTATCAGTAATCACAAATGCTTTCACCGAGTTTTTAGAATTCTACTCACAAAAATTTCTCTACAAAATGATCAGCTGAGGTCAATTATTTATTTTTATTAACCCTCCCAAACCAATGTTTCAATACAGACGCTTGAGATGCATAGGTAATAAAAAATGAGAATGTCCATATAATTTTATTTGTTTATTTATAGTAATTTTGCCTTAACAATATCTGAAATTTGTAAGGCACTTCTCAAAGACCATACATGTGTATTCTCTGCTCATTGTCTACCTCAGTCTTAGAAAGAAAGGACAGGGGTCACTCCTGCTTCAAAATTGAGGAAATAGATGCTCTAAGGTTAAGACATATTTACTGCATCTTATGTATGCAGTAGAAGTCTCAGGGTTCTCACAACATATTCTTGAATTTAGCAAAGAAAGCCTGCTTTTGAAAGGCATATTTTCAGATGTCTTCTTCTTAAAAGTTTTTGCTTGTTCTTTTTAGTTATACATGCATTAGAATGTATTTTGACATACATACATGCAGTATAACTTCACATTTTTGTGGTCGTACATGATGTGGAATTTCCCTGGTTGTGTATTCATATATAAACAGAGGAAAGTTATGTCCTATTCATTCTACTGACTTTCTCATTTCCATCCACTCTCCCTTTCCTCCAATCCCCCCGTCCAATCTGGTGAACCTGCACTCTCCTCCACCTGTTGTGAGTTAGTATCTGCATATCAGAGTAAACATTCAGCCTTTGATTTTTTGAGATTGTCTTATTTCAGTTAGCATGATAGTCTCCAGTTACATCCATTTACTGGCAAATGCCATAATTTCATTCTTCTTATGGCTGACTAATATTCGATTGTGTCTATGTACCACATTTTCTTTATCCATTCATCTGTTGAAGGGCACCTAGATTGGTTCCATAGCTTAGCTATTGTGAATTGAGCTACTTTAAACATTGATGTGGCCACATCACTGTAATATGCTGTTTTTAAGTCCTCTGGGAATATGCCAAGGAGTGGGTAAACTGGGTCAAATGGTAGTTCCATTCCAAGCTTTCTGAGGAATTCAGATGTCTTCTTAATTGATCCTTATATATAGTTCTCCACTACAGTATATTACATGGAGTTTACTTATTTATATCTCCTTGAACTAACTGTAAGTTCATCCCATAGTGGAAAATTCAATAATATTCTATAAATTTGTGCAATGGTATGGGGAGGCGGCCAGCACCTCATTGGGGGTTTTTCTTCCTGCCAAGGAGGGTGTAAGCCTCCTAAGAAATTAAAATCTAGAATAATTAGTGAAGAATAAAAGATAAAGTTGGAAAGATAGTTTCAAAAAGGTAGAGCCCCTGATAGGTCCAGTTTACACAAGAGATGGAGCTAGACAATTAGAAAATAGCTCTCATGGATTATTTAAGAGGTACATCAAAAGCAGGGATAAGGTTTCAAGCATGGAGTCTTGCTTCATGATGTCTTGGCAGTCCACAGGTTGACTGGCATCTTGGCAGGTCACACGCATCTCAGAGAGGCTGTGCAGCTACAGCAGGTCACCCTGTCCCCAGTGCTATGTGGGACCAGGCAGAGCTGCATAGGGCTTATAATGTGTCTAGGCAGTCAACCAGAGGAAGTATCCACTGCAAGTTCCCAGCCACCAGATTCTATATTCATTAGGCTTCGATGCGTGTTGTAGGCCACACACAGCCCACGGATAGCTTTCGACACAATAGGTAGAAAAGATTTCACAGAACTAGAGTCAGAACCCAGCTTATCTGATGTATAGATCAGTTGGGTCTTGATTATGAAAACCTAGGTGGCCATGCAAAAGAAAAGAGGCAACACTCACCAAGTGGTGTTTATATGCATTCTCACTTTCTGTGAGGGAGCGAGGTAAAGGGGACTGTTATAGGCCAGAGAGATGCTGTGATAGAAAAGTGGGGCTTGTGGGTAGAGTTTCGATCTCACTTACCTGAGAGAATGGAGATGCCACAAGGAAATCTGGAAGACAGAAGGAGCCATCATAACCATGTGATGCCATGTGATATGACCTCCAGATATGTATAAACCTTAATTGAGTTTTGAGGGGGGGATTGTACATTACACTGGCAGCCTCCTAAATGTGGACATACTCAATGATATATTGGAACGTGGGGAGAAAAACCTTAAGCCTTCCAAGTACGTATAGATTTAACTTAAAATTATGAAATTAGGACATCATCAGGAACGGCAGAGTAAAGATCTCCAAAAATATACTCCTCCATAAAAGCAACAAAAACATTAACAGAAATCTTTGCAATCAACTTTCCAGATCCTAAAAGTTAACCAAAAGCTTGTAACAATCCAAGGGTGTTTATTGGAGAAAACCAGCTGCATGTTGGTAAAAACCTCTTCTAAACTCCACAGCAATCTTCAGAACAAACAGGTCCTCAATCATGGCAAAAACCAGGAGCCTACAGGTGGTCAGGGTGCAAGGCAGGGTCTAGGTTCCCATCCCCTGACAGTGCTCAGAGCATTGTCATTAACTGACCTGTTTGAAAGTTCCCTTTACACCATCATTCAAAGGACTTAAATTTATTTCACTGGCTCAATGTGCTCAGTGAAAATAACCTTTGACCTAGATATTTATCAAAACAAGCAGCAACAATTATTTAACATCACAGCTGCCTGAGACAGAGACAACAGCTGAGCAAACAAGAAGCTAAAAACTTAAAAGGGTAACCTGGAGAAGGAGAATCCCGTAGTGGGCATCAGGAAGCTCTAACAAACTCCTGGGAATCTAAAAGGCTGTGCATATGTATGTGTGCCCAAGGCTATGCCCATGCTCAGGGAAGACTTGAGAACACTCTAAATTCTTACCTCTGGCAGGCCTTAAGGCCCTGGTACAAAGAAAAAGTGAAGCCCAAGGCAGCATTATAAAATGCATGCCCCCCTCACAGCTCCTCAATAAAATATAAGAGACTCACTGGTTCCAGGAATTTAAGAAATCATATAAAATAGTATATTCTCATGCCATAATGGAATGAAATTATAAAAAATAAAAGGAGATTTTGAAAATTTACAATTTGATAGGGAATAACACACTTCCAAATAATGAAAGAATCAAAGAAGATATTGCAAAGGACTGACAAAAAATATTTTGTGGTGAATGAAAATGAAAATATATCAAAATTTATGAGACAAAGTTAAAGCAAGGTTTAGAGAGAAATATTTAGCTATAAACATTTATCTTAAAAAGAAGAAAAACCTCAAATCAATAATCTAAACCCACATCTTAAGAAACAATATAAAAAAGAGCAAACTAAATCCAAAGCAAGCAGAATGGAAGAAATCATGAAGATTGGAAGGAAGACAAATAAGAAAAATAGAAAAACAATAGAGAAAATCAGAAAGACCAAAAATTGATTCTTTGAAAAAACTTTAAAAGTTGGCAAATCTTTAACTAGACTAAGTAAAAAAAGACAGAAAATTCAAATTATCTAAATCAGGAAATAAGAGAACAATAGATCTTATAAAAATAAAAGAGAATACTCTGAATCATTGTATGCTAACAAATTAGTTAATCTAAATAGATGGAAAAGTCCCTCTGAAGACATTGTATTAGCCAGAGTTCTCTAGAAAAACTGAACTGAGAGAGAGAGAGAGAGGAGAGAGAGAGAGTGTGTGTGTGTGTGTATGTGTTTGTGTGTAGAGAGAGAGAAAAAAAAAGAAGATGGAGGGGAGGTGTGTCTATTGTGAGGAATGGGCTGACATGACTATGGAAACTGAAAAGTCCCAGTCTGCTGTCTGTGGGATAGAAGATTCCTGAAAGCCATTGGTGTGATTTCAGTCCAAGTCTGGAGATCTAAGAGCCAGAGGAGCCAATGGTACAAATCCCAGTTCAAGAGCAAAAGAAGGCCAATATCCCATCTAAAGTAGACAGGTAGAAAGCAAAAGGGGTGAATTCCTCCTTCATCTGCCCTTTGTTCTGTCCAGGCCTTCAATGGATTGAATTGTGCCCACCAACAATGGGAAGGGAAATTTACTTTAATGAATTTACTGACTTCAGTGCTAATCTCATCACAAACCCTCTCACAGACACCCCCCAAAATAATATTTAATCTGGGTACCCCTAGCCCAATCAAGATGATATATAGAACTAACCACCACAGACACAAACTACCAAAACTGATTCCAGAACAAATTGAAATTCCAAGTAAACCTAAAACAAATAATCAACATGTTTCTAAAATGCTCAGGCCCAGACAGTTTTGCTGGTGATTTCTACCATCCATAAAAGAATCAATTACTTATCCTTCACAAACTTTTCCCTAAAAAGATAGACAAGTATTGCCCAATACCAAAATCATTCCAAGAAAAGAAAGACAGGGACCAATATTCCTTATGATACAAACACAGAACTCCACAGTGATATTATTAAGCTGAATCAAGCAATATAAAAAGGATTACGAATCATGATCAAATGGGATTTACCCTATGAATGGTTGGTTTTACATCTGAAACTA
Organism: Marmota flaviventris; assembly: GCF_047511675.1. Classification (NCBI taxonomy): domain Eukaryota; kingdom Metazoa; phylum Chordata; class Mammalia; order Rodentia; family Sciuridae; genus Marmota; species Marmota flaviventris. The sequence goes on from NC_092505.1 coordinate 94,994,648, forward strand.
AATCAGTATAGTACACAGTGGGAACAGAGTAAAGGACAGAGACCATATATGACCATCTTGTTAAACACAGAAAAGTATTTGACAAAATCTAAAATTCTTTCATGAAGAAAACAACCTAGAAATGGATGAGAACTGCTTCAGTCTCATAAAGGGGGATATTCAAATACCAACAGAAGGCATCAGTATATACTTAAGTGGAGAAAGACTGAAAGCTTTCACCCCGTGACTGGTAACAAGATGAGAATGGCCACTCTTGTCAAACATTAAAATGGAAGTTTTAACCAAGGCAATTGGATAAGAAAAATAATTTCTGAAAAAGGGATAGGGAGGAAAAAGAGGAGTAAGACAATCTTTTCACAAATGGCATACTCTTATAGGCAGAAAAATCCTAAAGAATTCACACATACTCATGCAATTAAAGGTAATAAATTAGTCTATTTTGTGTTGCAGGATACAAGATCAATATACAAAAATCAACTTGTTTCTAGAATCGTGTGAATTAGCTGAAATAGAAGACCTAATATTGTTAAGATGGCAGTACTCTCCAAATTGATCTGTAAGATTCAACACTATTACCGTCAAAATCACAGCTACCTTGTTGCAAAGACTGACAACTAGTCCTAAAATTTATGTGTAATTTCAAGGCATTTAGCATAGCCAAAACGACTATAAGAATGAATTGGAAAACCCATATTTTTTATTTTAAAAATTTTCTACAAGCCTAGAACAAGTAGTAAAGACAGTATATTGTTGATATAAGGTTAGACATATAGATCAATGGAATTGAATTGAGACTTCAGAAATAAGCCATTTTTATGGTCAATTGATTTCAACAAGGGTATCAAGACAATTCATTAGAATAGTTTCTTAGAATTGTTTTTTCTTTCTTTCTTTTTTTTTGGATAAAGAATTGATTTTTCAACAAACAGTATTAGAACAACTGAAAAGAGAGAGGGGCAGGGGGGAAGCTGAACACCTCACACAATATACAAAAATTAATTCAAATGGATCAAAACCCTGACACTTCAAATCTTCTAGAAGAAAACAGGCATAAAAAAATCATTTTAAACTTGGTTAAGCAATGGTTTCTTAGATTTTTTTTTTTTACCAAAAACCCAAGCAAATATGTAAAAACTAGATCAAACACAAGAGCTTCTGTGCTCTAATGAACACTGTTAGAAAATTAAATAACCCATAGAATGAGGAAAATGTTTGCAAATCAGATATATATATGATAAGGGATTAGTATTCAGAACATATAAAGAATTCTTAAAATTCAATAATAAAATGAAAAAATAACTCAGTTTTAAAATGGAAAAACAATCTAAATAGACATTTTTTAAAAAGAAGATTATATAGATAGATGGCCAATAAACACATGAAAATATACTAATAGTCACTAGGGAGATTCTAATGAAAACTACAATGAGATACAACTTCACCCTCTCATACCCACCAGAGTGGTTAAAATAATAATAAAAGTCTTGGTGTGGGTTTGGAAATGGTGGAACCCTCATACATTGCTGTTGGGAATGCAAAATGCTGCATCCTCTTTGGAAAATAATTTGGTGGCTCCTCAAAAATTAAACATATAACCCAGCAGTTCTCTTAAGTATATACTGAAAGGTATCGAAATCATGCATCTACACAAAACCTGCCCTGGTGGTCACAACAGCAGCATTATTCAGAATAGCTGAAGTAGAAACAATCCAATGTCCATTAACTGATGAAAGTATAGCAAAATGTGGTATATCTACACCCAGTAATCCTACAGTACTATTCAGGTATAAAAAGAAATGTATTGATACAGTCTAGATTATGAATCAACCTGCAAAACATTACACTAAGTGAAAGAACCCAGGCACAAAAAGCCACATATTCTATGATTCCATATTTATGAAATGTCTTTAATAAACAAATCCATGGAAACATAAAGTGGATTTATGGTTGTCAGTGTCTAGGGAGAGTATGGAATGGGAACAAATGCTAATAAAATGGGCATGGGGAGGTGACAAAAGGTTTTAAAATTAGGAAGCATTGATGATTGCACAACTTTGTGAATACACCTTTTTTAAATTTACTGAATGGAACATTTTAGTTTATTTTTATTTTTTTGCAATACAGGGGCTGAAGCCCAGGACCTTGTGCATGTTAGGCACACACTTTACTACTGAGCTGCAACCCCAGCTTGAATGGTACATTTTTAAAGAATAAATTTTATGGTATAATTTTTTGACAAAATTTATAAATTTTATGAATTTTTAAGTGATTTGGAAGCTTTCAAACTAATGACTTAAACTTTCAGTACTCGTATATTTTATGCAAACACACATTCATATATTGATATTTAATGTTTAGTAGTTTTCCACTGATGGTGTGCTCCATCCACAAAACTTTAGAAAACAACTTGAGACATTAGATATGTATACCACCAATGACAAATACTTTCCACATGTTGCATATAATTGTTTCCAGGACAAAGAAGATTTGCCGGAACATTATCTCTATTTAAATGACAGTGAATGAGTAAATCTATAAAAGACATATTGATAAAGTGGAATTGGGAAAGTCACTCAATCCTAGCTGGTAATGTCTTTTAAAAAATGCAAGATGAGGTTATAGAAGAATAAAAAATCAAAACAAGCTTATTATTTAGTTTCTCAGCCATAAAAATGTCCTGGGCTTATTATAAAGCATTTTCTTTGGCTCTGGACCCTTTTCCTGCCTTTGCCACTCAGGGGAAATAAATTGGATTTTAGCTCAAGACTCAAGTTCAGTGGTAAGCCTGATTGTGAAGAGATTTCCAAGAACCCTGGGAGCAAGTCAAAAGAAGGCATCTCAGTGGGGAAAACGTTCATATTCTAAACACAGAAAAGATTAATTACATAATGCCCCTTTCTGAAGTACAAGCTTATATTATTGGTTTTGCTTTTGCAAATGTGTAGTGGGTGTTAAAGACATGAACTAGCTAATCTCTAATTGGATAGAGAAATAGAGTTCTCTACTGTTTCAACTACCTAGAATAACAAAACAGCTGCTCCGAGTACGTTAAAATTCCTGGAAAGAAATCCAGTTGCTATTAGTGTATAATTATCTGATACTCCAGACTCCAGGATTTAATGTTTAGTTTAAATCATTTCTTTACCATTTTTATAACTGTTATGAATTACAGCATTTAAGCAGCCAAGTTAATATAATTTAACATAAAGGCCAGAGGTATTAAATCAGGATTAGAAACGTACATATACCGAGTGCCATAAGTTTTTAAACAACAAAAGCCTATTTTTTTCACTTTTGATGTCCTTTCACAAAATTTCTTTATAAATGTCAAGAGTTTATCATGTTGAACTTCTTTCAAAGTACATGTGCACCAGTGTTAATAACAGTTATGTCCTGGGACCTGTATAAGTCTCCAAGTTCTCAAATAGCTCCAGGATGTATAATTTGGAAACATCCCTGATTCTTTTCCATCTGTTGGAAGCATTTTCTTCAAAGGCATTTGTTTCTCCAATTATATCCTTAAATCACAAGTTAACATCACCAACTTTGTACCTATTGCATATAGAGTCAATTTTTTTCAAACAATAAAGTACTGGTTCTCAATTTTCTTTTTTCTTCTGTCCACAGAGAGCACACAGTGAATTCTTTCATGCTATTGATGGGTGCCCCCTCTTGCATTGGACAGACCAAAATGGTCCACTTTCTGGCTAGCAACCATTATCTTTCTTTTAGATCTTGTGGCTGGTACCATTAGCTTTCTTTTGAAGGTCATTTTTCACAAAGAAATGAAGGTTTTATCATTGCATCAGAGTTATTGTGTAGGTGAAGGTGAGTGGGAGGTAGGCCTGGGCTATAGGCAGGGTGGTCTCTGGTACTTTACTGATGCTCCGTAGGCTTCCTGTAGGATGGTGCATCCCTGTGCTTCAGAAAGCCACACAGAATGACATGTCTTAGACCTTCAGGTTGATAACAGCTAATAAATATTACCTAATATAAAAAAAGTAATTTTGAAATAATTTTGGACTTGTAGAACCGTTTTCAGGACTCTCATATGCTTCATCCTCATTTCCCAAACGTTAGCTTATCACCCCTTTGCTTTATTGCTTTCTCCCAGTAGATCTATATTTTAATAGGATTTTGTTTGCTTCTTTACTCTGCACCATTTTGGAATAAGTTGTAGCAAGGATGTTCCTTTTCCCCTAAATACTGTTTCTGAGAAAACAAGGACACTTTCCTAAGCAGCTATAGTTCAATTACTGAAATAAATGAAACTAACATTGATGTAATACTATGACCTAGCCTATAGCCCTTACCAAAATTTTGCCAACTGTCCCACTAATCTTCTTCAAGCAGAAGAGGAAGAAAGGTTTTGTTTACTGGGGGCGTATTCTGCTCACAATCATGTGTAGCACTTGGTTACCCTTGACCCTTATTTTCCCTTACTCTGAAATGGTCCTTCAGTCTTTTTAGTTGGGGGGAGGGGCAAAATGATTTTGGAGTCACTTTAATGTCAATTCACGGAGATCTTCATTCCTTTTCACTTTTGCAGAGTCTCCCAAGTGTGGATTTGCCATGGTTTACGCCATATCTCCACTATATATGGGCATTTAGAATGTTTTCTATATTTCTCAATTACAAACAAATTGTGTGCTTTCAGTAGTCAAGACTGGACAATGAATAACTTTGTGCATATGTTTTCTTATTTGTTGTAGGTATATCTTTAGGGTAAATTTCTAGAGTGGAATTACTAGGTAGCTTTGTCAGATATCTCCAGGTGACCCTCTAGGAATTAGCGTTCCTATCGCCAATATATGACAGAGCCTGTTCCAGCCCAATCTCCCCAACAGAATATGTTCTTCCACTTCATTCATTTATCCATCCATTTATTCATTCATTCATTCATTTTTGCCAATCTCATAAGTAAGAAATGGTTTCTCAGTGTAGTTTTAATTTGCATTTCTATTATTTTGACTAAGGGTGAATATCTTTTCACATGTATTTTTTGTCTGTGTGAATTGCTTGTTTATATCTCTTGCCCATCTTTCTATCAAGATTTTGGTTTTCTTCCCCTTCAATTCAAGTCTTTCATATGTTATAAAGAACTTACAACTTAAGAACTCTTAGCACTTTATCTGATATATATATATATATACATATATATATATATATGTTATATATATACGTATATGTGTGTATATATATGTATATATATAATTTTTTTGCATATACTTTCTCTCATGTTTGCATTTTGCCCATGATTTTTGCCTGTGGTGTTTTCTGTCATGCAAATATATTCGCATGTAATCCAGTTAACATTATCAATCATCAATCTTTTACTGCCACTGGATAGTAAAAAGCCTTCCCTTCACTTGGGTTGTAAAGGAATTCACTCTTGTTTTCTTCTAATATTTGTCTGATTTCATATGATTACGTTTACATTTCTGATCCATTTGAAATTTTATTCTTTTGTTTATTTATATATGACAGCAGAATGCATTACAATTCTTATTACACATATAGAGCACAATTTTTCATATCTCTGGTTGTGTACAAAGTATATTCACACCAATTCGTGTCTTCATACATGTACTTTGGATAATAATAATGATCATCACGTTTCACCATCATTTTTAACCCCATGCCCCCCTCCCTTCCCCTCCAACCCCTCTGCCCTATGTAGAGTTTGTCTGTTCTTCCCATACTCCCTCTCCCTATCCCACTATGAATCAGCACATTTGGAATTTATTCTTAATGGAATTCTTGGAGTTTTACCTTTTTCAAGTGGCTGTTCCATTGCATTGGCACCTCTTACTTGAATGTCCTGTCCTGGTCTCTTGAGATTCTGCCTTCATCATACACAAAATTTCCACCTACTCTTTGGTCTATTTTTGGACTTTCTAGTTCATCCACTGGCTTATCTATTTATGTACCAGTTCTGCACTATTGAATTATACAGACTTTATAGCATGTTTTCATATCTGATAGAGCTAATGTCTCCTCATAGCTTTTCTTTTAAAATTTCCAAATTATTCTTGCATATATATTTTTCCTCATGAACTATGATATCATATTGTCTAACTCCATTAAAAATGTTGGTATTTTTATTGAGATTACCTTAAATATATAAATGAACCCAGGAAAAGTCAACATCTTTCAGTGTTGAATAGTTCTATCCCAGAACAAGGGGTAGCTTTGCATTTGTCTACTCTTCTGTCTTGAGAGTCTCTAAAATTTTTCTCCCTAAATTTTTGCACATATCCTGTTAAGTTTATCTTTAAGTACTTTATCTTTGTAGGAACCTATATAAATGAAGTTCTGTTTGTGAGTCTCTAAATGGTTATCATTTGTATGTATGAAAGCTGCTGGTTTCTACATGTCAATTTATATCCTGTTACCATAATTAATCATTTTATGGTTTAAGATCATTTTATCATTGGTTCTCTGGGTATACTATGATCGTATCTGCAAATGAGTAATTAGTTTATTTCTTATATGATTTCTCTTGACTAGCTACATTAACTGATGCTTCCAAGACAAAATTAAATTGTATTGATTATATATAACACACATATACATCTATTATATGTTTTATACATTTAAAAGCATATAGATATGTATGCATCTTTTTTTTTACTTCACTGTTTTTATGAGGAATGGATGCTAGATTGTCTCAAAAGGGTTTTTGCATCTGTTGAGATGATTATGTGATCTTCCCCCTAGATTGGTCAAAGGAAGATATCTTGTTTTAGTGCATTTCCTCACATTGAGCAGACTTGTGTCTCTGGAACATATCACACTTGGTTATGATCTATTATTTTCTTAATGTGCACTATTAATCTTAAATCTATAAATGCCAAAACTCAGTAGCGGTGTTGTTCAAAGATAGTGTTTTACTGATGATTTTTGCTGAATCAAAATTTGGGGCAGTGTCACAGGAATCTGCTTTTAATATGTCCCACAAGGGTGGTTCTTATGCACACCAAAAACTACTGGCCTCCTGTGTTGTTCACTGTGATTTTTAAAAGTGGGGAATCACTACAAAAATACTTATTTTAGCAAAGTATTTGTTCAATGATTCCATTAAAAAGTTGGTTTGTGCATTAACATTTTAGATTTTAGGTTAAAAGCCAGCTGTAGATGATTCAGAAAACTCCAAAGCTGAAATATTATCTGCCACTTGAATATTTCACCTATTGACCCTTGCACTCATTTATTCCACTTTTCTTAGCACGGATGAGCATACCAAGATGTGTCAGACTAGTTCCCATACTGTTAAAAGAGAAATAGAAGAATATTCAAATATTTTTAAAAACTACATATTATAGTAGAAACATTTTCCAGGAATTTTATGGGCATGAGAGGCTTCAAAGAGGAAATGCTCTTCCCTCCTAGAAAAGAGGAGACTGCGGAGAGGAGGTGATGCTTCAGACGAAGCATCTTTCCAATGTGACACTGACACACAGAAAAAGAAATTGATTTACAAAGATCTCATTCACATTGAACTTTTTGGAAATGCCTCCCCTACATGTGATGCCACCACATCAGCTCTTGCCAAACACAGCTGTGTATGATCACTTGTGCATGAGGGAAGAGTTAGCTGTCAGGGAAGAAAGCTCAGTATGTATCGTGTGACTGGATTTTTTCCTAAGGTATCTAAACTTCATGCAAACATTGAATAGCATCAATAGTAAAATGGAAAACCTCAGTTATAAATGGAAACTTCAGTAAATGAAATATGAAAGACTACTGGTTCTATTAGTATGTTTCAAGAGTCTTTTAAAGAAAAAAGATACACTCTATTGGAATTCATGACAATTTGGTTCTAGGCCATTTATTCTTATTATCAGACTTGATAAGACTTTGCTTGTACCGGACAACTGCTATGTGGAATAGGGACCATAAAAACTTGTGACTAGCATTCATCCTGGGGTAGTGATTATGGGTTGGCTTGATATGGAATGCATTCCTTCTTATTACATGAATGACCCTCACATAATGAGATGAGAGGGCAGAATTTCCAAGTACAAGCCTAGTACTGCTTGCTCTAAAGAAAATCCCCCTACATTTCTTGTAATAAAGATTCTTTCAGTTCCTGAGTTGAATGATCTAAAAGGGGGAGGGTATTTAAATTGCCAACATTTTTATTTGCTCCAAATCAGTAAAATATAACAGCTGCTTAGGATGGAACATGCTACAAATGTATGTTTGGGCACATACCTTGCCTCTGATTGAATTGCAGCAGGTGTCAACCAAAAAAGCAGCAAATGTCACACTGAATCTCGGATTATCGGTTCTGCCTCAACTTTAACCATCACTTTTCAGCAATTACTCACCAAATCATTACAATGAAATGATATATCTTTGAACATAGTTTTGGATTGCCTCAGCAAGGGCAAGACAGAAAACACTTTGATATAATTTTTTAAAATGTAAGCCATCCAGAGGAACACTATAAAAACTCCCCAGATAGAGAAAGTAGACCCTGGGTGAATTCTGAGGTTGTATTTACACACACACACGCACGCACGCGCACACACACACAATACAGTACATTCTAAACAACATGTTTAGATTATATATTTTATTTTGAAAAACAGTAAAATTTAATGTGCCTTTTTAGAGCATGGTCATATTAATTTTAATAATTTCTTTTTTAATTTCCAGTTGGTAATCAGTGGATAAATTATATTTCATTCTGTGGTCTTAGAACACATGCAGAGCTTGAAGGAAACCTGGTCACTGAGCTTATCTATGTCCACAGCAAGTTGTTAATTGCTGATGATAACACTGTTATTATTGGTAAGTATGAGGTCTCTGATTGTGTTCCCTGCCAGCTGACTTATCCCATGCCTCAGTGTTATTACTCCCACACTTCCTTTGCAATTGAAAGACAGTAATGTAACATCTAAAATACTTCTGAAGCAATCATTTTCTCTATGTCCTTTTGGTCTGTCTTTAAAGTTCAGAAACCCAGAGTAATGAAATGGATGTGTACAACTTACAGTATTCAAAAGCAGTGTTTTAATCCAAAAGTCAATAATCTGTCTGATCTCATTAATTCTTTGTTATTTCCTTATTTTTATTTTGAATCCAAGTCCCTTGATTTCTGGAATTGGAGAGGCAGAAATGTGGAGGGAAAGTGGTTGTAAGAATACCTCATGGTAATTTGTATGTGTTTCCACCATATTCACCTAATCAGTATCACAGACCTGAAGTTACATAAAAGTCCAAGTCAGAACAGTATTAAAATATTACTGCCTATATGCTTCTTATTTTTCCTAATGCCTGTTTTTGGGGTGTCATCAATCAGGATATAGAGCAGACCAGTTTTGTTAATGTGCAGGGTCGGGGACAAGACTGCATGCTCTTGATATGTTGAACTCTACACTAAGGACCACTGATTTTTCCTTTCAAGAATTCACGGTGGGTTTCTCTAAAGACCTGTCCACACTGACAGATTCAGGAGAGAGTTCCTGGTTGTCCATTCTACTCACATTAGATCTACTACTTGGCCAGAGAGGTGGATGTTTGGCTTCATTCTTTTATATACACTGAAAGCTTCATTTGACCATCATTGAATGGTTTTGCCTTTGTATATTATGGTACCTGAACCCTGGAAGGCCAGGATGAGAAACAGAATTAATAATCAGCAGGATGAATGAGCTGAGGGGGTCGAAGGCGTGTTACTGGGAGATGTGACAGTTCCCACTATTGGGAATTCTGCTCATCTGTTTTAAATAAAATGTAATTTCTCAGCTATAATAAGATAATTCCCTATTCTTTAAGAAACTAAATGTCAATGAAGTGTTTTGAAATTTTTTGGCAGCTAATACGCCTTTTCCATCTCTATCCTCCACTGAGAAAAGGAAAAAAAAATCTCATATCTAGGAGTAATGAGGCTGTCTTATCTGGAGTGATTTGAAAAGAAAGGAAGAATAGTTCTAAAACCAGAAGATTTATAGATCACCGTGTGTGTGTGTGTGTGTGTGTGTGTGTGTGTGTCCGTCCCCGCGCCTGTCTGTGTGCATGAAAGAAGGGGGGGGGGGAATTGAGAATGGAGAGAGCGATTCTCCTAATATTCATACAGGGCACTTAAAATAATCTTGTTCATCTATTGCTATATAGGAATGGAGCTCTTTAGGGGTTTATTCACTCCCCTTTGTCCTCCAGTACACAAGGTTTATTTTATTTCCCCCAAGCTAATCTGCCTTCGTTCTTCAAAAGCCAACATCAGAATATTTTTATGTTAAATATGGTAACTACAGTAGGAAGCAGAAAATGCTAATGTTTACTAAAATGGAAAAGTAAACAAACAAGGCCAAGTAAAATTCAGTTATCGTTTTAGCAAGATTTTAGAACTCTAAAGTAAAAATTGACAGATGTAAATATTTTCCTTTGAGATGTCATTTTGACTTTTAGCCTGCTTTACGTAAAATGTAAATGCAAGGTATTGTTCAGTCATAGAGCTAACGGTTAAATTGGTTTGTTGAGTTTTTTTTTTTTAATTGATTTATTTTCCTTCTAGAAAGATTTCTGAACTCTTGGGGGTTAAAGTTTATTTAGGCTGGCAATAATTGATCCGTTTTGCACAGAATTCTTATCTGCTGTCTTGAAACTGAGGATGTGGCTGTGGGCCTGTGAAGAGGACTGCTTGCTAGTCCTTGAGAGTTGGATTTCTTTCTTCCTTTCCCTAAGAGCATTATGCTTTAAAAATAATACATTTCTCCCCAAGAAAAGTCCAATGGTTCCTTTTATCTCAGTGGAAATCTTAAGAAAGAGTAGGTTTATTGCTTCTCTAACACATAACCCCTGTTGAAGTCCATAACAAAGAGAAAAAATATTTAAAATTCTCAGACAAGGGGCTGGGGAAATGTAGCCCCTGTAGCATGTGCAGGTTCTGGGTTCTATCGCCAGCACTGCAAAAATGAATGAGTAAAATGAAATTCACAGAAAACAGTTGAAGCTAGGTTGAGAACATTTTATAGATGTTAAGCATTCATTTAAAAGCTTAAAGGAGGTTAAAGGAACTTGTGATCAATTTTTCTAACATGGCAAGCTTATGCCAGAATTATTGAATGGCTGACCTAAAACAATTGACTAATTTGTTTATCTTCATTTTTTTTTTCCTTAAATGAAACATTTGTTTTCTCGTATTGAAGATCTCTTTTATATATAGCTTTGATTACCAGTTGCCCTGAGTGGCCCTTCTGGACATGCAATTTGTGCTCAAATCCATTTTTCTCACACACCATAATTTTTAGCACTAAACCAAACATTTATTTTGCTCTCCTAAACAAAACAAGGCTATCCTTCAAGTCAAATTTAAGTCTGTTCTGTTGACTAAGTGAAATTGTTTTGATATTCACTAGTCCACTGCCAAGCACAGTGGGGAGATGTCAAACGTGAATACAATAGGGCCGCTACCTTCACACAGCTCCTGGCTGAGAGGAGAGCAGCTATTCTTTCCAATTGACGCCACAAACATTGGGATGGATATTGCTAGACAGTAGCGGGAAGGTCAGAGGCAATCAACAATGTGGGGTGGAGGGGTGCAAAAACTATGCAGAGATCATGAGCAACAGCATTCAAAGGACAGGCTTGAGTATGGCTTTGTGGAAGGCCTGCCCCAATGAAGAGGGTTTATACTTATTTTAAAATATCTATTCCTATGGTCTCAACCCTAGCTATATTAGAATCACCTGGGAAACTTTCAGATATATGTATCATTTAGGAGTAGGTTTACTCATTCTTCAGAGTACTTTAAAAGGCATCAAAAAAGAAACCATGGATGATTGATATACATGGGGATAGAGCAGAAGACCAATACCTGGTTTCTACTTCTCGTCATTTTCGTCTGTTGGCCTGGTTTGGGACTCTAGTTATTGGAGGTTTCATCTTTTTATTTTGGCATCAATATGTTGAAAAAGCTTCCTAAGTGCATGTCAGTAGTCAGAGCTGAGTACTTTGGATCTGGAGGCACAGGGAACACAATTAGGTGGAGGGTAGCCCATTTGGGCTCAATAGTAAAAGTTTTCTTTTAAAACAAATAAACTAAAACAGTAGAGTTGGTGTGTTAGTGAGTAGTTAGCTTTCTGTCACTATGACAAAACAATTGAGGAAAACAACTTAAAACAGGAAAGATTTATTTTGGATCATGGTTTCAGCAGTTCTATTCCTTGGTCACTTATCTCCATTGTTTCTGAGCCTGTCAGTGAGGTGTTATGTCAGGTGGGAGGGTGTGGTAGAACAAAGCTGCTCTCATCATGGTGGCCAAGAAGGATGGGGAAGGAGGCAGAGAGAAGGAGACAGAGAGCGAGCATCCAGGGATAAGATATATCCTCCAAGGCATGCCTCTAGTGACCTTCCTCCAATTGATTCTCCTACAGTTTCCACCGCCTTCCAATTGTCCATACAATTATGAACCCATCAACAGAGGAATCCACTGATGACATCAAAGTCCCTATGATCCAATCACTTCCCAAATGCCTTACTGCTGAACACTGCTGTATTGGGCACCAAGCCTTCAGTGCACAAGCCTTTGGGGGATTCCAGATCCAAACTTTAGCAGTTTTCTATTACTGCTCTAACCAATGACCATGCTCTTAGTGGCTTAAAACCACACCAATTTATGATGTGACACTTCTGTGAATTAGAAGTCCAACATGGGTCTCAATCCAGGGTGTCAGCAGGACTGTTGCACACCTTTCTGGAGCCTCTCGGGAAAAATCCATTTCCTTCCCTTTTCTAGCTTCTAGGGGCTGCCCACATTCCTTGGCTCCTGGCCCACTTCCTCCATCTTTAAAACTAGCAGGTTTCTATCTCTAAGGATTCTAGGAAGGCTCAACCCATTCCTCTGTAATCACATCTCCCTGTGACTCCTCGTGACTTTTAAGGACACTTGTGATTGTATTGGCACACCTGAATAATACAGGCCCATCACCCTACTTTAAAGCTAGCTGATTAGCAACCTGAACTTTATATGAGCCTGATTCCACTTTGCCATGTGACATAACACTCACAGGTTTCTGGGATTAGGACATGGACTTTTGGGGGGGCTGTTATCCTGCCTACTACAGAAGGATTCATAATTTCTTAAATAATACACAATAAAAAGCACAAATCATGAAGGAAAAGAGCAGTAGATACAACTGTATCAAAATTCAGAATTTTATTTGTTAAGAGAAAATGTAAAGATAAACCACAAATTGAAAGGAGATTTTTACACATAAAGAACTCCTCTAAATCAAGAAAAGACAAAATTTAAAAAAAAAATGGGCAGGGGAATTATATTGGAGCTTCACTGGAGAGAACATACCTAAGGCCCATAAACATGAAATGATGTTCATGCTCATCAATATAATAATAAGATAAATACTTTTTTAAAATACCAGACTAGCAAAACTTATAAATTTGGACAATTTGAGTATTGGCAAGGCTGTGGAGCAATAGTGGGTCCCATCCTCTGCTTTAGAGAGCACAAATTGGAAACCACTTTGGAAAATATTCTGGCATTACCTAGTTAAGTTACTCTGCAGCTTAGCAATCTACTCCTGCATACAGAACCCAGATAAACTCTCACATGTGTATACTGAGAAGCAAATATGCAACTATGTAGAGCAGAATTGTGCATCACAGCAAAATTCTGGAAACACCCAATCATCCATCAATAGTAGAATGAATAAATAAATCCCTGATGTGTTCATTTGAGAACATGCATCACCATTATGCACAGATGAATCTCAAAGATATAACATTGAATGAAAAGTAAATTTCAAAAGATTATTTGCTGTATGATTCCATTTATATAAATTTATGATGTGACACTTCTGTGTCAAAAGTGAAGCATTTTTTCATTTAGGAAAACATGCAGAGAGTGATGAACACAAAGTTCAACATCATCTCCCTGTTGGAGAGAGAAGGATATGCGCAGGAAGGTGCGTGAGGGCTTCTGGGATACCGAAACGTTCTCAGCCTGGTGATGAATTCAGTGATGTTTATCTTATTATTGCTTAAGGCACACATATATGTTTTCATATATTTCTTTTTATTTTGTTGTCTTTTCAATTTTTTTTTGAAGTTTCCTAATAGCAGCCTTAGAAAATATCATTTCCTAAAAGCGAAGTGGTTTTAAATGATTGAGGCAACATTCTAATAAGAACAAGGGATTGCAATTATCATAAAAAGTAAAACGTGGGCTGGGGTTGTGGCTCAGCAGTAGAGCACTCGCCTAGCACGTGTGAGGCACTGGGTTCGAGCCTCAGCACCACATAAAAATAAATAAACAAAAAGTATCGTGTCCAACTACAACTAAAAAAAAATTGTATTAAATAAAAAGTAATATGTGAGCTGGGTATACCTGTGATCCCAGAAACTTAGGAAACTAAGGCAGGAGATCACAAGTTCAAGGCCAACCTGGGCAACATAGTGAAACCCTTCTCAAAAAAAAAAAAAAATAGTAATACAGGAATGCAAAGCATATTTATTGTGAACAGTTCAAATCTGAGAGTATGGGTAGAGTAAGAGGTCAAAAGTCCCCTGAAATGTCCCTTTCTCTTCCTCAAAAGGGACCCACTTTACACATCCTTCTGGTCCCTTGTTCTGTCTTTTTCCTCATATGTTTTATGGAAATGAGAACATGCCTGAGTACTCTCTTTCCTGTTTTGAATTTGATTTTCAGCATCCAGAAAGATTTTACTGCAGACTAGAGGTAGCATTTACATCTATCAATATCACATTTATTAAGTTCATCTAATTTTTTTTTCAATCTTTTTCTTCATACTACTGTTAAATTGTAGCCCTATCACTTACCTAATATAGCTGAGAGTCAGTGTTCAGAGTCACTGCAGATCAGCCCTTGAAATACAAGACCAAACCCTGTCTCGAAGAATTCCAGCTCAGAATGTCAGGAATGCATTCCTACCCCTATCACAGTGGGGGCCACTGTGATAGGAGGTGGTTAGGGACTGGTGTTACTGTGTGTGTGTGTGTGTGCATGTGTGTACAAGTACAGATACATACATGGTATGGAGGAGATTTTCCAAGCTGGCTCCCATCCCAGTTTTCCTGACAGGGAACAGAGTAGCAATGTCTCACCATCAGCCCCAGCCCCAGCCCAAGAGCGGCCTCTGCCCAGGGCAGGGAATAATGAAATCCTGAAGCAACAACACCACGAGAACTTTATTCTTAGTGTCCTTGGTAACATACACCAGGGGTGGGTGTGAATAAGCCAGAGAGGAGGCTTCTTTGATACCAATGCTCATTCTAGCAAATTCTGCCTTCCTACAGCAATGTGCTGTGGTGCTGATATTCTAGGGTTAACAAGTATCTGATAATAATGCCAATAATAATTAACATTCATAGAGCAGCTCATGAATCAGCAGGTGCTTTCACGTGGTCTTACTTAATTCCCACCACAACCCTACAAGGTCGATATTATCTCAATTTATGAAAGATCAAATTTAAGCTGAGAAAGATTAAATGACTTGCCCAATTAATGCTGGCTGACTGTCAAGCCTGAAGATATGCCTGCTGATTTTACAGCTTAAGGAAAATGTAAGTGTGTGTATAAAGCAAAATGTGTTGCTTACACATCAAAATGTTTCAAAGGTTCCCACTTTACGGCACTCCAACAGAACCCCCATTTGTATGGGGTGCTTATTTCTTTGACCCAGGGCTCCCATGGCATACCATTCATATCCACAGTCAATATAGATTTATATATTGATTATGTGATGCTACTCTGGCTTGTGATGGTTAAGCCTCTTGAGGAAAGGGCAGCTTTCTCTGATGCACAGTCCCACCAGTGGGACTGGAGGCAGGGCAACTGTCACCTTACTGCTCTGGTGTTCCAGTCACAAGGGGGCAGCCAGTGCGCCTGTTCAGCCCGACCCTTCTGCTCCATGTCTGCAGAAGCCATAGAGTGCTGCAGCCAGGACAAGAGGAACAAAGAGAAAAAAAAAATTGGGGCCCCTGTGTAGCTGGTAGGACACATCAAGGATTCCAAAGCGTGAATCTGCAGCGACGAATGCAGAAAATGTGCTGGGGTTTCTGAATGCACATCGGAGGACTGTGGAAAGCTCAGGTTGAACGAATATGAAAAGATTTGCCCTTCACATTTGAAAGTCAACATTCTCAGCTCCTCAGGATTTAAAAATAGAATGGAGGGAAGTTGATAGGGAGGATGTCAGCATGCCACAGGAGTGAGGCAAGAGTGGAAAGTCCAAAGCCACCAGTGACAACCTGGCTCTGAGATTAGGCTCTGGTGATTATGGAGGTGGCTCCAGGGCTTTCACATTCCTCATTAGGTGACTGAGTCAAAGTCTTCAGACTCTGATTCTTTTTTCTTTTTTTTAATGTATGTATTTTTCAGTTGTAATTGGATACAATACCTTCATTTTATTTATTTTTATGTGGTGCTGAGGATTGAGCCCAGTGCCTCACGCATGCTAGACGAGCGCTCTACCGCTGAGCCACAACCTTAACCAGACTCTGATTAACTCTGCAAGTCACGCCATCCTCTGTGCTGAACTGATGGGCATGCCCTGTTTTCTTGAAGTGATTCATGATTGTATCAATTGCAATCCTTTGAGACAGAGGTAGAAAACTAGCAGTGTGTGGAACAGTAAGGAAAATGTATTACTTCAAAGAACAGAAGGTTAGAAAGTTCTAGCTTTGGCTAGCCCAGTGACCTAAAGATCCAGAGTCTTTCTGCTCTCCATCCTCAGTGTGTCTGTCTGTCCACTTGTGGTTGTCAGTGGCTGCAGCAGTTTCCAGGGTCATGTCCTCACCCAGCCTTTCAAGTCAAATACCTAAAGCCTGGAAAAGACAGCATCCATTTCTTCTGTTCTTTCTGACTAAGGAAAAAGACCTTGTTGGAAGCCCTTGGAAGACTTCTCTCCATATTGCATTGGCTAGAACCACGCCAAGGGCCAATTTGTAACCAGTCACTGGCAGAAATAATGAAATTACCATGACTGATTAGACTGAATGAGATTTCCCTGTGATTTAGGGCCCTAAAATACAAAATTTGGGTTTTATTAGCCAGGAAAAATTTGAGTGGGGAGGCAGCCAGCAGGGCCCACCACAGGAGGTTGCTCAGTTTCAGTGTGTCTCCTCTAGGCTCCGCCAACATAAACGACAGAAGCATGCTGGGGAAGCGTGACAGTGAAATGGCTGTCATTGTGCAGGACACAGAGACGGTCCCTTCGGTAATGGACGGAAAGGAGTACCAAGCTGGCCGGTTCGCCCAAGGACTTCGGCTCCAGTGCTTCAGGTGGGTTCTCCACAGCCGCGTTCACTCTCTTACGTAGGCTCTCAGCCACAGGCACTAGGCTCAGGCTGACCCCTTGACCATAGCACACAGGTCATGCCTGGTTCTCCTTTGTTTAAAACAGTGCCTCCCAGAATACAGGACGCGTACCCCAGTAGGCAAAACAACTTGACACAGTCCACGGAGGTTTCTGACTTCAATGGTATTTATTATTTGTATATTTCATAGAACATATTAGCATTTTAAATATATGAATTGATTTGGGGAAAGGCCATTCCAAATCATCTTGTGCCTATTTAAGTTTTTAAAAGTCAGTTCATTTTTAAAAAATCAAAATAGCTCAGTCATGCAAGGGTATAGGAAAAACTACTAAAGGAGTATGCCAGTGATCACTGGTGTCAGATTTAAATGTGGAAACAGCAATTCTCAGGTTTATAATGACTTCAGATATGGAAGCTGCCTGGTCTTTGACAAGAAGATGTGAGTTTCAAAGAAATCTGTGGTCAAGCGGAGAGAACCCTGGGCTAGGAAGCAAGGGCTGTGTGACCCTGTTGAGAAATCTGGAGGGCTGGGTTCTAACTGCCATCAGCTCTGGTGATCTATTCTCCACAGCGCCTTCTAGATCGCGTCACTCC
Organism: Marmota flaviventris; assembly: GCF_047511675.1. NCBI lineage: Eukaryota > Metazoa > Chordata > Mammalia > Rodentia > Sciuridae > Marmota > Marmota flaviventris. Next base: position 95,012,552 of record NC_092505.1, read on the forward strand.
TCTGCTCACTACTGTCCAGTGGTTTCTCATCTCACAACCAAAGAGCAAATGAGACCATTGCAAACACACCCATCTCCCTGCTGTCTGTGGGGCACTTTGACCCTCTCCCACTCCAGGCCTCTACAGGGCGTCCACAGATGTATGTTTATAGAACTATCCTTGTCATGTTGCCATTTCAATAGGGCGTCTACAGTGAGATGCAGGAAGTGTCCCTGACATAGTTAGGGGTTGTGCTTTATGGGGAAGGGCATTGCGCTGCAGCTCCATGTTTTAATCCTTCTCATGTTAATGATACATCTTGGAAACTCACTTGCAGAGAGGCCATAATGAGGATGTCACTCCTTGCAAATGAGATGGCCATGTCCCTAATTCCTCCCAGTCCAGACTCTGTTTTCTCAGAGTAATAAATGTAACAGAACATACTAGCATTTTAATATGTCATTGATTTAGGGCCAGGCCAGGTCAAACCATCTTGTGCCTGTGTAAGTTGTTAAAAAGTCAGTTCATTTTAAAAAATGAAAATAGTTCAGTAATATGAAGATGCAGTAAAAATTGCTAAAGGAGTATGCCAGGGCCTACTGGCAGCAAGCAGATTTAAGCATGTGGATTCCAGAGACACTCCAGAAGCTCAGTAAAACCATACCTGAAAATCTGACTGTCAATACCTTTTAACAAATTTTATTGCTGTATTTATTGCCTTTGTGAGGAATGGTTTTACAGATACGATTTTTTTCCAAACCATTGACATTTCAATGAAATGCTAATCTTCATTTGTTTTGTTTAGCAGGAGAGGATTTAAAATTAATACCCTGCTAATCAGCCCACTGATTTTTGCCTACTGCAAAATGGATAAGGAAACAAATATTGCCTTTTTTAAGCTGAAAATGTATATCCTATTTTTTTTTCAGTCCCATGAAAACTTAAGTTATAAAGTGCTAGGATTCTTTAAAATTTTTATAATATATACTGATTCTATATTATAAAATTTATAAGGAATTCTGATCTACAACACATTTTTATTGTAGAAATTTGGCAAATACAGAAAACCAATAAGAAAATTGAATTTGTGGGCTGGGGATGTGGCTCAAGCGGTAATGCGCTAGCCTGGCATGTGTGCGGTGCTGGGTTCGATCCTCAGCACCACATACAAATAAATAAAGATGCTGTGTCCACCGAAAACTGAAAAATAAATATTATTAAAAAAAAAAAAAGAAAATTAAATTTGCTTTTAATGCCACTGCCCAGGGCTAACAAGGTTTTAAATTTATTTTTTAATTGACACATAATATTATACATATTTAGGGGGTACCATGTGATGTTTCTATATTCATATGCACTGATTGTTTGCTGATATAAAAATGTGGAGATGCTTTCAGATACTGCAATGTTCACCTTCTTTAGACTATGGAAGCTTCCTTTGCCCTGTAATTTCTTTTTATTTCATGAGCAGTGTTTTAAAAGGCTTATTCTATTTTTACTGCATCCTATTATTTCAGTTAATCTTTGCCAATTTGTTGGATTTCAAATGGAATTTTATTCTTTTAATTTGCATTTTTTAGGATTTTTTTAATAATGTGTTTTAGTCATGGTAATTGTTCTTTGTGAATTGCCTAGCCTATTCATGTCCTTTCCACTATATTCAAGTTTATTTTAATGACTTATAAGAACTTTAAATATATAGGATGTTAATTCCTTTGTCACATATCTTGAAAATATGATTGATCAATTGCCTTTGAATCCTATTTAACACAATATTGGGGAAATTTCTAAAATCTTATTAACCAAATCTATCAGGTATTTCTAATTTTCCCCCTTTTTCTCTATGCTTAGACTTGTTTCCCCAGCCCAACACCAAACATTTACTTATATGTTTTTCTAGTATTTGACTTTTACCTTTAACATTTAACATGTAGTTTATTATAATATTTTAAAAAATGGATATTGGGCTGAGGTTGTGGCTCAGCGGTAGACCGCTTGCCCAGCACATGCAAGGCCCTGGGTTCGATCTTCAGCACCACATAAAAATAAAATAAAGATATTGTGTCTATCTACAACTAAAATATCTTTAAAAAAATGATTCAGGGCTTTAGCTTTTTTCCCTCCAAACTAACCAACTGATCAAGAACTGTGTCATGTGTAATAGTACCCTTTAACCTTTCAAGAATGACCTGTGCCATATATTCTGACTTACATTCACTTTATCTTTGGTTATGTTGAGAAGCTGTTTATATGCATGCCAGTGTGACACCATTTTCATTATTGTGTCCATGCATTTGAATCCTCTTTCTTTCCATACCACTTTCTCCTACTAGGATTCTTTTCCAGAATGATTTTAGCTATTTTCTTTCTCCTTCTCTCCCTCCCTCTCTCCCTTCTTCTGTTTGCAGTGCTGGGGATCAAGCCCAGGGGCTTCACACATGCCCTACCATGTGCTCTACCATGGAGCTACACCCCCAGCTCTTGGCTATTCTTTTTTTTTTTTTTTTCAGTTGTAGTTGGACACAATACCTTTATTTTATTTATTTACTTTTATGCGATACTAAGAATCGAACTCAGTGCCTGGGTGAGCACTAGGTGAGCGCTCTACCGCTGAACCACAACCCCAACCCCTTGGCTATTCTTCAATACCATTCTCCCACATGAACTTCAGAAACATTTACTCGAGTCCTTTCAAGTCCTTAGTAGTATTTTTTAAAAATTGGGATTATAGCAGATTTATAGATCAATATAAAAAGAGTTGACATCTTTATAATATTGAGTCATCCAATTGAAGAACAAGTTATGGACTTCAATTTATTCCAGTTTTTGTTTATTTGTTTTGTTCTTCAGTAAAGCTTTAGGTTTTTCGTTATGTGGAAGTTGTTCTTTGGTAAATCACTCAATTTTTTTCCTTTTATTTGGATCCTTTATTATTTCTAGGCGCTTTATTTTTCTTGGCAGTTTTCACACTGTCTTAAAGAGGCAGTTGTTCTTGAACAATTATTTCCACTTTCCCAATGACAAACACAGATACTATATTAAAAAGCATCACAGCAACCTTGTGTCAATTTTAGCCTGTCTTTATTAGGAAATGTTCCCAAAGATAAATATTGTGGCCTAGAGCACAGCCATTTTCTCACTTGAAAAAACGCAGCTTCAATCCATTTTCCATCTGGGCTGTTTTTGAATAGAAATCGAGAGACACATTTCAATGTGAAATCAATTCTAAATAGAGACGAATCAACCATCAGGGTACTGCACTGAATGTCACAACTGTGAGCCGAACAGTTCATTACATCCTAGAAAATTATCCAAACTTTACAGATAAAACCATCATTCAACAGAAACTATTATCCACACAAGTATAGCTCAGAATCATTTAAAGTGATAGACATGAGGAAAGGGAGGAACACAGATAACTCGCAGTTTCTCCACCTTGTTATTTCTTGTGATGCATAAGCAATTAAAATTAAATAAGGCCATTATACATATTAACATAAAATCAAAGTCGTTTTCTCTAGAAACTTCAATCCTCAAAAGAATTCCAGGAATACTTGACTTGGTATTATTTTTATGGTGCATTTTAACATAATCTTCTTGTAATTAAAATGCCAACAGGGAAAAGTAATTTTTTGCTAAACAGTGACTGTTACAGGCTTATTTTAAATAGTTTTTCTGCAAACAAGTTCTTAACCTGGTAAGACGGTTCTTACCTGGTAATAGTTCTTAACCTGGTAAGAAAACCTGGTAGACTTATTGTCTCCCCTCTTGTTCTAATTTAAAAGCAACATCACAGAAATACTCCCTGCTCAGTTTTCAGCTCCTTAGACCTGTCCCAAATCAAAGGTATTGTAATTGGCTATTGTCACAACCTGTACTGTCCTTTAGATTTGGTGCAATGAAATTTTGCTTTGGGTCTCAATTAGGAGCCAGCATGTATGAGTAAGAATTATTTCTTAAATCTTTCTTTTAAAGTTATTTCCATGAAGGAGGCATTATTTGAAGTGGAAATGGGGTTTTGGGGGTTATATAACTCAAGAATACTAGTGAGCCGATGATGATAACTCCTTTTATTTTAAAGAATTTTTATATAGCAAAAAAGGCACAGACTAAAACTAAAATGGTTGCCTTTTTTAAACTTTTTTTTAAGTTGCCAATGGATCTTTATTTATTTTTATATGTGGTGCATGAGAATCAAACCCAGTACCTCACACACTGAGCCACAACCCCAGCCCCTATGGGTTGCCTTAATTTATCCCTATAAAATTGACTAGAGTTTTTTTTGTAAGCCAGTGATATTGGAAGTGACTGGAGAGAAATACATGTGAAGATGATGTAGTTTGGTACAGCCTTTTTTGGAATAATTTTGCATATTCTTTGACCTAGGAATTTTAATTCTAGTATTACTCCTAATGAAATAGTCATAAAAATTCACAAAGTACTATATGTCATGAATAAATTATGTTCATTGTAGCATTGTTCATAATAATGAAATAGTGGAAACCATGCAAATGTCTGTAATAAAATAATTGGTTACATAAATTTCACATTCTGGGAAACAAGAGCCATTAAAAATGATGATATAAATCTGCATTATTTAAATACAAAAAGGATAACAGTCTCACAATGTCTGCATTATCTAACCCAGTGGTCAATTTTTTGTGTGAATTAAACTCAGTTCTTCTTGGCCTTCTTTTCTGAGTGGTTATAGGACACCACATCCTCTGGCTTTTCCCAGCCTTGCAATCATTCTGGATTGCAGGTTGATTCCCTCCCCTCCTGTTGGGGTACTCCAGCTCCTCTTCTCTGTTTATACTACTCTAGAGAGCTCTATCAAAAAACATATGGTGTGATGAGCATATAAATCAGGGCAATTCTCAGATCCAAATCTCTGGCCAAGCCTTCTCTCCCAAACTCCAGATTCATTTTTCCAGCTGCCTACAGAGCCGAATCACCTGGATGTTTAAAAAAAAAAAATGCCTTAATAGGTCCAGAATGGAATTCCCAGTCTTCTTTCAGCAACTATATACACCCGCAGAATTTGCCATATTAGCTAATGGCAGCTATACCTTTCTAGTTGCTTGAGACCGAAACCTTTCAATCATTCTTGATGCCTCACACCCTCCAGCTGCTGTCAACAAAACTTGTTGGCTCTTTCTTCATTCCACTACCATCCGGGCCAGAGCCACATTCATACCTCACCCAGCTTCCTGTAGTGGCTCCTAACTGGTCTCTCTGTTTTCAATCCTGGTCCACCTGTTCTTCAGTCTATTCTTAGTCCAGCAGCTGTATTTTAGTATGTGAGTCTGACCCCATTACCTCTCTGTCTGAGGTCTACAGTGGGTCTTCATTTCACTTACGGCCTATTTTCCCATTGCTCTTTCTGGTCACCACAGGCCTTCTTGGTATTCTTTGAACCAACAGGGCTTTGAACTCAGTTTGCATTTTAGCTCAATTACTAGTATATCCACAAACTTTAGTTTCCAGTCTACAAAATGGAAATCCCCTTGCCCATCTCCCTCACAGGATAAAGGCAGAAGTGCTTTGGAATCCAACTGTCTTCTGTATGAACAAGAGTTATTATAATTTTCAAATCTGACCTCTGAAACCAGTCTTGCTTTGCTTAATGATTCCTTGCTATTTCTAGTCTCCTGTTCACAATCAATTCAGACAACATCTAGTGTGTGACTTATTTTATACCAGGTACTCTGAGGAAATGACAGTAGCCAGGTCATGGTCTCTCAAAGAATTGGCATTCCAGAAATGTGACAGTACATAAAATATGTCAGGTGCTTTGAAAAATACAAAGTATATGTGAAGTACAGTGGGGAATCATGGAATAAAGTTGAATTTTCCCAGGGTTAACTAGGAGATAGGAAACCCAGGAGCTTTCAAAAGTTGTATAGAGTTGATCTTGTACTGAATCTTAAACCACGGTAGATAGTTAGGTAAACAGGTGGGAGAAGGACAAATCTTCCTGACCACACCCATCTCATGGGCTTCAAGATACCTGTGGACTGGGGTTGTGGCTCAGTGGTAGAGTACTTGCCTAGCATGTGTGAGGTAATGGGTTTGATCCTTAGCATTGCATGTAAATAAATAAAGGTCCATCAACAGCTAAAATAAATATATTTTTTAAAAAGATACCCTTTTTTATAATCTATGATGATTATAATTAATTCCTTTTGGGATGATTATTTCTTCAGTTTTTGTCTTAACCACCAAATTTAACTACCCAAAAGGACTTTCTGTTTTTCTTATTCATTTATGTACCCAAGAGTTAAGCATAGTCCTGGGCCTGAAGGAAGGGAAGGGAGGAGGGAAGAAAGAAAGGGTGAGCTAGGGAAGGGAGGCAGACATGTCAAGGTTAAGAGCACAGGTTTGGGATCTGTGGCCCTGGTTGAAGTCCTAGCTTTACCACTTAACAGTTGTTTGATTTGAAACAAGTTTTTTAATCTCTGTGAATTTATCTCGAAAATGAAGATAATAAAAGTTGTTTTGCATAGAGTTCTTAAGGATTTAGTGAGATAGTCCTTAGAAAGGGCTTAGCACATTTTCTGGCACATGTTTAAGCACTACTCCTATCTTCCAAAGTTCTGGCCACCAGAAGCCAAATGACAAGGATGCTTTTAAAACAAAATTGAGGTCTTTATATCTCAACAGTTCAAACATTTAAGCATCAGAGAAACTTAGGTTTTTGTTTTATTATGTTTGTTTTGTTTTGCCACTAAGGAGACAAAGAGATAAATAAATATAAACAGAATATGTATTTAATTTTAATGGCTTCCTTTGATTTCCAAAAATATACACAAGACAATTTGACTCCTACGATTGAGGATCTGTTACCATCGGTGACAATGCAGGCAACAAACTTCTTCATCCTAGTTAACTCAATTTGGAGGCACTTGTATTTCAGGGTTGTCCTTGGCTATCTTTCTGACCCAAGCGAGGATATTCAGGATCCAGTGAGTGACAAGTTCTTCAAGGAGGTGTGGGTTTCAACGGCAGCTCGAAATGCTACAATTTATGATAAGGTAAACTTGACCTGAGTCTCTCCCTGCCCTTTTTTCCACTGACTCTCATCACAGAAAGAGCATCATTATTTCTGCATTTTATTGATACGGAATATTCTTAATGAGTTTAAAAAGAACCACATACCTCCAGGTTATAAAAAATACTTCTTTGTGAACGTTTAAAAGCAAAGATCAAAAAGCATCAGGGATGATAGTTCAGAAGCGACTTCAGTGTCATCCTGTCCTCTCATTTGATGCAGGAATCTCATTATGAGCATCCTTGGTGCATGGTTACCCAGCCCTTGAGCGTGAAGAGAAGAGGGGCAAATGGGATCCCCAAATGAGTCAGACGTGGGTTCAACCCAGCTCACCCAGGGGCTGGGGATATAACTTCTATAGAGTGACATAGCTTTCTTGGCCTTCCTTTCCTTCCTATAAATTGGGAGGGATATTCATCAGAATAGTTATGTAGATAAAAAATTTTCTCTTAAATGTATTTAGCACACTACACATAATAAATAGTAGCCATCCTGATGATGAAGTGTTGTTATGTTTTGCTTTATTTTTAATAATTAAATTGTGGTTTAAGAAGAAGAAGCCATAGTGCCCATGGAGGTGTGGACTTAAGAGATGTCTTTTGTTGGACTGCTCTAATTTTCAGAAAAGTGTTTTCTACCCAGCTCCATTGGATACATAGCAAATGCATCTCCTGGCAAGTTTTATCCATCAGTTACGGTAAAGATTTTACCAAAAAAATCAAGCATTGTCTGATAATGGAACAGATTACCTGTGAAGTAGCCAGCTTCCAATCATGGAAAATATTCAAGCTGAAATTCCTCAGCCATCTATGAGAAGCTGGGAAGGAGTATAGTATATTCTCCTTCATGACCTTCAGAGTTCCTTCCAGTGTGGAAACATCATCTCTCTCCATGAAATGTGATGAATATCTATATCCTTATTTTATACTGAGGACTCAAGACCATGATCAAATAGGTCATATGCAGGGAGTCTTTTAAAATATGATTTTACAAATGGAAGCACAGCCTTTTTTGGCCCCTGGATTGGGGAGAAAACAGTGATGAAAGACCTTTTGGGGACACTATGATAAATCTGAATATGGACCTATCTTAAATGACAATATGGAATTCATTTTCTTTGGTGTGAGAATGGTACTGTGGTTACACAGGCATATGACCTTATGCTTAAGAAATATACAGGAATAAGAGGTTATGATGTCTGAAACTCATTTTTAGTCAGCAAAGTGTTACATGTTAGCAACTGATAACATTAAGTAAAGGTAAGGACATCTTTCAAAATGTAAAGCTAGAGAAAATATAATAATGCAACTTTCCGCTTAGGCCAGATCCGCCAGTGAAATTCAGGGATGATTATTATCCAAAAAATTAACCTCCACATGGGGTGACATCAGTGCAGTTCCTCACCACTAGCTTGACTTTATCCTGTGATTAACGACCAGTATAGATGAGTGATAAGGATCTAGCTATGGCTTTCTTAATTGGAGCAAGTGTAGCAGTTGCTCTGTGGCAAAGAGCAAATCTTAAGTCTGTGCTTTGACATAAAACGTTTGTGTTTCAGCAGGGCGCCATGGTACACACCTGCAATCCCCGCAGCTCGGGAGGCTGAAGCAGACGGATTATGAGTTCAAAGCCATTAAATTCAGCAATTTAGCAAGGCCCTAAGCAATGCAATGAGACCCTGTCTCTAAAAAATAAATAAGAAAGGGCTGGAGATATTGGTAGAGTACCCCTGAATTCAAGCCCCAGTACAAAAAAAAAAAAAAAGAAACGTGTTTTATAAAACAAAGAATTTGCCTGTTGGAATGTGTATCTTTCTTTGAAAACTATACTACGTTTCCAATCTGTGTTTTATTCAGGTGTTCCGGTGCCTTCCCAATGATGAAGTACACAATTTAATTCAGCTGAGAGACTTTATAACCAAGCCCATATTAGCAAAGGAAGATCCCATTAGAGCTGAGGAAGAACTGAAGAAGATCCGTGGGTTCTTGGTGCAGTTCCCCTTCTATTTCTTGTCTGAAGAGAGCCTACTGCCGTCTGTTGGAACCAAAGAAGCCATAGTGCCCATGGAGGTGTGGACTTAAGAGTTGTACTCATTTGCAGCCAAGGACTTCCACCCTGAAAACCACACTGCATACAGTGACTTCATGGGGACCTCACAGCCACACCCAGGCCTGATGCACTTTTGTGTGCAACACGTGGACCCTTTGGAATGGCCGTGAGGGGCCACGATCGAACTGATGTAAGGACACTGAACATCAGCAAGGCTTTATCGGTCCTCCTGTCCATCCTCATGAGCGGAGGATACTCGCATGCACTGGACAACTTAAAACACATACGGGAATTCCATGATGTATACCCCAATCCATTTCCTTTGCTAACAAGAATTTACCTGTAACCATAACTGTAACTGTGATGAAGTTTGCCATATATTTGCCCTTTTCTCTCTGATCTTCCTTTGTATATATCCAGTATCTGTGGGACCTGCCCTCATCTTGTAGTCTATACAGCACTGTTTGAGAT